>NC_057357.1:1200000-1500000 GCF_016509475.1 Prionailurus bengalensis
TGCTCCCGGATGTCCAGCCTCCAGACCGTGAGCGAGCGTCTTTGCCACAGCTACGCAGGCTCACAGAGACAATAAGCTACATTGTGTGTATTTGCCTGATTAGATTTTCTAAAAGGTCCAAAACTAAAAATACCAAGAAAAGAAACTAAAACTGAGGCTAGAAATACACAAGATAGAAACGACAGAGCCCACGTCTAAGGGCAGACGGGAGGTGGGCAGGGGGCACCGGGCAGGGAGCCAGGCCAGAGGGCAGGCAGGGGGCCGGGCACACCAACAGGCACAGGGGTACCACGTGTCCTCGCACTCCAGAGCACGTCCTGACTCAGGCACACCTGCTGGTCGCCGTCCCCAAGGGAGGGACACTGAGGAACAGCAACATGGAGGAGGGAATTCCCACCAGGCGGCTCTGAGGCCAGGCGCCAGCCTCCAGGGCAGAAGGAAGTCTAGGAGGACAGGGACCACAGGATCGGGATTCGGGCCCCTCCGCCCACACCCCGTGAGCTACTGTCCCGTCCCTCCCTGGAACACGTGGGTCAGAAAACCCCACAGGAGAGCCCACGGGCATGACCGTGACCCTGACCATGACGCTGCCATCACACCGGCCCCTCCCCGACCAGAAGGGAGGGTGGCCGGAAGCCGGGACCCTGAGGGCCTGGGCCGGTGGGGGGGGGGGAGGGGGCCCACCTTCCTCACGTAGGACACGGCGTCCTCCTCCGTATACACCTCGGCACTCACACCCCCTCGGCGACGGCGGGCTTTCACCACCGGGTTCGGCGGGGTCGGGGAGACCTCCTCGTCGTGGGAGTCTGACTTCTGCTGCGTCAGAATCTGTCTGGTTTCCTCCTGTGGGGAAGACAGCGGGCGGGCTCACACTTGGGTCTGTCCGTCCTCCCGAGCCTGCTCCTTCAGCACCTTCCAGGGCTCCCCCATGACGGCCTCTCCAGGCCGGGAAGAGTCCCCTGCTCCCAGGCCACCTCCAAGTCCCCCTCCCCCACCCACACGGCCCTGATGGCTGGGCCCAGGGGGCGGGGGGGCACGTCCGCTCCGTTCACTCCTGTACCCCCACATCCCACGCGTGCAGACACGCAAGAAATGGTGGGCGGATACATAAAAGGAAAGGAAATCTGTTTTGTTTTCTTCCCTCCCTTATTTAAATGGTTTACAAATTGTGAGTGCGTGCAGAGGGCACAGAATTCCAAAAGTGTAAAGGAACACGCACTGCACACTGACAAACAGGCCCCCACACCTGACACTCCAGCCACCACATCCCCACATCCCCAAATCAGTCTCAAGACCGGTGGGGCAGCACAGAGTGAGGTGGGGATCCAAGGCAAGCAGGCCCTCACCTGTCTCCCCACCGACCTAGGACAAGGCCTCCGTCCCCTCATCGGCGAGGGCCACCGGGTCAACCCAGCAACCTCCCGGGTCAACCCAGCACAACAATTAATCTGACTTTACCAGGCAGCCACCCAGCAAAAACATGAAGTTAGGAAGGAAACTGAGTCCCACCCACGGATCCTCAGGGGTTCCCGCTGCCCCATGTTCCAAAGCACCCCTCCCTGCTTCCCAGGCAGCCCGTGAACCCTGAGAGAACCCTGAAACTATCCTAATTCATACTACAGTGTAAATGACTTCTGGAGGCGTTCTTCCCCCAGAGGGCTTGTACTTTCTAAAGATGACGTTTTAAAAGACCCCAGACGGGACTCTGAAGTTCAAACGGGAGGTGTGGTATTCCGACTGGGAACCCACAGGAAAAAGAAAGTCAAGAAACTGTCATCCACCCAAAACCAACACAGTTCTGCCATTATTCTTCGTAGGAGGGCCGCCTGTCGCATGCCAGGTGCTGTTGTCGGGGTTTTGCTTTTCCCTCAAACAAGTTTATTTCTTCCACTAAAAACAACCAAAGAATACAGAGCCAAGCGAAAGTTCGACACGGCGCACGTCAGCTTTGTGGGACGTTACATGGCACTTGTGCCCCGGGTGGGGGACGCTGGTGGCGTGGACCACAGGACACGCCCGCCTGCGGCCACCGCCTGGGCCCAAGACCAGTGTTTGCGGGCCCGCGGCTGCTCCCTTACTTCCCCTCCGGTGAGGCCCACAAACCAGGCTCCTTTGCGGGGAATTTCAAGGCCTTTAAAGGCACTGTAGCTCTCCACGCACGAGCTGCCCCCTGTGCCCCAAGACCTGCTGCACCCTGAGCTCAGAGCAGAAGCAGAGGCCCCGGCTCCCCCCAGATGCAATCCTGCCCCTTGCAGGGAGGAGGGAACGAGAAAGAGAGAAGACGAACGGGCGGGCAGAGCACCAGCAGTCAGGAGAGCCTGGAAGGTACATGTGCCCAGTGGGCAGGACACTGAGCTGGGAAGGCTCCTTCCGGAGTGCACTGTGCGATCCTGAGGGAATCCCTTCACCTCTCTGCCTCCATCAAGGACTGTTGAAAGCGACTTCACGCAGCTATTTAAAAGTATCTTTAGGGGCGCCTGGGTGGCTCCGTCGGTTAAGCGGCCGACTTCGGCTCAGGTCGTGATCCCGCGGTCCGTGAGTTTGAGCCCCGCGTCGGGCTCTGTGCTCACAGCTCAGAGCCTGGAGCCTGTTTCAGACTCTGTGTCTCCTTCTCTCTGACCCTCCCCTGTTCATGTTCTGTCTCTCTCTGTCTCAAAAATAAACGTGAAAAACAAAAATAAAAATAAAATAAAAAATAAATAAATAAATAAAGTATCTTTATAGAACCTCCAAAAGAAAGGGTTAGCAGATGGGTGGTACGCATCCTCCCTCCCCCCTCCCCTAAATGATGGTAACATTAAAGCCTGAGGGGAGGTGAATCCGCAAGGTGAGGACCACGGGGCATGCCTCCACAGGTCTCTGGAAAACAGGACAGCAAGCTGCCTGGCACTCAGAGCAAGCCACACGGAGGGTGTGCAGGGAACAGGCCCCCGGATCCAGGGAGGGAGCCTCCAGGCAGACAGGGGGACCTACCGGGTTCGTGGGGAGCCACACCCTGGGGAGCAAGGGCCACTGGGTCCGTAGGGAGCCACACCCTGGGGCGCGGCACCCCACCCCCCAACTCAGAAAGGTGTGCAGAGGTGAGCTCCTCCCTTCCTACCACCGCCCCTTTTCACGTCCCAGTGTGGAAACCCTCAAGTCCGTAGGGTAGCAGAGGGAGTGACAGACGATCACCAAAATCCCATCACACATCTTCAACAATCATCAAAACAGGGCACACCTACTTCAGCTCACCGCCACGCACTCCACACGCACGCACGCACACATGTAATACGTGCACGTGTCCATGCGTGCAACACACACGTATACATGCATGCACACGTAACACCCGATGATGTGTGCACATGATACACACGATATATACACAATACACAGAATACGCATATGACAGACATACAACATGCACACGTATAATACACACAGGCACACGTAACACGTGTATACGGTACATTCACATACGTAGCACACACATAGTGCGTGTGTGCCTAGGACAACATGTATACAAGGTACACGCACCTATGATAACACACGCATACAATGTACACGCACACAACACGCACAGACATGCATACACGACATATACACACACATACGTACACAGCTCTGCACGTGTAACACATACGTGTATACAAGACACACACAAGACTCCTCTGACACACGGGAGATGGAAGCAAATCCCGGATGTTATGAATTTCATTGAAAAGTTTTCTTTTTTGGGGGGGCGCCTGGGTGGCTCCGTCGGTTAAGCGGCCGACTTCGGCCCAGGTCATGATCTCGCAGTCCGTGAGTTCGAGCCCCGCGTCGGGCTCCGTGCCGGACAGCTCGGAGCCTGGAGCCCGCTTCGGATTCTGTGTCTCCTCTCTCCCTGACCTTCCCCCATTCATGCTCTGTCTCTCTCCCTGTCTCAAAAATAAATAAATATTAAAAATTTTTTTTAAAAAAGATTAAAAAAATTTGTTTTTGACATTTATTTATTTTTGAGAAACAGAGTGAGACAGAGCGTGAGGGGGGAGGGGCAGAGAGAGAGGAAGGCACAGAACCCGAAGCGAGCTCCAGGCTCCGAGCTGTCGGCACGGAGCCCGACACGGGGCTCGAACTCACGGACCGCGAGATCATGACCTGGGCCGAAGTCGGACGCTCAACCGACGGAGCCACCCAGGCACCCCATGAATTTCATTTTAGACCTTTTAGTATGTACCTCCTAAAAGATGACCTTTAAAAAACATAGAGCCCCATGTCCTCAAGCTATATGAGCCGTTGTGACCACAAAGCATCACT
Organism: Prionailurus bengalensis; assembly: GCF_016509475.1. NCBI lineage: Eukaryota > Metazoa > Chordata > Mammalia > Carnivora > Felidae > Prionailurus > Prionailurus bengalensis. The sequence continues at coordinate 1,204,279 of NC_057357.1, forward strand.
CGGCTACCCCAGCCTCTGGCCACAGAGCTCAGGGGCTAACGTGGGGCCAGGGCCAGTGATGCGCCCTTCAGGGCCCAGGCTCCGGGTGCATCTCGGCAGCCCCGCGGCCCCCTTGAGAGGCTCGGGTGCGGCGAGGGGGGTCCAAGCGGGAAGGGCGGGGCTGCACGCAAGAGACCGGCCAGAGGCCACCTTCTCAAGGGAAACACTGTCGGGGCCCTCCCTTCCATGGGGCCGTGGGCATCGCCGTCCTGGCACCAGCCACTTTCCATGGATCCGGGGGCTTCCAAATGCAAGGCCACTCGGGGAGGCGCTGGGCGGAAACGGGGCCGTTATTTCTGGACGGCACCCCTTCCCCTCCTCCTCAGGATTCCAGGAAAGTCTCTGGTTTTCCAGAGCCCCCTTCCTGTCTCCTGCTCTCACGCAGATGAACTGTCTGGGTTGCAGGATGGTCAAGGGCAGGAGGTCAGAGGAATCTTCACAACAGTGTGGGAACGGCGATTCCAGAAAGCTCTGCGGCCAGAACCTTCCCCAGAAATGCCTAACGCCGCCCCAGGGACCGTCCTTGCTCTGCCCCGGGGCCACGTTCTCCCCAGACCGCATATGACGTTCACTGTCTTCTGACCATAATTTTCCGGCACGAGAGGCAAAATGCGGCCTTGCGGCCTCAGAAGAGGACATTCTCTTCTGAAGGTCGGGAGCCGGGATGTCAGGAGACTTTCTGGAACTGAGTAGACGCTGCTGAGAAGCCCACGTGCCTGGGACCCGGCAATGATGGAGTCATCCCCTCCACCCCATGCTCCCCTTCTCTGGCTGAGGACACAGCCTGCCGGTCCCTTTGAGAGGCCTCCTGGGGCAGCGGACCACGCCAGCCTGATTGCCCACACTAGTCCTGAACACCCCGCAGGAGGAGGGGCCGCTTCCCCGGCGGTGGCCAAGTTGGCGTTTCTGGACCTCCCCCCAGGGGGACTGACCCTTGCCTCCCTGTCCCCTCCGACCGAGGGAGAGCCGTGGTACTTGGGGACCTGCGGCGTCCAGGACAGGGGTCCATGGAGCCACCCCTGGACCAACCACAAGCCCCCTCCCAGGGCTGCAGCATCTCAGAGCACAAGGCAGGCCCCGAGGCCAGCCATCCCCACCTACAAGGCAAGGAAACCGAGGCCCGGAGAGTGCAAGGGGCATGTCCAGGGGCGCTCGACCTTCAGTGGCAAAGAGAGGAGAGAAAGGTGCAGTTTCAACCATTTATTGAGCACTTTCGGAATACCAGCCCTCATACAGAGAAAAAGGCACGGTTTGTCACGGAAGGTTTCGATCTAATAGGAAAGACGGGTCCAAGTCTGACAGAGAAACAGGCTGAGCCATGAAGGACTAGATACAAGGGCTGTGCAGGCAAGGGGGCTCCTAGGCCACCCCTGGGAAGGAGGAGGCCGGGAGGGCTTCCTGGAGGAGGGGCCTTCTGAGCCCGCCCGGATGAGACAGGCCGAACCCAGGGGACACCGTGGGTGGCTGGGAGCTCAGCCCCCCACCTCCCCAGGTGCCCTCTCCGGACCTGTGGCAGATTCCCGTTTACACGGTCCCTTCTTTGTGCAGCCACCTTCCCAGATGTCCATTTTATTCATCCCCAGAGTCACCTCCTTTACCGTCTGCCGTCACCTCCTCCATTTCCGTTTCATTAACTTCCGCTTTATCCTTGTTATTTCCACCGTGTGGCTCTGTCACTCACCCTCTTTCCAACCTCCCAGGCCGCACACCGTAGCGGCTTCCATAGGCTCCCTCGAAAATTCAGAGGGCAACTCTATTTGGAAACAGGACCTTTGTAGACACAGGTGAACATGAGGTCTTGGTGTCCTCGTAACAGGAGGAGGATTTGGACACACGGCTCAGGGCAGATCTCACCGTGAAGACAGAGGCAGAGGCCGGGTGATGTGTCTGCACGTCAGGGGCTGAGAGCAACGTGAGGCTGGGACGGACCCATGTCGGGACCACCAGGAGGAAGTGGCGCTGCAGCTCTGAGCTTGGGCTCCCGGCCTCCCAGCCGTGGGGCAGAAAATTCCTGCTGCTCGTGGCCCCCCAGTCTGTGAGGATTTGCTCTGGTGCTATAGGAGTCGGAGACACATGGTTCAGTAATTCCTAATCTTAGTGTCCAGTGAAGCAATAATTTCCCCTCTAAAGACCAACTGGGGGGCGCCTGGGTGGCTCAGCCGGTTAAGCATCCGACTTCAGCTCAGGTCACGATCTCACCGTCTGTGAGTTCGAGCCCCGCATCGGGCTCTGGGCTGATGGCTCAGAGCCTGGAGCCTGCTTCCAATTCTGTGTCTCCCTCTCTCTCTCTGCCCCTCCCCCGTTCATGCTCTGTCTCTCTCTCTCTGTCTCAAAAATAAATAAAAACATTAAAAAAAAAATTTAGGGGCGCCTGGGTGGCTCAGTCGGTTGGGCATCCGACTTCGGCTCATGTCACGATCTCAAGGTCCATGGGTTCAAGCCCCGCGTCGGGCTCTGGGCTGATGGCTCCGAGCCTGGAGCCTTCTGATTCTGTGTCTCCCTCTCTCTCTGCCCCTCCCCCGTTCACGCTCTGTCTCTGTCTTCAAAATAAATAAACGTTAAAAAAAAAAAAAGACCAACTGGGATGCTTTAAATGTCACTTAATTCTAAATATCTCGTAATTTTTTACTATGACAATCTTCTTCCACAAATTACGCAAACGCTCATTACGGGTTTCCAAGCATATGCGGAGGCTGGCTTCCTCCATTTTCTCCTGGTCAGCACTTTATTAATGAGAGTGAAACAACTTTATTGGGTTATGGTCAAAGAATATGGTTTTTGAGTAAGAAAAAGATCTGACCTCATCAGGGGATGTACTTGATTGTAAAATTCTGATTGACACACCCCTTTCCAGGATCTCGTCAGTTGCCTGAGCACACACTGAAGCGTCCCAGAAAGAACGTAAGTCAGTAAGGACGCAGAGACGACCTGGGGCCCTGACCAGCCGTGGCCCTGCTGCCTCGTGCAGGTGGGTGAAGGGCAGTGCGCACGCCCAGGGCGGCACAGCGGGGAAGTCCTGGGCTTCCTGATGTGCTCCCAGATCCGGCCCGGTACCTAGAACGGCACCTGCCACGTAGCTGGTATTCAATAAACATCTGTCGACTAAGTGAGTAAGTGAATAAAACCTTTTTGGAGAACTGTCACCACAAATCGATGAGCACTTCTAGGCCCCATGAATCTACCTCTTAAAATATATCCAAAGGAAGCAATGAGAGGTGTCAGAGATATCTGTACTAGAATGTTCTCTGCAGTGTTTCAACAAAATTTTTAATCCAGCTAGCAGCAAGAAATTGCTTGAATCAATTTAGAAATATCTACGTAAGGGGCGCCTGGGTGGCTCAGTCGGTTAAGCGGCCGACTTTGGCTCAGGTCATGATCTTGCGGTCAGTGAGTTCAAGCCCCGCGTCGGACTCTGTGCTGACAGCTCAGAGCCTGGAGCCTGTTTCAGATTCTGTGTTTCCCTCTCTCTGACCCTCCCCTGTTCATGCTCTGTCTCTCCCTGTCTCAAAAATAAATAAACGTTAAAAAAAAAATTAAAAAAAAATAATTTAGAAATATCTACGTAATAGAATACTCTGGCCTGTTATATCATGTTTTTAGTAACATTTAACGGTCACGGAGATGATCATAGGGGCGCCTGGGTGGCTCAGTCGGGTAAGCATCCAACTTTGGCTCAGGTCATGATCTTGCAGTTTGTGGGGTCAAACCCCGCGTCAGGCTCTGTGCTGACAGCTCAGAGCCTGGAGCCTGCTTCAGATTCTGTATCTCCCTCTCTCTCTGCCCCCTCCCTCGCACGCGCACGCGCGCTCTCTCTCTCTCTCAAAAATAAATATTAAAAAAAAAAAAAGCAGGAGTCAAAATTACATGCAGTTAAGGGAATGAAAACACAAGCCACAGACTAGGAGAAAATACTCAAAAACACACATCCGCTAAGGACTCGTGTCCAAAATGCTCGAGAAACCTCATAAGGTCAACAAGAAAGCAAACAACCCAGTTAAACACCAGGCAGGAGATCTGAGCAGAAGCCGGGGGAGAACGCGTGTGGGAGGGCAGGCATGCACGGGAACGTGCTCCACGTCGTGTGCCGTCAGGGAAACGGGGAGCAAGACAGCAAGGAGAGGCCACCGCCGCCTGTCAGAAGGGCCACGGCCCACAGCACGTCACCGCCGGGTGCTGGCGGGACGGGGAGCAGCGGGGACGCAGAATGCCGCGGCCGCTCCGAGAGGGACCCTGGTGTCTTACAAAACCGAGCACGGTCTCGCCGTGCGGTCCTGCAGTCACGTCCCAAGATGTGAGAACGTGCGTGCGCGCAGACCTGCACGCGGAGGTTTGCAGCGGCTTTATCCGTGATTCCTGAACCCGGGCAGCAACCGGACGCCCTTCAGTGGCTGGTGGACAACCGGGCTCCATCCGGGCGGTGGGGTTTTACTCTGCCCCGGAAAGAAGGGAGCCGCGAAGCCAAGAACGACGCGGAGGAACCTTCGATCCAGGTTACTGCGTGAGGGAAGCCAGTCTGGAGAGGCCGCACCCTGGGTGATCCCAGCCGAGTGGCCTTCTGGGAAAGGCAGGGCCGGGGAGCCGGTAAAAGATCAAGGGTTCAGAGGGAAAGCGGGAGGCATGAGTAGGTAGAGCTCGGAGTTTTTAGGGCAGCAGCACTAATCAAAATGATACTTTAACAACAGATATGTGACATCAGGTATCTGTCAGAAGCCACAGGACTGTGGGGCACAAGGAGTGACCCTGACATAAATTCTGGGCTTCAGTCGAGGGCGGCGGCTCTCGCCAGCTGTAACACACGCCACTGACACAGCGGGACTAGTGGGGAGCCGCACGGAGCGGGGCGCGTGGGAACCCTGCGGCCCTAAAACTGCTCCCACAAGATAACACCTGTCCATTAAAAAGGAGTACCACTTAAATAACAATAAAAAACGAAACAGGAGTAAATCTAACCAAACACGTGAAGGAGCTGTGTATTAAAAATACAAAGGGGCGTCTGGTGGCTCAGTCAGTTAAGCGTCCAACTCTCGATTTCAGCTCAGACCATGATCCCAGGGCCATGAGATCGAGCCCCACGTCAGGCTCTGCACTGAGTGTGGAGCTTGCTTGGGATTCTCTCTTTGCCCCTCTCCCCACTTGCACATACCCACTCTCTCTCTCAAATAAAAATAAATAAGTAAAAATTAAATAAATACAAGTTTTTCTTTCATTGACATTAGAAATCAAAGACCCAGATAAACGGAGAGCTATTCTGGAAAATTAGCTGCAGGGTAACTAGAAGATTCTAGATTCTGGTCTATTCTCCTTAAAAATAAATAAATAAAAGTTAAATAAATACAAGTTTTTCCTTCATTGACATTAGAAATCAAAGACCTAGATAAATGAAGAGGTATCCTGGAAAGTTAGCTGCAGGATAACTAGAAGATTCTAGATTGTTGTCTATTCTCCTTAAACTGATTTACGTATCAACGTGAACCCACTCAAAATCCCAAGAGGATTTTTTGGTCCATGTCACCAAGATCACACTAAAACACGCCTAAAAAGGCAGAGAAACCGGGGTGGACAAAACAATTTTGAAAAAGAACAATGCAGGGGCGCCTGGTGGCTCAGTCGGTTGAGCCTGACTCTTGAGTTTGGCTCAGGTCATGTCACGGTCGTGACACCAAGGCCCACATCAGGCTCTGTGCTAGGAGCCTGCTTGGGATTCGCTCTCTCCACCTCCCTCTGCCCCTTCCCCAAATCGTTCTCTCTCTCAAAATAAATAAATGAACGTTTAAAAAAAAGAAGAAGAAGGAAAGAAAAAGAACAATGCAGGGAGGCTCATACTACCCGACTTCAATCTTCACATAACGGCAGAATGATCCAAGGGCGCCAGGGGGCTCAGTCGGTTGAGTGTCCGACTTCAGCTCAGATCATGAGTTCAGGGTTTATGAGTTTGAGCCCCACGTTGGGCCCTGTGCTGACACCTCAGAGCCTGAGCCTGCCTCAGATTCTGTCTCTCTCTCTCTCTCTGCCCCTTCCCTCTCTCTCTCTCTTTCAAAAATGAATAAAACATTAAAAAAAAAAAAAAAAAAGAATGATCCAGAGACATGCCCCCAGCACATACGGCCAGCTGATGAGGTCAAAGGTCTGCCCAAATTCAGTGCAGAGTTCTTCACACAAACCTAAACACAAAAGCACAATCCACTAAAACAAATACCTTGAAAAACCGGACTTCAGAAGCCAGAACTTCCACTCTGTGAAACACACTAGTGAGAAAACCAGGCAGACAGGCTGAGGACGGACTGGAAGGAGGGGTCTGCAAACCAGAACCTGACGCAGGACTTGCATCCATGCACATAAGGGCACGAGTTGAACACACGGAGTTTCCAAGCCCAACAGTAAGAGAAGGACCTGGTAAGAAAATGGACAAGGAAAAAAAAAAAAAGAAAATGGACAAGAGCCATGAACAGGCACTTCAGCGAGGAGACAGGCCAAGGGCAAGTAAGGGCATAGGAAGAGCACGGGAAGACGCTCAGCGGCACTGGTCGTTAGGAAATGCAACAGTGGCCTGAAGGGCCACCCCATGCCCATCCGAATGGCTAAACTTTGAAACCTGATAACATCAAGTGCTGGCCACGTGAGGGCCAGGAGCCACCGCTGGTGGGAATGCAACCCGCCAAAGGATGAACACACTGTGCTCCGTCTACACGGCGGAGTGCAGTTCAGCAAAATAACTCCAACCCAGGACACTCACAAAACCTCGAAGCATCTCAGAGGCGCTTCGTTAAGTTAAAGAACCCAAACTCGAAAGGCCGCATGCCACGCAGGACTCCACTGACGGAACATTCTTGAAAATGCAGAGCTTCGGACACTCCAGTGGTGCCAGAGGTTACAGGTGGGGGATGGTCTGACCAGCACGGGCAGAAAGAAATGGGCGGGGGGGGGATGCAGATCAGAGAACAGCGGCACCTCAGGTCTGGGCCTCGGTTACGGTGGCAGGAACACTACGGTCAGAACTCATATAGTTGCACAGCACACAGCACGAGCTTCAGGGCATTTAAATTCAAGGAGAATTTTAACAGGCGAGCAAAGCGGGCTTACCCGTGCTGCCGTGGAGCGTCCCCTCGAGTGACCCGTTGGCGGGGACAGGCCAGGCTCAGGGCAGCATGCCCACGTGCAGCTCAGCCCAGAAATCGCACCCACGTTGCCCAAAATGCATAACATCCTCCCGAGAAATCTCAGGCAACGGAACCAACAGAGGTGGGCTCTGGGCGGCAGGGGCGGCGGGGGTGAGAGACTTTTAGCTTTCACACCTTTGACTCTGTGCCATACGCACACATCACTTTTCTGGGGTGCCTCACTGGCACGTGCATCCAGTAGGGCGTCCTGCTCTGAGAAGCTGTCTTGTCCCCCGCCCGACGCAGGGCCTTAACTGACGGTACGTGTGCTGTCGCAGCTGCTTTCGTCCCCGGGCACGGCAGCAGTCACCTCAGAGCCCGGAAGGCCCGGCGGCTTTAAGTGCCAGGGGGCAAGCAGGTGGTGATTCCATGCGACCCTGCCCCTCTGGGTCCCCCGGGTGTGCAACGAAGCAGTCCGTCCGTCTGGGCCTCTGGGCGCCACCAGAATGGCGCCGGTCACCGGGAAGCACGTGCTGAGCTTCCAAACCGAGCGACCAGAGACCCATCCCGTAGCCCAGCGCCTACCCACCGCCCTCAGGAGCGGTTGTCTGGGTGGGACGCCATTTACTGCCACGGATGTCTCCCACGAGAGCTGCCCCTTCTGAGCTGTGTCCGCTCCTTCCAAAAGCAAAACGCGTGACTTGTTAGTTTTTACTAAAGACATAGCAGTGAGCCTGGCCGCTCGGACTGCGTCACCACCGCTGAACCGATATCCAGCGGGGGGGTGTGGGGGGGGCAGGCACAGCAGTGAGGTATCGATGTCCACAGATGAGCACAAAACAACAGTCATAGAAGCCAATGTTGGTGAGGATCTGGGAATTCAGCACGAGCCACGCGTGTTAGGGAAACCACAAACTCATCTAATTCTGTGGAGTAAACCGGAAACGTGGCTCTAGAGCTGTAAAAACACGCAGACACGCAGACCCCAGAGCACAGGCCCTGACTGCAGCACAAAGGCACAAAGGTGTTTTCTGAAGGAAAAAAAGAAAGAAAAAAAAAAGAAACTGAAAACCATCAAACACGAAACAATGCAAACAAAGGCCACGACATCCACGTGATCTTATGGCCACGGATGCCACAACGGTGCTACTGAGACGAGCACGGAACATCAACGCATTTGACACCACTAAAATGGACACTTTAAAACGTTCAAGGGGGCGCCTTGGGGCCTCAGTCAGTTGAGCGTCCGACTTCGGCTCAGGTCACGATCTCAGGACTCATGGGATCAAGCCCCGCGTCAGGCTCTGTGCTGACAGCTCGGAGCCTGGAGGCTGCTTCCGATTCTGTGTCTCCCTCTCTCTCTGTCCCTCCCCCACTCATGCTCTGTGTCCCTCCCTCTCTCTCTCTCTCTCTCTCTCTCTCAAAATTAAACATTAAAAAATGTTTAATACATTTTAAAAAATAATAAATAAAAATAAAATGGTCAACAGAGTGAACTTGATATCACGTACGTTTTACTGCAATAAAAGAACCCTAACAAAAAGTCAAACCAAAAGCGCACGTACGCGACAAGGACCCACGTCCGCACGTGCACGTGTCTGCCGCACAGCGGGAACAGTCCTTGTGAAAACGCAGGGTTGGTACGTACGTGAACGGTAACAGGTGTATCTTTATGGAGGGAACTCTTGCTTACAGCGTCTAAACTGCATTCTGGAAAGGACGAACGACTTCATCGCCCATGATCTTCTGAAAGACCACGTCTTGGAGAAGCTTCGGGGCCGTGTCGTCAGTGCATAAGGACCGTCTGGCCCCCTCAAGTCTGGACCTTAGAGGAACCGCCTGCTTAAATGGCCCGCGATGAAGTCACTCACCGAGGCCCGAGGCCCGGCCAGGGCAGCGCCCCGAGAGCTGGGCCATCCTCGCCGCTCCGTGCCGGGCCTTTATCCGGGCCGCGCAAACACGCTTCCCGCTCGTCACACGAGAAAACTCCCCCTCCCCGGGCGTCTGCCTGCTGTCCACTCACGGTGGCCTCTGCAGGGAGCAGGTGGCCCGGGACTCCGCCCCTCCCCCAGCCACGGGCAAAGAGCCTTCCTGCTCCCATATTAACGAACACTGGCTGAGCGAGTGAGACTCCCGTGGGACCTCAGGACGCCCCCAGGCAGGGGTCTCAGATCTGGCACCAGGGACGGACCCCCTAGTAGAGTCACCCACACGTGAAAGCATGCACGTGGTGTCAGAGACCCCGCAAAATCCCCCCAGCACCCGAGCGCATCGGCCCTGGCGGAGAAGTGACAACAGGCCGCAGCCGGGCCCTGAGGCACCGGCTTCTGTCCGCACCGTCTGTCACACACCTCGGAGCTCGTGTGGCACTGCCTTTGACAAAGACGTGAAGGCTGGTCACCCGCTCTTCCCGTTACCAGTGGCTCGCGGTCGCCCGCAGCCTAAGCAAAGCAGCCCTTTGCAGCCGGACTGCAACCCCCCAGGGCACAGCTGTTGGGTTCCCAACCCCAGGACCTTAGACCGTAAGCTCATCTGCAGACAGGGTCTTTGCGGATGTGATCATTAAAATGAGGTCACGGGGTGGGCCCTCAGGCAAGGTGACGTGTCCCCACGGAAAGAGAGAAGGCCGTGTGAGGGTGGATGCAGGTCGGGACGGGAGCACGGCAGGCTGACCCTGGGGGAGGCGTCTGGGGCAGGCCGGGCCCGCGCCCGCAGCCTCCAGGACCGAGTGTGGCCGCCTGGCCTGCGGTGCTTTGACCCGGCGGCCCCGGCAGGCTGACGTGGTGGCTACGGTGACCATGACTTGGCGAGGATACGAATCCCTCGTTGTCAAGTAGGAGCAAAGTGCTCAGTCTCCTCCCCCGACTGTGACAGGCCACCCTCCTCTTCCAGAGCCTGGTCCTCACCTGTCACCTCCTAGGGCAAGTGTGATCAGAGAACCTTCCCGCCCCCTGCCCTTTGCCGGCCACCCCCCGCCCCCAACGCGAGCTCACAGCCTCCTGACGACTCGCGCTGTCGCCGCTCTCCCGCCCTGCCCGTCTGCTCCCACTGTCCCCTTCTTGCCAGGTGGCACCGCCATTCACTCAGGTCCACACCAAAGCCTCTTGCCCTGCTCCTACGTCCGCTCCGCCGGCCAGCCCTGAGCACTGAGCCACAACTGACAGCCGTGTTGCCTCCCCTCCGCCCCGCGCTGGATGCTCAACCGTCTCCAGCCATCGCCCCGTGTCCCCTGGGGGCCAACCGTCCCTGGTGGAGAACCTCCTCTCCATCTCATGCTGATGCCCGTCAGCCACACCTCCGAGACACGTCGCCTGGCGGGCACCACTTGGGAGCAACCCCAGCAAATGACTGCAGCCCTGACAGTGAGGGTCTGAGGCAAGGGAGGAGGCCGCAGGGACAGGCACGTCACCTGTGGGTGGGCCTGGTGGCCAACACTCACACCCACGGCACCGCTCCACAACCGTGACCTCAAGAGTAAGCAACGTGGATGAGGGCCACAGGACTGTTGCACGTCAACTGGGAACGACAGCCTTTCAAATGAAAACTGCCCAAGCCGGCTACGATGGGCAGACCCACAGCCAAACTCTGTCAGCGGCGGGCACGTGAGCTGCCACGACAAGGCCACAGCCACCCAACGGGGCCTCCTCCACCCAACAAAGCCGTAGCCACTCAACAATGCCATCTGGAATTTCCATAATCCCATTTCCAAAAACCGTACTCAACAAACAATGCCACACACAGGGGGAAAAGGCCACGTACAAATGTGTTGGTGTGGCATTATTTTCAACTGTGAAGAAAACCACAAACAACTCAGTTGTCTCGTCACGAGGGACAGTGTTGAGAAAACTTCAACGTAGGGTCACACACCCAGCCGAGTGAGGTCCGTGAAAAGCACAAGCACGCGATATAAAATGGCATCTATGACAAGACTGCGTGGGGAGAGGGGGCAACTGGGTGGAGGGGGGCCACGTATGACTGTTACTCCTTCTTTCTGCTTCTGAACCTTTCAAACTTTCTTTAAAAGGTATGCATTACTTGGGGCACCTGGGTGGCTCAGTCAATCGAGCGTCCGACTTCGGCTCAGGTCATGATCTCACAGTCCGTGAGTTTGAGCCTCGAGTCTGGCTCTGTGCTGACGGCTCAGAGCCTGAAGCCTTGCTTCCGACTGATTCCGTGTCTCCCTCCGCCGCTCGCACTGTGTCTCTCTCTCAAAAATAAACATTAAAAAAAAATTTTTTTAAAGATAGGCCTTACTCGAAGATGTTGTTTAACAGGTTGTTTTAATTTTCTTAAGTTTGTTTATTTTCAGAGAGAGAGAGAACAAGAGTGGGACAGGAGCAGACGGGAGGAGAGAGAGTCCCAAGCAGGCTCCATGTTCTCAGCACAGAACCTGACGAGGGGCCAGAACCCACAAACAGTGAGATCATGACCTGAGCTGAGATCAAGAGTCAGATGGCTGAGCCACCCAGGTGCCCCTAACAGACTGTTTTAAAGGAAAGAAAGGAATTCCTTTGGGTTGGGGCTAAGGGTCACAGGAGGCCCTTGGTGGGGGGGGGGGGGGACTCAGAGAGGCTTAAGAGCAAACCTGAGCTTCCTCAGGTCATGATGTCACCGTTCATGAGTTCAAGCCCCACATGGGGCTCTGCACAAACAGCGTAGAGCCTGCTTGGGATTCATCTCTTGTTCTCTCTCTACCCCTGCCTGGTTTGCTCACTCTCTCTCTCCCTCTCTCAAAAAATAAACATTTTTTAAAAATTTTAAAAAAAGAACAGACCTGAGTCTGACCCCAGGGTTCTATCGACCCTGTGAGACTAGGGCAGGGACAGTTAAGTTAGGTTGTGAGCAAGGGACTCAGAGGAGGACCCTCAGGTGCCCCCCGGAGAGGGTTCAGGGTGGGAAGCCAGAGGAAGGAGCCCACCACGGAAGGGCAGGTCGCCAAGGGGCTCGGGAACCCCCTCCCGCTCCGAGCCTGTCCTCCCACCAATGGACCAGGAAGAGGTGAGGGAGACCGTTCATGGAGGAATGAGCCAGGGGGTGGCAGGGTCGCTCCTCAGAAGAGAGGCGTGGGTCGTGTGCACTTCCCCACGCTGCATGCGCCTAAGGGGCGTTTCCCTCTGCGGGTGCCCACCCCCTCCCAGAGGCAGACTGCTGCAGAATCAAGTGTCACATGCACTTCAGACCTACGTCCTTTCATCCCAAATGTCAACGCACCCATAACGACACCTGGTCCCCGTCTCTGTCCCCCTAAGTTGAAAACTCAGTGGGCCCCGAAGGGGCGCCTGGGGGCTCAATCGGTTGAGCGTCCGACTTCGGCTCAGGTCATGACCTCACGGTTCCTGGGTTCGAGCCGCGCGTCGGGCTCTGCGCTGACAGCTCAGAGCCTGGAGCCTGCTTCGGATCCTGCGTCTCCCTCTCTCTCTGCCCCTCTCCCACTTGGGCTCCCGCGCGCCCTCTCTCTCCTTCTCTCTCCCTCAAAAATAAATAAATGTGAAAAAAGAAAACTGTCAGTGGGCCCCGTAGGCCATCTTCCCAGTCAGTTCTCCCCAAGGCGCTGTGCCTGGCAGACCCCGAACCGCTGGGAGGGCAGGGGGGCAGGGAGGTGGTGGCTGGGACCTCGGAGCAGGAGAATGAATCAGGTGAGGTCAGCCTCCCGGGCTGGGCCCTGGAAGAGCCGCGGGGCACTCTCCTGAGCTCGAGCTCCAGCAGGTGGGCCCAGCACCCCTGTGCGGGGAGGGGGACACCGGGCGGCACTGACCTTCTCCAGCTTCTCGAAGTGCTCCCGCAGGAACTTCATGGGCCTGTCCGGCTTGGACACACACAGGTGCACGATGCAGTCCTTCAGGACCTGCTGAACACCATGCTTCTGCACATACAGCTCGCACCCCTTCAGGCTCTCGTCCTCCTCCGCCGCCGGGCAAGAGGACGGGGACGCCATGGTGGCCCCACTTCTGGCCTCCTGGGGAAGAAAACCCAGGCCACTGTACACATGCATCTGAAAGGCACCTGGGGTGTGTCGATTTCAAATCCAACAACCCCACGACGGGCGGACGTGCCCCCCCCCCCCACCTGTCACAGGTCTTCCTTTTCAGGGACTGGATGAGTCGTCAACACAAAGCCTTACCGCGAAGATCTTTGTGGGCACGGGGGAGGATCAACCAGATTTTGTAGATGAGCAAACCCCTGGTCTCCGAGAAACCTGAAGGCGGAAAGTGGGGGCCCTGGGAACCTGAGTGGCGACCATCCCTCCCCCCTTTGTAGGGACAGCTGTGTGAACCGGGGAAATGAAGGGGTGCTGCTAAGGGGTCGAGAAGCCTGCTTTGCAGGAACAGAAAGAAAACAAGGAAAACAGTTGAAAGCCAGCTGAGGGGCCTTCTGGAAGGATGGAACATGGGGAACAATGGCAGGGCCGCGCAGTTCTCAGCCCGGCGCTGGGGGCTAAGTCACAATGACAGGTCAGGAACTGGGGCTGCACAGCTCCCGCCAGCCGCCCCCCCCCCAGCCTCGCGGGGACCCCAGGAAGGTGCCAAGGCTGCGCGGGCCCCCCACCTTATAGGACCCTCGCGCCCCTCCCCCGCCTCTGCGCCCCCGACCCTCCTCCAAGCCCTGCGCGCCCCCGGTCCCTGCGCCCCTTCCCCAGGCCCCACCTCCTCGGGCCCCTGCATCCCCTCCCCAGGCCCGGCGCTCCTCCCCCCACCTCTGCGCCCCCCGCCCCTTCTCCAAGCCCCGCGCTCCCCCACCCCGTCCCTGTGCCCCTTCCCCAGGCCCCACCTCCTCGGGCCCCCGCACCCCTTCCCCAGGCCCGGCGCCCCCGCCCTGAGCCCCCAGCCCGCGCGCCCCTCACGACGGCGCGACGGGCCCAGGTGCGGCCAAGGGGGCGGGGGCTCCCCAGGCCCACATTTCCCGGGGCCCCGCGGCCGGCCCAGCCCACCCCTCAGCCCGCGCAGGCCGGGGGGCCCTACGCAGAACCCCGTCGCAGCCCCGCGTACCTGCCTGCGCGGCGCCCGAAGCCCGAGGCGGCTGCGCGCGGACGCGGGGACGGCGGGCGAGCGGGTCCCCGCACTGCAGCGGCACCGCCCTCCGCCCGCCCCCGCGCCGCGCCGACCCGCCCCCGGCTCCCGGCCGGCCCCCTCCCCCCCGCCCGCCCCCCACCTCGTCTACTTCCGGCACCGCGGCGTGCCTCCCTCTGCCCGACCGCAGGCCTCTCCGCGCGGGTGTCCCCTCGCCCCTAGCTTACCTCTGCACCCCCCCTCCTCCCTCCCCGCCTTGGCCAAGCCCGGGCGGGCCTCGAGTTGGACAAACCCACGGCCGGCCAGGACCACCGCCCTCCGCCGCCCACCGCCCACACCTCCTCACCCCTCCTCTCCCCTGCACCCCGGTTGGCTGCAGCTGAGGCGGCATCAGGGTCACGGCCGGGGCCCCCCACTGCTCACACCTGGCGTGTTCCATCTACACAGCCTGCAAGGTACTGGTTCCAGCAAGTGCACCCATTCTCGGGGTCGAGGGCCCCAAGTCAGGGCCAGAAGAGGGGGCCAGATGGGCCCAGACGTAGAGGTGAGCCGATTTCCTTCAGATGTCCCAGTGGGAAATCAGGGGGTCATCCTAATTTCTTCCCACCACCCTCCGGTGTCCACGAGGTTACGAGGCCTGCAGAGCCCCCCCCCCCCCCCCCCGCCGTGACTTCCTAATCTGTAAACCCAGACCTGCAGAAAACGGGACTGTCCTTATTTTCCTGTTGCCCAAACCACGCTTTGCCCCCATTCTGGCAGGGTGGGGGCAGAAACTCATCTCAGTCTGCTGGGGGACCCCACCCTTGCCACAGAGTGGTCCAGATACCAGGAGAAGGGACAGGGAACCCAGGCCTTGAAGGGACAGAAGATATTTGTGCACCTCTCCCACACTCTCTTGTGCACAGTCACCTGTCCTCCGCTCACCTGTCCTCCCTGCTCACCTGTCCTCAGCACATCACAGCAAGGCCGGCCTCACCAGGTGCGCTCCCCCGGGAGGGCTGACGCTGGCCCCACTTTCTCTTGCCTACGTGAAGGTAAAGGGAACAGGTCACACTCAGGTGGAGAAGCTAGGAGCTCCTTTCCGCTTCCCCAGCACCTGCCCTCAGTGTGGGGGGAGGTCAGGGGTCAGCTGGGCAGCCAACTGGACAATCAGTAGCCAATGCGCTTACGTGAGGACAGCGGGAATGTCCCTCGCAGAGCTGGGGTGTGAAACCATGAGCACCCACAATGCTGACAGTCACGGGTAGGTCACCTCCCCCCGGGCAGTGATAAATCCTGGCTCCTCGTAGGGTGTCCAAGAGCCCCCGCCTTCCACTGGGAACAAACGGCTGGTATCAGGTCGCCCATTCACAAGCCCCGTAAATAGTGCTCGTCTGAGAATGTCCCCTCCACCCACAGGGAGGCCCCCCGCTACATGCTCAGCCCTACTGTGTTCCCCAGCAGAGGTTATCGACAATCTGAGCTCTGGGGGGGGGCGGTATTTACCCCTAGAACCTGGGTGACCAAGCCTTGCAAAGACCCGACTTCAGAGCCACGTTCTTTCCCGAGCACCACCCCTGGGTCTGTCAGCTCCACTCTCCCGCCAAGACTCAACCACCGGAGTGTTTCTCCTGCAGGAGCTGTCCCTGCACGGAGGTGGGCACCTGTGGCGGCAACGTGGACTCCCCTCGTGGGACTATGTGAATCTGCTTGCTTAATGCTGACAGCTCAAATAGGCACAGTGCTGTTTGTTCCCTCCTTTATTCAGTCTGCGGGGCAGAGACACAAACATTCTCTGGGTGCAGAAGGGAAAATGACTCGTTCGACCCTGGCCTCTGGAGACGTGGCGGGGCACCGTGGTCTGACTTCCCCACAGGCACCGTGTCCTGGGCAGCGTGCAGAAGCCTTGAGGGCGGAGGATGTGGCTGACTGCTACTGACCTGCTCGCTGGGGGACAGCTGGGTGCCAGAGCCTTCCTGGAGAGGCCCTTGGGGGACAGCCGGGTGCCAGAGCCTTCCTGGACAGGCCCTTACACCTCAAACGGGTGGACGCTACTCGAGTGCAGCTTTTAGGTGAGGAGCTGGGACGGAGGCCAGCAGGGAGCAGCAGGCAGCAGGGGCCAGTGACCGTGACCCCCAGTGGTTATTATTCTTAGGGCCACAGCAGTTCCTCGGGGAGGGCTCTAAGTCCCACCCTGAGCAAACACAGGCAGGGGCCCTGTAGGGATGCAGAAGACGGGCCACAGGGGGAGAGGAGGCGGGAAGCATCCCCCAAACCCTGTACTTCTGAAGAAGCTGCATTCGGTGAGAGAGATTCCTTGGGAAGGAGGCAGCAGGAGAACGTTGCAAGAACAATGTTATCCAGTTTTCAGCTTTATTTTTCATGTTTATTTAGTTTTGAGAGAGACAGAGCACGAGCCAGGGAGGGACAGAGAGAGGGGGAGACACAGAATGCGAAGCAGGCCCCAGGCTCTGAGCTGTCAGCACAGAGTTCGATGTGGGGCTCAAACCCGTGAATGGTGAGATCGTGACCTGAGCCGAAGTTGGACGCTCAACCAACTGAGCCACCCAGGCGCTCCTTGATTTTTCAGCTTTTAAATGGCTCATGAGGTGGGTCTGGGATGCACAACTTCCTACCAGTTTTCTCACATGTCTGTGAAGTCTGATCACCCACGCTCCCTGGGGTGGCCCTGCTGTGTGACAGCCCACGCTTGGAAGCAGACACCCCGTGGGGCCTCCGGTGAGAACACAGACCACAGACCCCAGGCCCACAGAGCCACGGGATAATCGGGTGTGTTGTTCAGTCAGTGCGTTTGCGGGGACTCTTTCCGTGGACAGCTGAGTCCCGGGCAGGGGGTGGGGGCCAGGGAGAAGCAGCCCAGCCTCACGTCCAGGTGGGTGCTGGACGAGAACGCAGCTACAGAAATGCCACAGACAGAACGTTTGCGGCCCCCCAAACTCCTGTTCAAATCCTGACCCCCAGCGTGGGGTGCTAGGTCCTGGGCGGGACCCTCACGGCAAGCTCAGTGCCCTCACGAAAGAGACCCGAGGCGCGCCCTCGCCCCCGCAGCCCGGCGAGGATGCGGTGACCAGACGGCCAGCAGCGGCCTGGCCGGAACCACAGGGGTTTCTTCTCTCCACGTCCAGCCTCCAGGGCCGTGAGGAATCAGTGTCTGCTGTTCACAAGCTGCCCGGCCCGTGGTAATTTTGTCATAGCAGCCCGAGCAGACTCAGGAGGCGGGAATATCCAGCAGAGCCACATAGGAAGATACATTAAAAGATTATGAACAGGGTACAGGAAAGAACAGACGTTCAAGAATCAGAACAAGGAATCCAGAAATAGACCCAAACCAATATTTACAGGGACTCTGTACGTGATGAAGGTGGCATTGCATATTTGTGGGGATGACAATAACTTAATAGTTTGGGAAGAAGTAAAGCCAATTGGAAAAAAGTTAGGCTGGATCCCAGTGTCTCTCGTTGTATAGATAAACTTGAGATGGGTCAGATGATATACAAGCAACAGAAGTAACGTTTGGGAACTATCTTATCATCTCCGGAAACAGGAAGCCTTGCTTTTTTTTAACATTTATTTTTTATTTTTGAGAGAGCATGAGTAGGGGACAGGCAAAGAGAGAGAGAAGGAGAGGGGGGGGGGAGGGGTGCTGAGAGAGGGAGACACAGAATGCGAAGCAGGATCCAGGCTCTGAGCTGTCAGCACAGAGCCTGACGTGGAGCTTGAACCCACGAACCGTGAGATCATGACCTGGGCCAAAGTTGGACGCTCAACCGACTGAGCCACCCAGACGCCCTGTCACAGGAGGCGTTTCTAATCATACATCCAGGAGCTATAAATATGAAAATCGATAAACTCAACTCTGTAAAAATGAAAACCTGTGCGTAAAAAAAACCCTCGCACATTCAAAATAAAAACAAAACGCAATAAATTCACGATACCCGTCACAAAGGACCGATTTCCTCTGCATGAAGACACCCAGTACAGATTAACCTGTCGGGCTCACACAGGCCCTGCGGTCTGGCAACTGCAGGTGGTGGGGGCATGGGAAACGGGCCCCCGCGCTTCTGGTGGGGGTGTGCGCAGAGGGGCCTCTGCGCACACCCGTGGAAAATCGTTAAATACCCAGATCCCAGCAATCCTACCTCGCTAGGTTTATCAATCATCTGATAACAAATCAATACCGCAGTGACTATCCCGATGGGTGCGGTTTTCTGCACGTGGGTAAACGTATACCTTTCCGGGCACACAGAAACTCCTGATAAGCAGAGTGGCAGGAAAAACCAAGTGTCCATCGAAATACTCTGCGGCCCACGGGACCACGGGGCGCCACACGACCGTTTAAAGAGCATGTGGCGGCCCTGAGTGCGCTAACGCTAACCCATCCCCACGGCGTGTTCCTGAGCAGAAACCAAAACCACGGTGTGAAACTTGGCACGTGCGCTGCCAGCTGAGGGGTGGCCGTACGTGTGGGCGCGTGCGGATTCAGGCATGGCGCCTCCAGAGGGACACTGAAGGACACAGGCGGCCTCTGAGGCGAGCGGGGGCAGGAGCCCTTCTGTGTTCCGTGTCCTCGAGTGCCATTCGAGCTGTGCACCAAATGCGTGTCTTAACCATTCAAAAGTAATCGATTTTCTTTACATTAAATTTTTAAAATCTTCCTGGAAAGAGGGAATTCAAAACACCTGTTATTTTCGCTTCCTCCACAAGCCACACTAAAATCACAATAAAGGCATTTTTTTTTAATATTCACTTTTGAGAGAGAGCGCAAGCGGGTGAGGGGCACAGGGGGGCGGGCGGGCAGATCTGAAGCGGCTTCTGCACAGAGCCTGACAATGGGCTCAAGGTCACGAACTGTGAGATCATGACCTGACCAAGTCAGACGCCCAACTGGCTGAGCCACCCAGTTGCTCCAGGGGACTTTGCTGTAAAGGCACAAAGCCCCGAGGATGGGGAGAACCCAGGGGAGACCCTCACAAAAGTCTGGGAGCCCGAACGAGGACGGGAGAGCCGTCGTCGACTTACTGAACTGTGAGCTGACAGACAGAACCTGTCGAAGAGCCCGGTTCACACCACAGGCCTCCCCACCCCTACCCCCGCAGCCTCAGAGGTGGTCTCACCGGATCCCCTGGAAGGGAGAGCTGCTGGAGCTGGGGGAGAGTTGGCCTTGCGGCCCCAGAGGAGAAAGACGGTCTCTAGACTGGGGGTCCAGGACAGCAGAGACCCAAACCAGGGCGGACCCCTGCCCCTCACCGGAACGCCGGGGGCCCCATCTTCGCCCTCCCCCAGCGCTGGTGGGTCTTCTCCAGAGAGCCTGACACGAAGACACTGACACCAGCAGTTCCCCGGTGCCCGGCCTGACCAGCAGGGCCAAAAGCAGCGGCCCTCCCACCACCACATGCACCCAACGTCCGACAGCCGCAGAGCTTCCCTGAGGGCCTGTGTCGCTCGAGGGGTGAAGCCACACATCGGATGCTAGAAACTGCCCACCATCACACCAGTTAGGAAGCCGGAGTTGGCCAGGAGGAGAGCTGCCCCGCAGCGGGGCCCCAGCCTTCGAGGGGGCCCGTCCATCACGGGCCGGAGACCACTCCCGGCCTACGGACTTCCTAACTCACACGAGCCGGTGAGCTTTGGGACGGAGGCTACACCACGTTGGCTTACTGGATCCTGGAGGTCTCAGCCGTCTGTGACCCTGTCCAAGCCAGAAATCAGAATGCCCTGGTCATCCCCCTGCCCCTCGGCCCCGAATCTGCTTCTGCAAAGTAACCCTGCCCCTGCCCACGTGCCCCACCGTCTCCCATCAGGCCGGTCCAGGGGCAAAGCCAGTGACGCCTTCAAGCCAGCCAGGGTCCCCATCCCCCTCCCTCCCTCTGCTCCCAGGCCCTCGGACTCTGTGCCTGAGCTCCTCCACCTCGGACCCCACTTCCAGAGTCTCTCCTGGGGGCGTCTACACCTCCGCCCTGCCCCCCACTGCACGTGGCACCTCCCCTCCCGGCTGTCGGCTCCGTGAGAAGCAACAGCATCTGCTTTGACTGCCTGCTGTGTCCTGATGCCCAGAAACGTCAAACAGCCCACGTGTGTTGGATGAGATCACGAACAAATCAACCAAGCACGAATTATTTGCTGAAGTCGGTTTGTTATACTGGCTTAAATGACACGCTTTAAAACACGTGGCACAGGACACTGAACAAGCGAGACTCCGCGAATAGACTTGGAAATCACGTTTTCCTTACCTCTTCCTGCCTCTTTAACTATTCAGTGGAGGCAGTCCCATCTCTGCCCTGAGAGGCACGTGTGGACAGTGCCATCTCGTTCTGGCTCAAACGTAGAGTTTCAAAGTTCTAAGGTTACGCTGAGATATGAACCCAGCGTCAGTCAGCTCAGTCGTCGTAATCGTCCAGGACCAGGAAGCGATGAAAACGCGAAACCAGACTGAGATTGGGAGCACGGCCTCCTCCAACGAGGCGCCCCTGCTGCGAGCAGTGGGGAAGGAGAGGGGTCCCTTAGCTCTGCCCCTCTCTCGCTCTCCCGCCACCCTCCCCAGACTCCGTAACGGGGCCTGCCCCCTCCCGCATCAGAACAGCCTCTGGCATCTAGAATTCCCAGAAGAGGGCACACCACCGGCCACTGCGTCAGCCTCAGGGACCTCACAGAAGGGGAATCTACGCTGCGTGGCCTTCCGTGTCGGGCTCTCACCGAGCATCGTGTTTTCAGGGTTCAGCCACACGGTGGCCGGCGTCCGCACTTCATTCCTTCTGCAGCTCGACAGTACCCCACGGTTTATCCGTCACCCGTGATGGACACTCGGGCTGCTTCCACCGCTCGGCTGCTGGGAGCACGGGCGTGCAGGGACCTGCCTGACCTGTGTCCACCTCTACAGGCTGTGTTAACAGGACACAGACGTGGTGGATCTTACGGGAGCCCCAGGTTTCGTTTTTTGAGGAGCCGCCAGACCATCTTCCACAGCGGCCCTCCACCAGCAGCGCCCAAGGTTCCGGTTTCTCGCGTCCTTGCCAATACGTGTTGTTTTCTGTTGTTGTTGTTTTAGTAACCGCCTCCCCCAGGCGTGGAGACAGCTCGGCACACTTCCTGCCACGTTCCAGGGGCCAGGCGAGCTCGCAGGCCAGCTCAGATTCAACACGAGGCTGGATCCGTGTGTAGGCATGGGAGGAATGTCAGCAGCTGTCTTTGGAACCTGTCCTCTGCATCTCATGTGACATTTGCTAAGTGGGTATTTGTGGGTGTGCCTTCTATCCCTCATCTGCCAAGTTGTTGTCATGAACAGGTGTCACGTTTCATCACATGCTTTTCCTGCAGACACCAAGATGATCCCATGATTTTTTTTTTCTTCAGCTTTTTTTAATGTGGTAAATTACATTCATTTTTATGTTAAATTAACTTGCATTCCTGGAATAAGTTCAACCTGGTCACAATGTATTCTTCTTTTTAAATTCTTGATTTCCAGACTGACTTGGTTAATATTTTATTTAGGATTTTTACATCTGTATTCAATGAGACAGACTGATCTATGATATTCCTTTTGTGTAATGTCCCTGTCACCGTGTGGGATCAAGGTTATGATGCTGGCCTCATAAAATGGGTTTAGAGATGCTCCCTCTTCCTGGTGTCAAAGAGTCTAGGCCCAGAGTTACTTCCTAGTTAAATGTTTTGAAGTTAATAAAGACCTGTGCTTACAGCCATTACCGTGGGAAGCTTTTTATTTATTTTTTTAATGTTTATTTTTGAGCGAGAGAGAGACAGAGTGTGAGCTGGGAAGGGCAGAGAGGGAGACACAGAATCCGAAACAGGCTCCAGGCTCTGAGCTGTCAGCACAGAGCCTGACACGAGGCTTGAACCCACCGACTGCGAGGTCATGACCTGAGCCGAAGTCACTCGCTTAACCGACTGAGCCACCCAGGCGCCCCAATGCTTTTAAACCACAAAGTCAATTTCCTTACTAGGTACCAGACTCTCCTGCCTTCCTATTTCTTCTTGCATAAGTTTTAGTAAACCACATTTTCCTAGGAATCCACCAACTCATCTACTTTGGGAGGAATAAAGTGATTCCTATGATCCTTGTAGTGTCTCTTTATTGCTCAGGACCTGTGGTGATAACCCCTTTCCACTGCATGTCGGTATTTTGTGCTGTCTCAGTTTCTCCCCTTGTCAGTCTTAACAGAGGTTCATCAACTTTCGTAGCCTCATAAAAGAACAAACTCTTGGTTTTATTCATACTCTCCACCGTACGTTTTTCTACTTCATTACTTTCTGTTCTAACCTTTATTATTCCTTTTCTTTTACCAGGTTCAGGTTTATCTACGTATTTTGCTACTGGGGGGAAAAATCAACCTTCCGTACTCTACGTGGGCAAGAAGCGTAACGGAGATAGCGGTGGAGTAACAACATCTGATCTCAGTCTGATTCCTGTTCCTTTGAAAGCAATCTGTTTTTTCTTTGGCAGTCTTCTCCACATTTGTCTTTGACATTCTTAGATTCCATAGCCTGTCAATATGTGCACCTCCGGGGCGCCTGGGTGGCTCAGTCGGTTAAGCGTCCGACTTCAGCTCAGGTCATGATCTCCGAGTCCGTGGGTTCAAGCCCCGTGTCGGGCTCTGTGCTGACAGCTCAGAGCCTGGAGCCTGTTTCAGATTCCGTGTCTCCCTCTCTCTCTCTGACCACCCCCCATTCAAGCTCTGTCTCTGTCTCAAAAATAAATAAACGTTAAAAAAAATTAAAAAAAAAATATGTGCCTCCTTGGTACTCTGCAGATCTAACCTGATGGTCCTTTCTCTTACACTCTGGAAAATTTGTCTCTGTTGTCTCTTCAAATATTGGCTACTCCCCGTATTTATGACCCCTTTCTCTAGGGCATCCATCAACCAGATATCAGCATTTTTGCTTCTATCCACCTCTTTTAGGCACCTTCTTCTTGTTCCCGGTGTCACACCGCCAAGATAAAGACTCTCACCTCTTTTATGGGCATGTCTTACTTATTTTGATGCACTGGCCCTTCCGTTGGGCTGCTCCTGTGATCACCGGTTTACTTCCTTCCCTTCGGTCTGGCTGTGTGTCTTCGGGAAGGAGACAGGGCAGATGCCGTCTGTGTATCCGAGTGGCCGCCACCACCACCATCACAATGCTTAAGTACCGTCACCACACACGACTGCCCCATCGGTGCATCATGGCCACTCCCAGCTTCACCCCTAACCCCAGAGACCACAAAGACCTGGACTTGTGACTTCACGAACGTCACGTAAGTGGGATCTCGCTGCACTCACCCTTTAATGACTGCCCTTTGGACTCAGGACATTTTCCCTAGAGTCACCAGCTCCTTGTGTAGAGCAGCCGTTCATTCCTTTGTATCTCTGAGGACACCTGTGCTGAATTTCCACGTTTGAAGATTCTCTTATTGTCTGCTACTGATTTTCAGTTTGATTCAGAGAACATAGTCTCTGTATGGTTTCAGTTCTTTTAAATTCATTTTGTTTTATGGCCCAAGATACGGTCTCTCTTGGACTGTGTTCCACGGTCACTGGAAAAGAATGTGTCCTCTGCTGTTGTTGGGGGGAGTGTTCCACAAGTGTCCCTTAATCCTGTCGGTTGAGGGCGGTGCTCTTGTGTATCTTTGCTGAATGTCTGTCTAGTAATTCTAGCAACTGCTGAGAGTGGGTAAGAAGTCCTCATATAAAGTCCTTCATATGCTCTGAAGCTGTCATTTGGTGCCTGTGCACTTGGGATTGGTCATTTTATCATTAGGTAACGTCCCTGTTTTTTTCTGAGAAAGTTTCTTCACTCTGAAGATTAGTTTGGCTGATATTAGTAGAGTCTATCTGCTTATTAAAAATTAATGTTTCCTTGATATATCCTCTTCCATGCTTTTACTTTCAATCTACCCATGTCCCTGTGGCCAAAATGAGCTTCAGCATATAGTAGACAACGCAGAGTTGGGTCTCAGTTTATTCACTCTGCCAACCTCTGTCTTCTAACTGGTACATTTAGACCATTTACGTTAAAGTAGTCATTGACATATTAGGGCTTCTGTCTGCCATTTCATTAATCGTGTTTGTTTCCTCTCTTGTGCCCTGTGAGATCCTGAAACATTTGTTAGAATTCCATTTAATGTTTCTGCCTCTACCACCGTGTTGAGTTTTCTCAGCGGCTGCTCCAGACATCACCACACACACACACACACACGGCACTTAGAGGTCCCCTGGTATCAATGTTGTGCCACGTCGGCTGCAGTGTAGAAACCTTACTGCCACTTATGTCCCTTCATCCTTCCCACTTTTCAAATATAATTATAAATATTTCCTCTGCATACACTGAGCCCCACATCAGTGTTATTTTCTGCTTCAAGCATCAAGCAGGATTAAAGAAACTTACGAAGTGAAAGACGGTCAGTCATGTTTCCTTCCACTCTTACCCATTCTATTCTTAATTTTCTGAAGGTCCCTGCCTTCCTGTTACAATTTTCCTCTTCTTGGACAGCTCCTTGTAATCATTCACCAAGGGCAAGTCTGCTACCAACAAATTCTATCAGTCTGCTTCTGTCTGAGAATATTTTCATTCCTCTTTCACTCCTGAGGACGGTTCTGTTGGTAGAGAATTCACTTCCCTTTCAATCTCTTTCAATGCTCGAACAACATGCCGCTTCCTCCCGGCCTCTGTGATGTAAGGTAAGACACCTGCTGTCACTCATGCTGCTGTTCCCCTACAGGCCATGCATCGTTTCTACGTATAACATTTTTCTCCTCTCTTCGGTTTTCAGAAGTTTAACTATGATGTGTTTCCCAGTCCTGTGGCCAGAAAGCGGTGGTTCGTCCTGCAATTTTCTCGCCCGTGCTGTGACTGTTAAATTAACATTTGGTCAACAAGGACTGGGAGGGAAAGTACATGAGAGGCGCTTATGACTCACAGGTCCTGGGTGTACACAGCACAGCACGTGGGGAGGTCGAGGCAGGGCACAGGCAGAGAAAGGGTCCGTGGAGTGCTTTGGGGGTTCGGGGCTAAGGCCGGGTCGGTCAAGTTGAGTAAAAAAGAGCAGGGCTTTGGTCAGCTTTGCAGGGGCTCCCTGGGCGTCAGGGGAATGTGCTTATCACAAGGGTTGTAGGAGAGTTATACCAGAACTTTCACTGACTGGGACTCTGCAGGAATTCTAGGACACGTGCACATGGGAGGGGCTGGTGCTGGTCCAAAGCCCCTGCAGGCTGCCTGGCTACACTCCACGGACACAGAGGCAGCAACATTATAGACGAGTTTAGTCAAACTCAACAGCCTGCAGGCAGTTCTGGGTTGGGCTGCAGGCCTCTCTGGCACCTATTCTGGGAACCTGTGAGAGAGAAGAGGAAAACCCAGGGAACCCACTGTGCGGCCACCACCCAGTGCTGAGGACCCTGGCCTGTCCTTTCCCATCACTGTGGAATTACTGGTAAGGTATTCCACAGGAAGGAGCAAGGAACAGTGAGTCTGCGCCACGCTTTCTGGAGCAGGAGGCCGCAACACCCTAAGTCGACTGCCTGCGTTTCCCATCTGGGGCAGAGCTCACCTTCAAACAGCCACAACTGCCCCCCGCTCCCCCGACAGCAGCAAAGCACGCTCAGAAAAGTCCCAGCCTGCTGGTGCCGACTCTCCCACCCCTACAGCCTTCCTTGTATCCCCATCAGTCTAAGATAAAGGCCCTGGTGGTCTGACCCCCTCCCCCCCTTCCTGCTCTCCCTGGGTCCCTGGGCTGCAGCCACAAGGAGCTTCCAGAACAGCCTCGGGGCCTCCCTGATGGGCTCCCTTGGCAGACCAGGTGCCTTCCACGACAGTCTGGAGGACAGAAGTCAGGGCTGGTTCCTCCCCAGGCTGCTGGGGCAGGTCTGTCCCGGGCCACTGTCCCTAGGCTGCCAGGCCAGTCTGTCCCAGGCCGCTGTCCCCAGGCTGCCGGGCCTCTCTGTCCTGGGCCGCTGTCCCGAGGCTGCTGGGCCACCCAGTCCGGAGGCTGCAGGGCGGCTCTGTCCTGGGCCGCTGTCCCAAGGCTGCTGGGCCGCTCTGTCCCGGGCCGGTGTCCCTGGCCTGCTCACGTGGTGTTCTCCTGTGTGCCGCGTCCACCTCCAAAATCCGCCCTTCATAGTGTAAGGGTTAAACTGTAGTGTAGGGCTAACGCTTAGCTTGACAAATAACAGCTTTGGGTTGACACTGAAGGTTAAGAGATAACAGCCTTGCTTTGCTCTTGTAAACTACGCCTCATACTCTTGTAAGTTAGGCTTCACCAATTAAGGAAACAAAAGTTCAAAAAGAGCATCAGAGGCAGGGTCAAGGAGATCCACTGGTTGCAACCTGGAGGCAGAAAGTCTAAAATCAACACCTCGTTAGGCAACTGTTTCTAACTCATCTAGAAACTGTTTCTTTGTTCTGTTCCCAGGTGATGATAAAACGATGTCATCCGTTATAAAAACTCTGTACCCCGGCTGTTCGAGGCTGCACTCTTATCAAGAGTGTTGGTCCCGGTCGGTCGGCCTTGCCTCTCACTGTAATAAACTTTGTTGTGACTGTCACTGGTGCCCATAGCATTGTTTCAGGAGTCGTGTGGATGCAACAATAGGGGCAGTCGCATGGGACCGTGGCCCCCGTGACGTATTTTTACCCTGATGGCCGCTGTAAGGTCCCTATCGCTAAATAAGGTCGCGTTCTGAGGTTCTCGGGACTAGGACTCCAATACACGAACTTGGGGGAGACAATTCAAACCACAGCACCCCCACCCGGGGCCTCTGCCCCTGCCGTTTCCCTCCCTCTCCGGCTCTCCCGCCAGAGCCTCCGCGGAGTTCCTCTCACTGACCCTGCCCGGTCACCGGTGCTGTCACTTCACGGGCAGGCCTTACCTGTCCACATCAAGTCCCCTCGCCATTCATTCCCCGGGACCAGTTTCGCCTCCTATCGCTACGCTGAGACCGGAGCGCGCAGGAACCCGCGGCGTTTCCGGCCCCTCCCGGCAGTGTCCCGTCCGCGCCCAGAGCTGCCGATAAAGTTGTATTCGCGACCAACCGGAAGGGGAGCCGTAATCCGCGCCGCGGCCGTCGTGAAAGCGCCGGTCTCCCCTAGCGACGGGCAACGCGGGCAAGATGGCGGCACTGGTGGCGGCGGAGGCCGCGGCGCCTCCGGGCCCGGCCGAGGCGGCCGAGACGGCCGAGGCGGCGGAGCTGAGCCGCGCCCTGAGCCGCCTGCTGCCCGGCCTTGAGGCCGACAGCAAGCTGAGCCGGCGGCGCGCGCTCGAGGCGCTGCAGCGCGCAATCGAGGCGGCGTGGCCCGAGGAGCCCGCCGCCGAGTCCGCCGCCGCGGCCGCAGGCTTCCAGGGCCCGTGGGCGCGCCTGCTGCTGCCGCGCCTGCTGCGCTGCCTGGCCGACCCGGCGGAGGGCTGCCGCGCGCTGGCGGCGCACCTGCTGAGCCTGGGCCTGCGGCGCGCCGCGCGGCCCCGCGACGCCCTGCCGCGCCTGCTGCCGGCGCTGGTCGCGCGCCTGGCCGGCCCCGAGTCCGAGCGCGGCCGGCCGCCCGAGACCTGCGAGGAGCTGCGCCTGGCGCTCGTGCAGCTGCTCGGCCTGGCCGTGCGCCTGGGCGGCGCCGCGCTCGCGCCCCACCTGGACGACGCCGTGAGGGTGCTGCGCTGCACGCTGCTCGACCCGTTCGCCGCCGTGCGCCGCGAGAGCTGCCAGTGCGCCGCCAGCCTGGCGCGCGCCACGCCAGGTGCCCGTCTCGCGCGGGGGTCGGGGTGGGGGTGCGGGCAGGCACGCGCGCCGTCCCCGACTCCCGAAGCTGCGGCCGCTCCTGGCCGTTCGGTGGTTCGCAAAATGCAGAGTCGCGGAAACCCCGCTGAAATCGCCCAGAGGGTCTGGGACGCGGCGCGTTCCGGTAACTGCTTCTCACCCGCGTGGCGAACCCGGGCGCTGGTGGGAGCGCGCTCCGAGACTCACCGCTGCGGTCTCCCAGGCCTCGTCCCCATCGCTAAGCCTATCGGTCTTCCCTCTTTG
Source organism: Prionailurus bengalensis (assembly GCF_016509475.1). Lineage (NCBI taxonomy): Eukaryota > Metazoa > Chordata > Mammalia > Carnivora > Felidae > Prionailurus > Prionailurus bengalensis. The sequence continues at coordinate 1,232,425 of NC_057357.1, forward strand.
GGTCGGAGCGCTGTCCTCCTAAATGGAGAGAGGCCGCTTCTCTCATGTTTTCCTTTAATTCGTTCTCCATTTTTTTAAGAATTCTAATCTGATCAGTACATTCTCTTTTTCTAAGTAGCTGTTTCTGCAGGATCTTGCCCCAGTTAACTTCTCCTTACTGCCTCAGACTGGGGTGTGGAATGGTTGGAGGCCTCTACTTAGTCCCGTTGGGAAGGTTTCCTGTAGGAGGAAACATACAGGTTGAAGATCTGTGATCTGTGGTCTGGAGGAAACCAGCTTTGAGGAATAAACAACTTGGTAGATCTGAGGAGCAGAAAGGAGGTCAAGATTGCTGGAGGGAAGAAAGGGGGGAAGCTGCTGCAGGTTTGAATTTAGTGTTAAATGCAATGGGGAGCCAGCGGGGGGTGTGGAGAAAGGGCGGGAGAGGCTCAGATTCTGATTTGTTTTTAACGTGTATTTATTTTAGAGACAGAGAAACAGAGCACAAGTGGGGGAGGGGCAGAGAGAGAAGGAGACACAGAACCCTAAGCAGGCTCCAGGCTCTGAGCTGTCAGCACAGAGCCCGACGCGGGGCTTGAACCCACAAACTGGGAGATCATGACCTGAGCTGAAGTCGGATCCTTAACCGACTAAGCCACCCAGGCACCCCAGTTCTGATGTTTAAAAGATCACTGTGGTGCTCAGAGAATCGATCACCAAAGGTGGCAAGGGGAAACGAGAAGGTCAGTTGGGGCGAGAGTTAATCCATACTTAGATGATGGTTGGCTTGGACTTGTGGGGGCGAGCGGTCCGCTAACAGACATGGAAGAAAATGGATGGATGGATGTCGGGCACGGAGCCGGCAGGGTGTCCTGTCGAACTGGGTGGGGGATGAGGGAGAAGGAGGTTTGGGTGGACAGGAGACAAAGAAGAATGAATGAGGCTTCCTTTCACCCCTTGCCATTAGGGACCGTCAAGATTTCCATTGTGAGTCGCAAGTTTGGATTCAAATAGTACAGAATTCTAAGAGAGCTGGGTTTGAGGCTTGGGCTGGAGACAGCCATTGGGAATTACAAGCTTTTATTTATTTTTTTTAAATTTTTTTTTTAATGTTTATTTTTGAGACAGAGAGAGACAGAACATGAGCAGGGAAGGGACAGAGAGAGAGGGAGACATAGAATGTGAAGCAGGCTCCAGGCTCTGAGCTGTCAGCACAGAGCCCCATGCGGGGCTTGAACCCAGGAGGTGTGAGATCATGACCTGAGCCGAAGTCGGACGCTTAACCGACTGAGCCACCCAGGCACCCCAAGGGAATTACAAGCTTTTAACACATTTCTCATTGACCCCCAACCACTTCGCTCCCTGGTCTGTGTGTCAGCCAGGGTGACGGCTTCTGCCTTGCAGCCTTTGCGTGTTCCCTCACTGGATTGTAAGTTCTGGAAGGGTGGGGCAGTGCCTGCCCGCATCCTGGGTGCCCACTCATTTCCGAGCGAGGGACGGTTCCTTGTGCTTGAAGGATGTCCCTCCTCCAAACCCTCTACTCTGCCGACTCCCCGTGAGGACCCTCTCCTGGATCCACACCACACTGGGCAGCGCTAGGTCAATATCCCGCCTTGATCTGAGGCCCTCAGGGTGAAAGAAGTCAGCTACAGCATCACCGAAGTAGCCGTCTGTGGTTGCGTCTCCAGCAGCGGCAGAACTGAAGTCAGAACTCCCACACCAGCGGGCCGGCCTACCTGTCAGAGACATCCCAGTTCTGATTTTGTGCGAGGCCCGAACAAGTAGGAAGTGGAGTAGCTTCACCCCAAGTGATGTCGGCCCTGTTCCCTGTGTAGCACCAGCCATCTGGCTTCGAGGCACAGCCAGTGTGGGGACTTGGGCAGCGTCCTCCAGGCTCCGTTTCTCTCCTTTGCTTGGCATCCCTCTTGGACACCCAGTGCCACTGCTGTCAGCCTCACACTCTCCTCGTAGCTCCTGCCTTCGGCCAAGAGGGAGTCAAGCCCCTGGCCTTTTCCTTTCGTGCCGTCTGGGCCACACGCCAGTCCTGTGCCTCTCCCGGCGCCAGGGGGCACACACCTGTGCTCGGCAGGCCGGCAGCAGGGACCTGGGTGGGGAGAGGGCGTTCCGGGACACGGGGGGGGGGGGGCCTGTCTTCCCAGGAGCCCGTGGAGGTAACTGGGTTCCTCCCCTGTCTCACAGACCACTTCCACATGCAGTCGGAGTCCTTGATCGGCCCCCTGATGCAGAGCATCTCACACCAGCACTGGAAGGTGCGGGTGGCTGTCATCGAGGCCACCGGCTCTGTGATCCAGTTTGGCAACGGGAAGTCGGTGGACGACGTCCTCCCTCACTTTGCTCAGAGGCTCTTCGATGACGTCCCCCAGGTAACGAGTTTCTCCTCTAGGTGGTCCGCCCCTCTTCACCGGGAACGCGCTATTTGTAACTTCTTTTTTTCTGTAAAACTCTTACCTGTTGCCCCGGACATCTTGCATCACTCGCCGTCACTGGGTGGTCTTAGTTCACGCCTCTGGGAAAACGGGGAGAGTTGAATTGTTTTAATATGTTCGTTGTTCTTCACTTGGGGGAACGTGGGACGGGAGTATTTCCTCCTTGGAAAATAGTCGAACCGTGTGTAGCGCGTGGTTTCAGAGGCGTCTGTGAGACACACGTCCATCGAGGCGGATTGATGAACCCCAGCGGTTGGTGAACCAGACCTGTGAGGAGGAGGAGGAGGGTCAGAATTGGTGTGTCGGGGTCATGTTTCTGTTGGGCCTTCGGAACCACCTAGAGAGAGACAGACCGAGACCAGAATGCTGGCTTTTCTGTTGGCAGAAGTCAGGTTGGAGGCTGGGTCATGGATGTGAGGCCACAGTTTGCTTATAGAATCTGAAGGCCCCCGGCAACAACAAGGGGAGGAGAGCCACCCGCCCCCCAGAGGGAGGAGACGGGGAGGGGATCACTTAGGGGAGGGAGGAGACGGACGAGGGGGTCGCCCGGGGAGGGAGGGGCAGCGGTTGCTGGCGGAAGTCCCCTGAGTGGTTAGAAAGTGCCCCTGCCTGTGGCCATGGGGGCATGAGGTGGCCCAAGGTGGCCAAGGACTGAAAAGCTGGTGCTATGGCCGCCTGGCCCCTGCTGTCCCAATGGGGGAGCACTTGTGTGCCGGCCCCTCCCCCATTGTTCACACACCCTGTCCTTTAACCCTTCACACCAGCTGCTCGCATGTCCCCTGCGGTCTGGAAATGGTGCTGCACGCTCAGGGTGGCCCCGCCGGAGCTGGCCCCTGGGGCCCAGGTGTGGTGACACTAGAGAGTGTTGCCCGGCACCACCCGGCCGCCTGGCCGCAGGCACGCTTCAGTTCCCTTCCAAGTTGCTTTGTTTGGTTTTATTTTTTTACGCAGCTTTATGGAGCTACAACTCACATAGTGTGCAAATCACTCACTTAAACGTTCGGTGTTTTTGGTATGTTATTTTTAGAGTGTTTGGTAAAATACGCATAACGTAAAGTGGGCCATTTCTACCACTTTTGAGATGGAGTTCGGACGCGTGAAGGACATTCACGACGCAGTGGGACCGCCGCCGTTAACCACAACTTCTTCCCATCGCACCCTCCCCCCTCCTCCCTGCCCCCACTCCCTGCTGCCCGTGAGCAGGACAGCGAGTGGTCTTGGTGGCTCTTCCACCGGGCGACGTGTTGGAGCGGGGGTCACGCTGCGTTCCTCCGTGAGGCTGAGGGATCGCCGTTGTGCGGTGGGCTGTATTCTGTCCCTTCACCCGTCGCCGGGCGCTTGTGCCAACGTGGGGACGCAGGTGTCTGAGCCCACGTTCGCTTCTCTGGGGCCCGGGGCGTAGACCCAGGAGTGGGGGTGCTGGGTCGTACAGTAACTGTCCATTTAGCCTATTGAAGAGCCATCGGGCCATTCTCCGCGGTGGCCGCGCGCCTGGCATTCCCGGCGGCGGTGCGCGAGGGGTCCGCCCCTTCCACATCCCAACGGCGCTTCTCCGGGGTCTGTGTGGGTCTGTCGCCGTCCTGCCGGGTGTGAAGGGGCGTCTCAGTGTGGCCCGTAGGCACGTGTGCACACGTGCACAGAAGGGGCCCCGATGCCTGTTGGGGTTGTGTGGACGGCTTAGAGCTTCTTACCACTTGCTGTTGGATTCCTGAGGAGGCAGAGGGGCTGGGGGTGGCCCCGGCACCCCTTGGGGACTGGAGGTGCCTCTCGGCAGGATGAGTCTCCCTCAGGGCTCTAGGGGCCAGAACAGAAGCCCCCCTCAGTTGCCCGCCTGTGACGTCCCGCACCGGGGTCCGGGTGTGACGTGCCAGCCGCCCAGGATGTCGCTTCAGGCCGTGTCCCTACACCCCAGAGACAGAAAGCCCCTCCCTGCTCCCAACAACCTGCGGGCCGCTGAACTGGGGTGACTGTGGACGCTGCCCCCCCCCCCCCGTGAGCTGGATGGGGTCAGCACCGGGCAGCATGGGAGGTGGGGACCGAGAGCAGAAGCGGGCTCTGCCCCGGGAGGGGGCGGGGTGCTGGGTCGGCTGCAGCCTGGACTGGAGACCGGCCTCGACTGGAGACCTGCTGCGGGAGGCAGGGACCGAGCTGGATCCCGGTGGCAGGCGGTGGTGCCGCCACCCCCGGACGGCCTCCCTCCCGGCTTGTGCCAGGCGGACTCGAGGCGTGAGGGCAGATGGAACGGCTTTCCTCGAAGGAGCGTGATGACTGCGTACGACAGCTTTGTGTGAACAGTGCTACTGAGTATCAGTCGGCAGCTTCCCGTAAACAGCCTGTTTGTGTCACAGGCCCCGTGAGTGTGGACCTGTGAATGGGTGTCGACAGGTCCCTGTAAAACCCTATGGCTGCGTGTCAACGGACAGGTCCCTGAGAACGGCATGGCCGTTGCTGCTGTCAGGGACAACATTCTGCCTCCTTGCTGACGGAGTTTTCCAGAACTTGGGGCTGCAACTCTTTCTTGTGGTTTAGTATTCCAGAAACACTTTCCGCCTGCCCGGGGCAACACAGCCCTCGGAGGGCGGCGGTGGCGCTCCCGCGCTCCCCAGGATCGGGCGCAGGCTGGGGCTCAGCCCATCCCGCTCTCCTCCCACGACGCCAGGCTGGCTGAGTCCCCGCCCCGGGCTCTGTTCTGAGGGAGCTGGGCCTCAGGCACCTCGTTTCTTCCCTGTGGCGGGCAAAGTGGGCAGAGGCCTGCAGGCCGCCTTGGCACACGGCCAGAACCAGGGGCCCCCTGTTGGCCTCCTCAGGAGGCCCTCGCACTCCGGGGCCTGAGGCCTCGGCGGTGTGGCCTCTGCAGGCTGACGTTTTGCGGGGGCTCGCCCACGGCCCATTTGAACACCTGCGGTGAGACAGCGCCCAGCCCCGGGGGGTTCCCACACCGAAGGCCCGGCCGGCGAGACCCGTGGGACCTGCTGCAGCCAGCAGAGGACCAGGCCAGAGCCCGGGAGACGGGGGCTCACGCCCACGAGATGGGGCGGTCCTGGCATTTCCTCCGCCAGCCCGCGGTGTGGATGGCAGAGCCGCTCTGGGACCCCAGGCGGGCGTCGGGCCAGGATGGCAGCGCCCGAGCTCGCTGCAGGGTCTGCGTGGCGGGTTCCCTCTGCACGTCCTGTGCCTGGCTGAAGCCCTTCCCCCCCCACTTCCTTCGCGTGCAGGTGCGGCAGGCGGTGACTTGTGTGGTGGGGGGCTGGCTGCTGGACCTGCGGGACCGCTACTCCTTCTTCCACAAGCTGATCCCGCTGTTGCTTAGCAACCTCGAGGACGACATCCCTGAGATCGCGTAAGTACGGAGCTCATGCTGGTGGCCGCCGCTCTGGGCGAGGCCTGGGCCGGCCGGGTGCGGGTCCCCGTGTTTCTGGGACTGTCAGGGGCCCCTCCGAAGTTGTCACTTACAGCAGCGGTGCTGAGTCTGCTGCGGAGTCCCTCCTGGAGCCCGCCTCGTCCCCTCTGTCCTGCTTGCCGTGGGATCTTGTGTCCCACGGGACGCGTCTGCGGCTTTTAAATAGTCGAGAGTTCCGGGTGCTTCGGGCACGTCCAGGAGTCCATCTGGGTTTAGCACCATGAACAGAGCCGTCAGAAGCCCTTGGAGTTCCCAGCGCCCTCGGGGGCGGACGTGGCTCCGGCCTTCCGCACGCCCTCCTGACGCGTATGTTGTCCCACAGGCTCGCAGCCGCCAGCCTCTGGGAGAAGGTGGGCCTGCAGTGGCAGAGGGAGAACGAAGACGACCTCAAAGATAAGCTGGACTTCGCCTCGCCCCCTCCAGCCCACCACCCCTCGCCAGGTGAGTGTGGGCCGCCCGGGCGGGTGAGGGGTTCTGTGGCGGGGCTGGGGCGCGGGCCCACACAGTAGAGTGTGCTAGAGACCCGGCCCAGGACACCTCCCTGGGGCCTTCCCCTCTGGGCCCGCTGCGGGTGTTGGGGATACGTCAGGCCGCGAAGCCGTGGGCGGCGGCTGCTGGTCGTGGCAGGAATCGTGGAAGCAGGCGGTGCTGCCACTTTACAAGAGGACCTGTGAACTGCACCCAAAGTTCAGTTACAGGGGAGGAGCAGGGCCCGGGCCAGGGGTGCGCTCAGAACAGAGGCGCCCCCACAGCCTCCCTGCGGTTCCCTGCCACACCGCGAGCACACACGTGTCGTCGGCGGCGTGTCCCGGGCACGCGAGCCAGGCCGGGCGGAGCCACCCCCGGAGCCGTCCCTCCTCCCTGCCCCACGGACCCACGTGCCGAGCAGCGCTTTCCGCCGGGGATGCAGCATTTCCTGCTGCCGTCTGTCTGCAGCGCATCTCCTTCAAACACAACGCTGGCGAGGGCCGCGGTGGTAAAGATGCGCGGTGGGTCGATAGCGGCCACGAGGAGCCCGCGGCGTGAGGGCCGCGCGGACACCTGCCACGACGGGGGCTCCGAGGCCGGCTGGGGAGCGGCCCTCCAGCCCCCCAGGCTCCCAGCCCCGTGACCCCTTCCGGTGTGTGTTTGGCTGGTACAGGGGAGATCACACAGGTCGTAGAAAGGGCCAACTTCAGCTTTCTGCCTCAGTAAAGCTTGACAGCGCGGCGTCTTTTTAAAGCGTGGACCTTCGACGTAAAGCTCGCTGTGATTTTATTTTTAAACGCGCCCTCATCGCCTGCGAAGGAAGCCGAGCTCCGAAGGGGCCTTCCTGCCCTCCGCTGCCTGGAGGCAGCATCTCGCCACTTGGCCCGGCGGGAGACCACACTCTGCTTGCCGACGGGCCGTTCCGGCCGGCTTCTCACCGCGGACGGGAAATGATGACCGCCCTGGGACGTGAGGTCGGGACGCCTCCCTCCCCGGCCCTGGGCAAACCTGAGGTTCTCGGCCGACAGCTCCCCACGTGTCACATGGGTCTCCGCCCAGGAGTGGTCAGCCTGTCGCCCTGCCCCCCCTCCCCCGGCTACCCGCGTGCACGCGGGGCCGTCTTCCCGCTGCAGGGACATTTTGTCCGGTGTGGGTGCAGTGCTGGGTCATCTCCCGGGTCACGCAGGGCTCAGGGGCACGCAGGCTGGTGGCTCTCAGGCTCCGAGACAGCCACCTTCCAGAGGCTTGCTTCAGTCCCACCGGAACGAGTTTGGGACAAATTCCAATCGTGGTTAGCGGTATGAGCACTAGATTTTGTTAGATTGTTAGCATTTTTCTTCTAAAATTACTTTTTTATAATTAGACTTTCAAATCTAAGTTTTAAGATTTTTTTTTTTTACACCATTTCATACATCAGATTTCACGAGCCACCCCAGGCCCTGCCACCTGCCTCCCCTCGACTCGTGACACGGCCATGAGATCATTTCCGTTTGCACGTTCACCCTTCCCACAGAAGGCTCCCTAGGGTGGGGGCCTACCTTCCTGCCTCGGGGAGCATCTCCTTCTGTGGATATGCCTCAGTTTACCTACCGCTGGAGCCAGGATGTTTAGGTCATTTCTGGGTTTGGGTGATTTCGATTAAGGCCTGTCTGAGCACCTGCGTCCGGGTCTCTGCATGAACTATGTTCTCTCTCGGTTAAGCCCCAGGGAGTGGGTGCTGCCATTCTCTCTGTCTCTCTGTTTCTCGCTCTCTTTCTGTCTCTCAGTCTGTGTCTGTGTGTCTCTCTCTGTGTCTCTATCTTTCTGTGTCTGTCTCAGTCTCTCTCTGTCTCTGTGTCTCTGTTTCTCTGTGTCTCTGTCTCTCAGTCTTTGTGTCTCTCTGTCTCTGTGTCTCTCTCTTCTCCGTCTCTGTTTCTCTGTGTCTCTGTCTCTCAATCTCTCTGTGTCTCTCTCAGTCTCTTTCTGTCTCTGTCTCCGTGTCTCTCTCTATCTCTCTCAGTCTGTGTGTGTGTCTCTCTCTCTCTCTCTGTTTCTCTCAGTCTCTTTTTCTCTCTCTCTCTGTCTCCGTGTCTCTCTGTCTCTGGGTGTCTCTCTGTGTCCTCTCTCTCTCTGTCTGTTTATCTGTCTCTCTCTCTCTGTCTCTCAGCTGCGTGTCTGCGTCCCACCTGCAGGGGGCAGGTCACTGTTGGTCCTGGTCAGCACACGCCGTGGCATTGGGTCTGCTGTTCGGCCATCCTCACGGGCGTGTCGTGGCTCTAATCTGACTTCAGCATCTGTCGTGCACTCACGCCCCGTGCTCATCCACGCGTCTTCTTGGGTCGAGTGCCCAGATCTGTCGTCCGGGTTAAATTGGGTTGTTTGTCGTCTTACTGTGGAGTTGTGAGGATTCCTCACGCGTTCTGGGCACGGGCCTCTGTCGGCTCTGTGTCCTGCGCCCCTTCTCTCTGGCCGGACTGCCTTTGGAGTCCCCAGCTTGCCCGTGGCCGGCGGCCCTGGCGGGGCCTGCTCCCCTCACTCTGACTCGCAGAAGGAGACCCCCTCCTGCTCACGGGCCTCTCGCTGTCCCTGACACCGTGCTTCCGTGAGCGGACGGACGGATTTGAGGAGGTGCACAGCTCACTGCCGAGGGACCTGCGTCCTGTCCCATCGGGGTTTGGGCCAGGTGCGCGTAGCATGGGCCGTGCTCGTCACCACACAGTTCGCCATTAGCTTGACAAACGCAAGTGTCCTGTTGCGGCACAGAAATACATCTCCACTTTTGGAACCCAGCTACGTCCCGGAGTCAGCCGCTCGCTGAACCAAGAAGTGCAGGTTCGTGCTTGCAGAGGACGTGCCCATCGTCGCGCCCTCGAACCGTGGGTTGGAGTCCCTTCTCCCGGAAACTTTCCTCCTGTGAACACTGCTGTCCTTGGTGCCGCTTGAGCGAAGAGGAAAGCATTTCCTCGTGACGGTGACCGGCTTGCCAGACCTTTTGACGCAAGAGAGAACAGAGTTGGTTTTTCCCCAGCTTAGAAATAAGTAGAGTTCCGTTTGAATAAACACCGTTGTAACGTGAGCGCTTTCACGGTGACGCCCTTCAGGGTTTTCGTGTTCTTTGCGGAGCTCAGACCTGCTCTGCTTGCCTGTTTCGTCCAGGTATCTGGAGAGGTGGCAGTGGTCAGGAAAGTCTCATTGTGCGGAGGAGAGATGGGCGGGCATGGGGGGCGGGGGCGGGTTTGCACCGTGTGCAACCAAGCGAGGGTCCGTGGCGCACAGCACAGCCACTTGGAGCCTTGGGTGCTGGGGAGCAGGGGCTCCGGGACACGGGCGGGGTCCCACTGCTCAGAAGGCTGGGCGAACCTGGTTTTCTCCTTATCGGAGGTGAGGCGCCCAGGCCCAAAGCAGGGAGCGGCTGGTCCACGGGCAGGGAGTCAGGACCGGCACCCGCCTGAGCCAGGTTGGGGCTTAGGACACGGGTGTGTGTCCTTGGTGACCCTCCCCAGCCTTCCCGCTGACCGCCGCCCCCTGCACTTCTTGAGGAGGGACGGTCTCTGGTCGACTCTGAGCCGCGTCCACGGGAACCTCGTGCAGAAGCCCGAGTGTCACCCTGCCTGTTTGTGGTGCCTCATAAACCCACACGCGTTCAGGGCAGACCTGGCGGCACACTTAGATACGCGCTTTAAAAAGCCGCTGAGCTGTTTTTCTGCCCACAATTAAATTGCGCTTTGCCTGATGGTGCAAAAACTAAGCCAACATAACGTTCTGCGTGCTTCTGGCCCAGCTTAGTCAAGGCTTTGTGTCGACCCCTCCTTGAGTTAAAACTCCAGCACGGTGGGGGGCGCTCTGCCCATTTGCAGACCGCACCCCTCTCTCCCCCGGGATGGGTCTCGGCTGCTGCGTCTGCACCAGGGGCATCACCCACAGGCCTGGCAGCCCCCGGGCACCCACCCAGCCCGATGATAAAGCCCCAGGTCAGCTGGTGGGAAAAACGACCTCGGGACGAATCAAGGACACCTACAGGGAAGACAGAACACCTGCGCTTTGAGCCAGGATTGGAACTTTGACCTCAGACCCAGAGGTCACCACTCCCAGAGCCTGTCTGCCTCCCGTGCGCACAGACTTGACACCCCGCTGGCTCTGACCCTCCTTCGCAGCCCACCTTTACGGTGTCGCCCCCGGAGGCGACACGAGGTTGCCGTGTTACTCCTGACCTTCACGTTTGGTTTCTAGCGAGGTGAAGCAATTGTCTGTGGCCGTCGGTTAATTCTGTTTCAATTATGAAAACAAATTGGCTGTACGAGCGTCTGTCTGGCCTGCTTGCTGTAAGGTTGAGCAAGGCTGGTAACGGCGGCTGGTTCTGTGGGGCCGAGCCAGCACGCCGGCCGCCCTCTGTCCGCTGGAGCTGCCTCTGCACGCCCGGGACTTTTCAGGGACGAGATGAGAAGATAGCGGCTGAGCTGCACTCTGGACTCTGGACATGAGTCGATCACTCAGGCCTCGGGGCGCTTCCCCGGATTCCAGGACAAACAGGAACGCCGACCTCGCGTGGTTTCCTAAGTCAACAGTAATCGCGTCGTGGGGAAAGAGAAGCCTCACGCGGTGCTGGTGCGAAGGTGAAAAATGGTGCCGCTGCTTTGGAAAAGTTTGGGAGCGTCTTCAAGTGTTAAACACGCAGTTACCATGTGACCCCGCTGTCCCAACCCAGATGAACCTGCACTTCCCACGCGATCACGTGACCCCACCGTCCCAGCCCAGAAGAATGCTCGACACGACACGGACGCGCGTGTTCACAGCAGCATCGTTTATAACAGCCCCAAAGTGGGAGCACCCGGGGTCCACCAGCTGGTTCCCGTGTCCACAAGTCGTGTCTGCTGCCACCGTGGAGCAGCACCTGGCCACGAAGAGGAGTGTTCTGACGTGTGCTACGACATGAATGACTCAGAAACGTCGTGTTTAGTGAACGGGCTCGGTCACATGGGCCCTCTAGAAAAGGTGGAAGGGTAGGCGGGGAAAGCTGACTCGGGGCAGGGGAGGGGCTGGCGGCCAGCAGCACGGGGCTCTGTGGGCTGGGGTACCACTGGGGGTAGCCCCTCCGAGCACAGGGCCGCGAGTAGCTTCCAAGGCAGCTAGATCACAGCTCGGCAGCGCCGCGAAGCCCGCAAGGCGTGTCAGGGTTAGCAGGCTGTCGGTGGGTCCAGCGAGCATGTACTGGGGGCTCCCGCCCCACGGTCCAGAAGATGGTGGCTCGACGGCCTCTTGCCCCGCTCAGGGCTCGGTCTCCGGGGATGGCCCTCGCGTGATGGGACTCTGGAGCCGCGGCACACGAGGACGCAGGTGCCGGGGAGGCCCGGCACCCTGGCGGCGGACTGCTGGAGGGGCTGTAGTTTGGGGTCAGGTCTGAGTTGAACATCTGGGACGTGGGCGCTCTGAGGGTAGAGCCAGGTCCGGGGCCGCCCCGGCCACAGGCTGCCACTCGCCCAGGCCCGTTTCTCCCTCACATCCTGTTTACTTCCTTTATATATTCTCCAGGAGGCCACACGGGGATGCACACACCCAGAGGGAGTGGGAGGGTTTACTTCCGCCAAAGTGATCGTTTTGGAGATAACAGCTATGGAAACTTCTAGGTGCCAGCTATTTGAATGTGCCTCACTGTATCCCTGTCTCTGTCTAAGCACAGCCTGGACCTAAATGTAAGGAAAGGACACACCACCTGTGCCCCCAGACCCAGAGGCTCTCCCGGGATTAGAATGCCTGCACCCACAGGTGCTCGCAGAGCCACCGGCCGGGAGCCGCCCATGGCCCTGGGGCTGGAGAGCACACAGCACACCACGAAGACCTGCGTGTCCAGAGCGGCCCTGCATGTGCTGTGGGGAGAGCGTGTGTCCCAGAGCGCCGGGAACAGCCAGGCACAGAGGCGTGTGTGCCCTGGTTTCTGGGGCCAGGGGTAGCAGGTGCATTTCGTGTCCCTGGCCATCCCCCGGGCCGCCTAGTTCATTCTCCCCAGCTACTCAACTGGCTGTTCCGTTTGGCAAATCGAGGACACCAAGGATCAGTCCATAGATGACGGTGCTCTGTTCCATCTGCTGCTTGAGACCACAGCCTGGGTTCTCCTCGCGTCTTCCACTGCAGCACTGAGCACGAGGACTGTACCGAGACGGGGCGTTCTCTGCCACCCGGGACGGCAGCCGCCAGTTGTGGGCGGCTACTGAGCACTTGAAATGTTCTTCGGGGACCGAGAAACTGGATTTTAATTCATTTAAGCCTAACAAACTTCAAACGGCCATGTTGGTTAGCAGCTACCAGGCTGGAAATTGCAATTCTAGAGTCTGGAATGGGGTTCAGCCAACTCTTTCTGTGAAAGACCATACGGTCGGTAGATCAGGCTTGGGAGGCCATGTGTGTGCCACAGCTGGTCCACTCGCTGTGGTGATGTCGCAGCGGCCCTAGACAATAGTAAATAAGCAGGCGCAGCCGTGTCCCCCGCTGCCACTCAATTTACAGAAGGAGGCAGCATGCCACATGTGGCTCCTGGACCCCTGGCCCGGAAGAGTATGGCCACTTCTGCTCCATTAACCAGCACAGGAAGGTAGGCTTCAGAACACAGATGTAGTGAGGCCCCGTGTTTCTGCGAAAATGCCTCGTGGCCCCTTGTCACCTGCCACCCTGCTTCATGTCCCCTCATCTGACAGGCTTCCCACACTGGATGCATCATTAGGAAGAAAGGTATTTCTTGTTTATTTGTCGTCGGCAAAATTACAGCAGGCTCACTTCAACAGCCAACAAGGAGTCACGTGGAACTAATTTCCTAATACAGCATGAGCACAGAAAAGTAACCGGGAAGACCTGGAACCTGGAAGCGGGGCCTCACGGCGCATACTGTTGCTTCTCCTAAAACACAGCCTTTGCACTTTGATCTCAGTTTCCTTTCTGCCTTTAGAGTTTTGAATTTTCGTGAAGTTTTCGTTTGAATTCCGGTTAGTTACCGTGCAGCGTAACGTTCTCAGGCGTACAGAGTAGTGATTCACGCTGCACACACCACCTGCTGCCCATCACAGCTGCGTCCTTTTCCCCGTCGCCTGTTCCCCATCCCACACCCCCCCCCCTCCCCGGTGACCAGCCGTGTGTTCTCTAGTTAGGAGTCTGTTTCGCTGTTTCGTAGTTTGCCTCTCTCTCTCTCTCTCTCTCTCTCTCTCTTTCTTTTTGCCTTTGTTCATTTTTTTGTTTTGTTTTCTTAAATTCCACATGAGTAAAGTCATCTGGTATTTGTCTTTTTCTGACCGACTCACCTTCTTAGCATAATACTCCCTAGATCTATCCGTGTGGTTGCAAAGGGCAAGATCTCATTCTTTTTTATGGCTGAATAATATTCCATTGCACAGATGCCACATCTTCTGTGTCCGTTCATCAGTCAGTGGACACTGGGGCTGCTTTACAGCTTGGCCGTTGTTGATTGCGCTGCTATAACGTGGGGGGCATGTGCCCCTTTGAATTAGTGTTCTTGTGCAGTTACTGAATCGTAGAGTAAGTTCTATTTTTAATTTTTGAGGAACCTCCGTAGTGTCTTCCAGAGTGGCTGCCCCAGTTTGCATTCCCACCAACAGTGCGTGAGAGTTCCCCTTTCTCTATCCTCGCCAACACTGGCTGTTTCTTGTGTTGTTGATTTTAGCTGTTCTGTGAGGTGGTACCTCGTTGTAGTTTTGATGTGTAATTTCCCTGATGATCAGTGATGACGAGCACTTTCTCACGAGTCTGTTGGCATCTGGATGTCGTCCTTGGAGAAGTGCCTGTTCATGTCTTCTGCCCCTTTTTTAATTGGATTGCTTGGTTTTTAGGTGTTGAGTTGTATATGGGTTTTTTTATATGTTTTGGATATTAACCCTTTATCAGATATGTCATTTGCAAATATCTTCTCCCATTCCATAGGCTGCCTTTTCGTTTTGTTGATTGTTTCCTTCACCGTTTAGAAGCTTTTTATTTTGATATAGTCTCAGTAGTTTATTTATTTCCATGGACTCAGGAGACATCTAGGAAAAGGTTGCTACGGACAGCCAATGTCAAAGAAGTTACTGCCTGTGTGCCTGTGTTCTACTGTAGGATTTTTAGGTCTTTAATCCATTTTGAGTTTATTTTTATGCATAGTGTAAGAAAGTGGTCCAGTTTCCCCAGCACCATTTGTTGAAGCGTCTTTTTCACACTGGATATTTTCTTCTGCTTCGTCGAGGATTAATCGACCATATAATCGTGGGTTCATTTCTGGGTTCTCTCTTCCGTTCTATTGATCTGCGTGTCTGTTTTTGTGCCAATCCCATACTGCTGTGATCACTATAGCTTCGTAATACAGCTTGAGGTCCAGAATTGTGATGCCTCCAGCTTTGTTTTGGTTTTTCAAGATGGCTTTGGTTATTCGCGGTCTTTTGTGGTTCCATACAAATTTTAGGATTGTTCTAGCTGTGTGAAAAATACTGTTGGTATCTTCATAGGATTGCATTAACTGTGTAGATTGCTGGGGCCCCTGGCTGGCTCAGTCAGTGGAGTGTGCGACTCTTGATCTCGGGGTTGTGAGTTTGAGTCCTATGTTGGGTCTCAAGAATACTTAATAAAATCTTCAATCTGTAGATTGGTTTGGGTAGTACGGACATTTCAACAATATTGGTTCTTTCAATCCATGAGCATGGAATGTCTTTGCATTTCCTTGTGTCCTTTTCAGTTTTTTTCGTTAGTGTTTTATAGTTTTCAGATACAGGTCTCTTACCTTCTTGGTTAGGTTTATTCCTGGGTGTCTTAGTATTTTGGTGCAATTGTAAATGGGACTGTTTTCTTAATTTTTCTTTCTGCCATTTCATTATTGGTGTATAGAAACGCAACACGTTCCTATACGTTGAGTTTGTATCCTGCAACTTTCCTGAATTCATGTATCAGTTCCAGCAGGGGTTTTTTTTGGTGGTGTCTTTCCGGTTTCCCATATATAGTATCATGTCATCTGCAAATAGTGAAAACTTTACTTCTTCTTTACTAATCTGGATACCTTTTATTCCTTTGTGTTGTCTGATTGCTGAGGCTAGGACTTCCGGTACCGTGTTGAACAACAGTGGTGAGGGTGGACGTCCTTGTCTAAGTCCTGACCCCAGGGAAAAGCTCTCGGTTTTTTTCCCATGGACTATGATGTTCCCTGGGGTTTTCATATATGGCCTTTATTATGTTGCCGTTTGTTCCTTCTATTTCCACTTTGTTGAGGGTTTTTATCACGAATGGATGTTGTACTTTGTCAAAAGTTTCTTCTGCATCTATTGAAATGATCATGTGGTTCTTATCTGTCCTTTTATTAATGGAATGTATCACGTTGATTGATTTTTGAATGTTGAACCATGCTTGCAGCCCGGGAATCCTTCCTACTTGATTGTGGTGAGTGAGTTTTTTAATGTACTGTGAGATTCGGTTTGCTAATATTCTGTTGAGGACTTTTGCACCTGTGTGCATGAGGGATACTGGCCTATAGTTCTCCTTTTTTTGTGGTATCAGGGCGGTACTGGCTTCACAGAATGAATTTGGAAGTTTTCCTCCCTCTTCTACTTTCGGAATAGCTTGAGAACAGAGTTTAAAGTTTTTAAGATCAGACTTCTAATCAGAATCTTTGAACCTGTTTTTGTGGAAATTAACAAAGTTACTCTAAGATCACATGGAAATACGGAGGACCTAGGGCAGCCAGAACGTTGACAACGGAGAGCAAAGTTGAAAGGCTAACGCTTCCTTTTCCAGAACAATCTGCAGAGTGAGAGCACAGAACTCCAGACTGCATGGGGCCAACCCACAGGTGGGGGGGGGGGGGAACAGGGCCGGGGTCACGTGTCCACGAGTAGACACCCACGCGTGTGGACGGCTGATCTTTGACAGGTTACGCGACAATTTGGCAGAGAAAGGATGGTCTTTCAGCATTGGTGCTGGAAGAATTGGAGTTGCACATAATTGGGTATGAATTTGGGTCCATTCCTCCTATGATTTTCAAAAATTAACCTGAATTGCATCCTGGACCTAAATGTAACAAACACCTAAGCCTGTAAACCTCTGTGAGCGGGGCTGGGGCGTTCTCTCGCACGTCGTGGGCGGAAGGGGAGCCGACGAAGTGGGCTTCACCAGAACGACGACCTGTGCTCCGTGGAAGACGTTGTTGACAGAGTGAAGCAACAGCCACAGACGGAAAAGATTTGCAAATTACAGATTGAAGGGCTGCATTCAGAATACAGAAACAACGCTCAGAACTCGATGATATAAGAACAGATTTTTTAGTGGGCAGATTTTGTAGAGCGCCTCACCACGAAAGATACAAACAACCTCGCGAGAAGCTGCGCCGCGTCCTTAGGAAGCAACGGGGAACCACAGCAGGCTCCACACACGCTCTAAGTGGCTGCCATTGAGCACTGGCCCCCCACACGCCCAGGGGGCAGGATGCGAAGCGGCACGGCCACTTTGGAAGGGGTGAGGCCGCTGCCCGTTCGGTGGAGTATTGTCGTGGAAGCGGCCGCTGCGTCCATGCAACCTTCTTGGCCACAGCCAGCCCGGGAAGCAGCCCGAGGTCCCGGCAGGTGACGGACAGGCAGAGGGATGAAGGCACACGGCCACACGGATGGGGGAAGGGGGCCGGGAGCCGGCGAAGCCGGTGTGAGCCGCACGGTCCCGCGTAAAGACGGCCCATGTGCGGTGACGGGAAGCGGAGTGGGGAGCCCGGGAGCACCATAGGGGTGCTGGAAGCTTTGGGGCGACGGGTAGCTGCATCCTGCTTGCAGCACTGGTGCGGAGGTGTATCCGTGTGTCAGAACACATCGGGTTAGGCACGCGGTGCACTTGGTTGTGTGTCACTTAGACCTCGGTCGCCATACAAAACTTTTAAGCCAAGTGAGGCCACGCGAATCCATCTCCGTCCTCAGAGTCAGCCTGCGTTTTTACGATCTCGAAATGAAATGGGACTTGCAGGCGCACCTCAAACAAGGGACGTGTGACGAATGACCTTCCCTAGGAGTCGTGAGACGTGCTTTGTGAATTGCAGTTTGTGTTTTCCACCTGCAGACAACCGCCCCGGGTTGGGCTGTCGGGAGCTCGTCTTCAGAAACCTCTCCAAGATCCTTCCCGCCATCTGTCATGATGTCACTGACTGGGTGGCGGGGACCAGGGTGAAGGCCGCGCAGCTGCTGGCCGTGCTGCTGCTGCACGCCGAGGACCACGTCACGCAGCACCTGGAGGTCGTCCTGCGAACCCTGCACCGGGCCTGTGCCGACGACGACAGGGCCGTGGTCCGCAGCGTGAGTTGCCTCTTCCGGTCACGGAAGCTGTGGCTACGGGTTGTGGACTTCGCCCTGGTTAGGCCGCGGGTCTGTGGGTTTTACCAAACGGGAGAGCCAAGATAACGTTCGCGTCGCCTGAGATCCCCTGGGGTCTCGGCAGCCGCGCCCTCGCTCACAGCCCCTGCACAACCCATGTCTGGTTTCTGGTCCCGCGGAGGGGGGACACGTAGGGTCCCTCTTCAGCAGGCTCCAGCCTGCCGCTCCCCACAGCTGCGCTCCCAGCACGTGCAGGCGACGGCTCTGGACGCACGGATCCCACCAGCGAGCGGGGGACACCGCCCACGGGCTTGTTCCTGAGAGTCTAGCTTGGGCAGGAGGGCACTTCCCTGGCCCTGATGGCCGTCACGCCCACGGGCTCTGCAGGGAAAGCCAGGCAGGCGTGCGGCCTGGCATGTGACGGCTGGCGCCACCCCGTGTGCAGCCAGTGGAGCCTCAGGTTTACTTCCCTTGTCCTGATTGGCCCACCTTGCCAAGCCACAGCCCACGTGGACCTCACTTCGGACGTAAGTGGGCCTGCAACAGTGACCTGACAGTCTGGTGGTCGTCCCATTCCGTCACCAGGGGATATTGTGTACATGGGATCGTGCAGTGTGCCCTTTAGAGGTCGGCTTTTTTCACTCCTCCCGATGCCCTAGGGCCCGCTGTCCCGACTGCCCAGTGGCACCCATGGCACGGTGGTGCCGGCCAGTGGCTGTTTGTTCGAAGCAAGCTTGGGTCACCGGCAGCAGCCAAGGGGTGTGGGACCCGGTGGGCATTAACTGTGGCACACACGCCCGGCACAGACCTCCCTGTCTGTGCTGGGCCTGGAGGCCTGCAGGGAGCCGCGGGAGGGCCCCGAGGCCTGTAGGGAGCCGCGGGAGGGTCTGGAGGCCTGCAGGGAGCACGAGAGGGTCTGGAGGCCTGCAGGGAGCCGCGGGAGGGTCTGGAGGCCTGCAGGGAGCCGCGGGAGGGTCTGGAGGCCTGCAGGGAGCCGCGGGAGGGCCGGGAGGCCTGCAGGGAGCCGCGGGAGGGCCGGGAGGCCTGCAGGGAGCCGCGGGAGGGCCGGGAGCAGCCCGCCAGCGGCTCTTGTCCTCGCACAGTGCACCCGATCTGCCGAGCTGGTCGGGGCGTTCGTCAGCCCGGAGGTGTTTCTGAAGCTGGTCCTGCCCGCGCTGAAGAAGTCGCCCTCCCCCTCGGGCCTCCTGATCCTTGCGTCCATCGTCAGAGGCTGCCCTAGAGAGGCCCTCCGGCCGCACCTGACGCTCATCGCTACGGAGCTGGCCCGGCCCCACATCTGTCAAGGCTCTGAAAATGTAAGTTGTAGGAAGGGAGGCGGGGGGAGCGCGTCTTGAGGGGTGGACAGCGCCCCCTGCCGACACTGTCCGCACATCGCCGGGGACTGCTATTAGATCCGGTCCCGGAAGCAGTGCTGCGGCTGGTTATAACGTCGCGGCCGGGATGCATCTCCGCAGATGGTTATGACGTCAGGTTCCAGGAGGCACCGCCATGGGGGGTTACTGTGTCAGGTGCCAGGACGCACCGCCGCGGATGGTTATGGCCTTAGGGCCCGGCGCATCCCCGCGGATGGTTATCAGACGAGGTCCCAGCACGCACCGCTGCGTCAGGTCCCTGCGTCAGGTCCCGGATGTACTGCCGCAGATGGTTATGTCAGGTTCCAGACGCAGTGCTGCGCATGGTTATGACGTCAGGGTCCGGATGTACTGCCGCGGATGGTTATTGCGTCAGGCCTTAGCATACACCGCCCAGATTATTACGTCGGGGCCGGACGCACCGCTGCGGATGGTTATCACGTGAGGCGTCGGCACGCACCGCCGCGGATGGTTCCTGTGTCAGGTCCCAGATGCACTGCTGCGGATGGTTATGTCAGGACCGAGATGCAGCGATTCAGGTGGTTATTGCGTAAAGTCCCAGCACAGACCGCCGCGGCTAGTTATTACGTCAGGTCTCGGGCGCACTGCCGCGGATGGTTATTACGTCAGGGGCCGGATATACTGTCACAGATGGTTGTTGCGTCAGGTCTCAGCACACACCATCACAGATGATTATTACGTCAGGGCCGGACGCACCGCTGTGGGTGGTTATGTGAGGTCCCGGCACGCACGCCGCGGATGATTATGACGTCAGGGCTGGACGCATCCCCGCGGATGGTTATCAGATAAGCCCCTCGGTACGCACGCCGCGGATGGTTATGACGTCAGGGCAAGACGCATCCCCGCGGATGGTTATCAGATAAGGCCTTCGGCACGCACCGCCGCGGATGGTTGTCAGATAGGTCCCAGCATACATCGCCGCGCGGATGGTTATGACGTCAGGTCCCGGATGTACTGCCACGAATGGTTATAGCCGGGCCGGATGCACCGCCGCGGATGGTTATCAGATGAGCTCTCAGCGCGCACCGCCACGGATGGTTATGACGTCAGGGCCGGATGTACCGCCGCGGATGGTTATCAATTGAGGTCTCGGCACGCACCACCATGGGTGGTTATTGCATCAGGTGCCGTCACGCATCCCTATGGATGGTTATCAGATGAGGTACCGGACACACCGCCGCGGATGGTTATCAGATGAGGTCCCGGCATGCACTGCTGCGGTGGTTATGACGTCAGGTTCCAGCCCTCAGACGCTTCCGCCTGATAGTGGAAGCCAGGGTCTGGGGCCTCTTGGGCCCACTGCCACGTTCCGCTCTGTCCAGTCCGTAGCCTGTTACGGTAAAACTAAACACGTTGGCGGGGGGGGGGGGGGGGGGGGGGGGGGGTACGTGGGTGGCTCGGTTTGGTCGGGCGGCTGACTTCGGCCCAGGTTACGATCTCAAGGTTCGTGGGTTCAGGCCCCACGTCAGGCTCTGTGCTGACGGCTCGGAGCCTGGATCCTGCCGTGGATTCTGCGTCTCCCTCTCTTTCCCGCCTCCCCCATTTGCACTCTTTCTGCTTTTCTCGAAAACAAACGTTTTTTAAAAAGACATGTTGAAAGTGCACGCTGGCCTCCTCCCACCTGGCCAGCGGCCTCTGTGGGGGGCAGCACGGAGCGGGACACGTCCACGCCGGGGACGCCCGCGGGGCCAGGCGTGGGGGCACCTCTCCCCGCCCCGCCGTGGCCCGCAGCCCGTCCCCAGGAGCCGGGGCATTGCTCGCGTCCCTGGGTGTTTTACTAATGCGCTGGGAAGCGGTTTGGGCGCTCGGGCCTAGCCGTGTGGAATGATTTGTAATCGTTTCCCGTGGAGAAAAAATGAGGACTTTGTGCGCGGCGGTGACAGGCTTCAGCCCTGTGTCCCCAGCCCTGGGCGCTGCCCTCCCTCTCCTCTGTGTGGACAAGGGCCTGCCCGCCGCTGGCCGGCCTGGGGACCCTGCTCGGGGCGCTCGGCGGGGGGGGGGGGGGGGGGGGCGGGTTGGGGCCCGGCCACGGCTTCCGCACGGCCACCAGGGTGCTCTGCGCGGGCTCATCTGGTCCTCGCGGCCCCTTCCCCGCCTCGCTCCCAGGCGACAAGGTGGTCTGGGCTCGGTCACACATCCACGTGCAAGGCCGTCTAAACGGAGGGGCGGGGCTGTGTCGGCCGGAGGTGGCCGTGAGCCGCTCCACCTGCTTTTGGTGCTTCTAGGACGATTCACCTCTTCCCAAACCTGGTTTTCACAGAGTCAGCGAATCCACGAGAATTGTGCACGTGTATGCAGGCGGGTCTGGAAACGGTTCTGACTCCGCTATAGATGTGTGAGCCAGAAGCTTTTCTCCTCTCAGAAAATTAAGTTTGAGAAGGAGCATAGATGTTTATTTTTCTGTTTTTTGTTAGCGTTTTACTTATTGATCTGTTTTGAGAGCGAGAAAGAGGGCGTGCGTGAGCGAGGGGCAGAGAGAGGGAGAGAGGGTGCAGAGCCCAGAGCGGGTCACTGACCGCGAGACCAGAGCCGAAGTCGGACCCTCAACCGACCGAGCCCCACAGGCGCCCCCGCACAGGTGTTCGAACACAGATCTTCCACGTTTTACAGTAGAGAAGATACGACCTTCACGCCTCAGTGTCGTCCACGGGAAAACCAGTCCCTTAAGCCACGCAGTTCGGATTAAGCGTCCAGCTTTTTCGAGGAGTCATTTCTGCAACGACGTTTGTACACAGACAGACGCCTCGCCGAGGAAGCGCCGTGCAGCCAAGTGTCCCTCTGGACGCCCTCCAGCTGCCTTCCTCCCCTTTGCTCGCGGACACAGCCCTGTCGCCCCCAACCCCAGGCGGGGAGGGTCTCGTGCTCCTGTGGTGACCCAGGACACACGGCACGTGCTTCCCGCAGACGTCCCCAGGCAGCCTTTTCCCGAGAGCCAGCCGAGGGGTGGACACGATCGTGTCCATCCAGCAGCGGGGCCTGGGGGGGGGGGGTGAGTCGGGGGACCCACGGCAGGTGCCTGCGTCTGGCCGGGGCCGGGCCCAGGGATCGGTTTCTTCCGTTAGAAATGTTTGCTTTGTGACAGGAGCTTGAGGTGAGGAAATTGTCTGATGGCGTAAGGAGAAGTCACGCGGTCCCGTTGGACCAGCGGAGACCCGGGGTGCGGGGGCGTCGGTGCCGTTACCGAAACGTTAGCCCCGGGCACTTTCTCGCAGTAAAGTCGGCGGCCTCAGGTGACACCTTTAGGAGCAGAGGCTAAAACATGACTTTGGGTGTCCGTGTGCGGCCTGCGCCCTTTCCGCCTCTGGGGGGCAGGTAGGTGGGGACCGTTCCCCGCGGACGGCGCCGCTGGGAACGTGACTCCTCACTGGCACGGGAGTCGCGGCCTCAGGACCACCCAGAATCGAACAGCTCGCGCCTCCAGAAGGGAGCTTCCTCCTCCCGGAATCTCTCCCAAAGCATCTGGTCCAGGTCACTTCAGAAGTTAGCTGAGGGCGGCCTGCGGGGCTGGGTCGGGTAGACGCCCGACTCTTGATTTCGGCTCAGGTTCGCGGAGTCGAGTCCCGAGTCAGGCTCTGGCAACAGCACAGAACCTGTTTGGGATGCTCGCTCGCTCGCTCCTTCGCTCTCTCTGCCCCTTCCCTGTCTCGCACGCGCTGTCTCTCGTTGTCTCCTTTGGTAAATGTTTACAATGAAAAAGAAATTCGCTGAACTCAACGTCCTCAGAAACTCATTTACTCTCAGTCCGGGACCAGAAGGAACTGGGCTGTAGGGCACGTGAGGATTTGAGCAAAGTCACCAACCAGCCTGGCTTCTCGGGGTAGCTGGACACCCAGCCCTCAAGGCCTCGTCCTGTCCTGCTCCCGAGCCGCGTGCACAGACCACGCTCCTCTGTGATCCCGTGTGAGTTCTGTTTAAACTTTGGTGGCTTACGTCACTTGTGCACGAGCCTCAGGGCCACAGAAGGGACTCTGGACCCACCCCCGCCAGCGGCACGGTGAGCACGCTTCCCGTGTTCTGTGCGCTGCTCCGTGACCGCGACCCCGTCCTTCCTGCCCCTCGTGAAATGCGTGAAGCAGACGTGTGGAGGAACGCACTAGAAGCACGTGGACACTCGCTCCTGGCCCACAGATGACGAGGCTGGCAGGCCAGGAGGGGAGCGGCTGGACGGACCGGCCGAGGCGTCCCCTTGTCTCCCCGGCCACCAGGAAGCGCTTCCCGAGCCACGGAATTTCTTTCTTTTTCTTAAAACGGTAGCGTGGGAGGACTCGGAAACTCACAGCAGCAGAAGAGCAGAATGAACCCCGTGCGCCCCCACACAGCCTCAGCGGCCGTGGGCTCGGACTGTGCTGTGTGTCCACCTCCCTCCGCTGTTTCTCTTACCTTTGGGGGCAGGTTGGTGGGGGCTGGGTGTTTGCAAGCAGATCCGTTTCCCTTGTGAATTCTAGGGGATGTGTTGCTGACGCATGAGAACTTCTTTAAGCATAACTCAGACACCGTTAAGCATTTCTTTCCGGGGCTGTGTTCAGTTTCCCCTGGAAAATAACGCCATAAAGTTTTCCCGTCGAAGAATGCCCTCCTTATGGTCCGTGTGTTCTAATCTGCGACCAGAGTGTGCTGTGTCCTGTGGGTGGGTGCTGGGCAGGGGGAGACAGGAGCTGGAGGGGGCAGAAGGGGAGGGGGTAGGACGGTGGGCTGGGGCTGGGGCTGGGGGCAGAAGGGCAGCGGGGAGGGAGCCGGGGCTGGGGGTGCAGGGGGGCCCTGGGGGCGCGGCAGGGGGCAGGAGCACACAGGCTGGGGGAGAGCTGGCTCAGGTGCTCCCTGCTCTCCTGGCAGCACCTTTACGGGGAGCACCTGCTGCTGTGCGTGCGGACTCTGGTCTCCGTGTGCCGCGAAGACTGCAGGCAGTGCAGCTTACAGCTCTTGGAGGTGCTGGTGACCATAGAGGCGCTCTGGGGTGCCACAGGCCTCGGCGACAAGGTGAGGCTGCGCGGGGGACGGAGCTTATGCTGAGGAGGGTGCTCGGCCCTGAGCAGGTGGGACCACCATCCAGAAATCCTGCTGTGGAATCGGAAGCCTCGGGCTTGTCTGGCTCGGCTGACCGGAAGCGTGGAAGGGCGTGTGGGACGAGTGGCTCGTGAGGCAGCCTCGGGGATGCAGGGAATTTCAGATTCCCTCCAATTGCCGCCTGTCATTGTGTCTCAGGGGTGACAGCTGCAGACAGACAGACGGACACGTGTAACCTCGCCTCCCGTCTGTGGTAAACACGTAGGTGACTGGCCGTCTAGAGAGAAAATAGCATCGTGTTTCCTGTTTAATCCCAGGCTAGCTTTACAGAACTACTTCTGTTCTCTCAGCTCTGGGTCTAGGCTTTAAATGCTCTACTGACGTCCAGTTCCCCTTGGGCTCCAGGGACCTTTTGGGGGGGGGGTTGTCTTCCTCCTACAGCCGTGCACAGATCTCTAGGGCTCACCTATGGAGGAGGCGTGCCGGGGAGGCTCACAGAGCCACAGGCCCCGTGTCCAGGAAGCCCCCCGCCCTCCCCTTCCTTTCTTGGGCATCTGAATTTTGTTTTCTTTCGTTTAAAGACAACCTTTCCCCTTTTCAAAGGGCACATATCTCAGCAGGCGGCTTGTCACCGTGAAGCCACACACACTAGCAAGAGCCGAATCCACGTGCCTGGGACCCACGGGAAGGAAACCGAGCAGCCGCCAGGTTGTAGGCACAGGCTGCTGGGAGGTGGCTGCCGGCCCATCTCCTATCCCCTGGCCTGCTGTCACCTCTGTCACCACTGTCACCACCGGAAGGCCTGGTCACAGGGTGGCCTCGGGCAAGCATAGTTTATGTCCCTCAGTTCGGTGCCCTGCAGCCCCCAGGTGCCCTTGTTCCTCACAGAGCGAGCTCTCCCACCGCAGGGGGCCTGAGGACCCCAGGAGAAGCCTTGTGCAGCCTGGGGGCACGGCGGCTGAATCTCTCATAAATGCAAGTCTGTTGTTTGTCGTCCAGATGGCGCCGACCCAGCGTGAACAGTAGCCATCAGACGGGCCCCTGCAGTCCTAGCCCCCGCGGGCGCTCCAGGGGCTCTGTCGAGTTGCGCGTCCTCCGCGGTGGAGGTGGCGCGCTCGCGGTCGACCGGGTCGTCCTAGCCCGTCGTGTGACAGAGCGCTCTCTGGTGATGACGATTGGTCTCCCCTGGGCTTTTGAGCCTTAGGAGTGGGGTTTCCCCAGCCAGTGACTCGCATTTCCAGGTCCGGGAGACCATGGACGCGCTGGCCGCGGCCCAGGACATCGACGGCCGCCAGGATCTGTACCGGGAGCACGCGGGCCCCCTCGTGGAGTGGCTGGCCGCGTCACACCACGACTGGACCGTCCACTCAGCAGAGCTTCTGCAGTTCGTCGTGGTGGTCAACCACGCAGGTGAGCTCCCGAAAGTGTGTAATGTGGCCCCTGAAAGTCTGCCCGGCAGGGGCACCTGGGTGGCTCGGGTCATGATCTCACGGTTTGTGAGTTCGAGCCCCACATCGGGGTCTGTGCTGACAGCTCAGAGCCTGGAGCTGCTTCGGCTTGTGTGTGTCTGTGTGTGTGTCTCTCCCTCTGCCCCTCCCCCCCGAAGTAAACAAAAATGTAAAGAAAAGAAAGTCTGCCAGGCATACGGTGTTTATGTTAAGCCTCCGAGGCATGCTCATCATGGCCTTGGGCGCAGTGTGTTCTTCCCACAGTCCACAGTGTCCCTGCAGAGCCTCACGCGTGGCGTGGGCCTCTGCGGTCCAGTGTCTCCAGGCCCTTCCCCCCCAGGTCGCAGGGTGGGTGAAGGAACGTTCCTTAGGCAGAGCTTATGCTCAGACCTGTGCCTTCTCCCTGCCTTGGGACATCCGTAGAGGTCTCACCGGACAGATTTCATTTTAAAAGATGAGTCTTAAAAAAAAAAAAAGATCTTAGACTCTGAACAGCAGCTCTCTTCCCAGCTTAGAAAACAGCCAGAGGCCGCATCCGAAGGCTCCGGAACCAAAAACCTGTGCACCCTTGAGGCCGGCCAATCAGGAAGAGGGGACGCGGCCTCGGTGCGCTTTTCCAAGTGTTTTCTCAGAGTGTCGATGGCGTGTTTCTCCGTCCTGTGTCCGGAAGCGTCCTGCTTCACACGCGCTGTGCTCGGGCGGCGTTCATCGCCAGGTGCCCGCACCCCACGCGGCGCTGTCCCACTGAGAGCACGCCGCTGCGCCCCCGGGTCTGTTCGGTGTCCGTATTCTTCCCGTAGGATGCTCCCGTTTACGTGTCTCGTTACGCCGTCAGCCGTGACAGACACCCTGCTGTCTGGAGGAGACTTTGTTTTTATAGAGCGCGTTCAACAGACTGGACTTGTTCAAAATGGTGTTTGGCGCCTGGATAGCAATGAGGGGACAGTGATGCACGTGAGCGGAAAGTGTCTTTATGGGAGGGGCCGGAAGATGCTCCCTGAAACCCCTCTCTCCTCTTGCTCGTGCGCTCTGTCTTCCGTGAAAACGCGGCCTTGGGAGATCAGGGTCTCTTCCCGGAAGATCGCTCCCTCCTCCTGCAGTGAGAGGTCTGGGGCTCCGTCTTCCATGCGATCTCCAAGGAAAACAAACCCCAGAGGGTGTGAGCAGACCCGGTGCCCACCAGTGCTGGCAGTGTCCTGCCCCTGGGCCACGTCCTCCTGCCTTTGTTTCTCTTTCTCCCCCAGACCCACACCTGCCCTCAGATTAATGCGCAGCCTTGCGTTTCCGTCTTGCAGCTTTGACGCCAAGTGTGAGACAATGCATCTGGGCCTTGCCGTGGGACGAGCAAGCGCGTTGTGAACAGGGTGGCTGGGAGAGGGCCCGCCTGGAGGGGAGGGCACTCCGTGACCCGGGTCCGTGCAACCCGAGCGCGTGTTTGCACCCCGGGGACTCTTTATTCCGATCACGACTCGATGCCCTTCCAGATACTAAGGCTCGTTGCCCGTGTGTGAGGCCCGCGGTCCCGGGGAAGCTGCGCAGGCGCCTGTCCAGCAGCAGCTCGGGAAGGGCGGTGGCTGCCGAGTGTAGGGGCAAATATTAAACACCGTACGTGTTCTGAATAATTTATCTTGGTTGATCTTTAAAGCGTTGCTTGACTGTAACTTTTTTTTTTTTTTAAGAATCTGAGAAAACACGAGGAAATAGAAAGTCACTGTATTGAACAATTAGCACGATTTGGGGGTTAAGTGTTTGCTTTTACAGGGACACCCTCGATCCAGAAAGGAGAGGAAGGTGGTGGACGGGCCGTAACTGCCCCTGTGCCCACGGCCCCTCCCCGGCACCCGGCGCCGACCCGGCGGCGGGGGTGGGGGCTGTGTCATCCCACGAGCAGGAGCCGTGGGAACCGTGAGCTGTGTGTTTTCCAGGCCCGGCGCTGGGAGAAGTGCTCCCCCACCTGGTGCCTGTCCTCAGGAGCTGCCTCCAGCCCACCCGGGACCCGCAGATGCGCCTGCGGCTCTTCTCCTCCCTGTCGCGGGTGCTGCTGAGCGCAAAGCAGACGGTCGACTCCCAGGGGTATGTGTGCCCGGCCTCCGGCCTCTGCGGGTGCTCTCAGGTGGGAGCTGGGGTCACCCCGGGCTCTGGCGCTGGCCGCGGGAGCGAGCACCCGCCCGGACAGACATGAAGTCCACGTCGTTTCCACGTGGCCATTAAAATTCCATCGAACGAAGAGGTTGTAGGGAACATTAACTGTTAATGGTTTATACGTTAGCTATTCTCAGTTTTAAATGCCTTTGGTACCTTTGAAACCTATCAGAGAATGGGCTGAATCGCCCTTAGTGGCTAAAGCGTGAGGAAAACCCTGTTGCCAGCAAGGACTGAGGGCAGCAAACCCGTGACGGGCTGGCGGCAGACCCTGGCTGGTCGGGCGGCGCGTGAGTGCACCTCGCCCCCAGGCCCCCAGCGGCTGGGTGGGCGGTAAGGCGTGTGGGGACCCTGTCCCCTCGGAAGGAACGCGTCCTGCCATGTCACGAGTGTGCTGGGACCTTTCCCTGGGGCTCCTCCTCTCCCCGGGCTCTTCCGGCCCGTCTGCGGGCAGGGAATCCTGTCTGCTGCTCGTCGGCCCAAGCTTCCAGCCTACAAGGGCCATAAAGAGACGATGTTGGCCCACAGGCCTCCCGGCAGGGGAGCTTCCCGTGGATAAGCCGCAAGGGCGCGGGCCAGCTGGCGCCTCACAGCCTGTGCTCCCCCACGACCTCGCGAGGGGCCTCAACAAGCCCCCGGGCACGGGGAGCCCTGGGGAAGCACTGCCAACCCTCTTCTGCCAGAACGTGTTCGCCGGCCACCCGCGGGTCCCAACCTGAGGCCGAGGTGGCCAAACACGGGCGCTGATCAGCTGCCCTGGGTCCTTGGCCTCACGATGTCCTACTGAAGCGCCAAGTCGGGCTCCTCAGTTTGAGGAGGTGCTGTTTTGGGGACCCTCCATGGACAGGTTGCTCCCTCCACAGAGCGCCCCCAGCGTGGGCCCTTGGTGCCGGCCCCCACCTGTCCTGGGTTTGGTCATTGCTCTTGGTGGTCCCTGCACCCCCAATCCCGTGGCCTCTGCTCCCCGGGGCATCTGTGGAGACGCGACAGACCTTGCTGGCCACCACCTGGGCTCTGCCCGCTCCTGGAGGTCGACTGGGGACTGGGGGAGGGGCGCCAGCAGCGGTAGGAGGTCTGTCTTCAGACCCCAGCGGGGACCTTGCTTTGCGCAATGGAGCTGCTCCACAAAGTCAGCTGCTGGGTCTTAGCGCAGTGCTGATGGGCCCTGGGTCACTGCCCGTCTCCCGCGGCAGAGCGGCAGCCTGGCCAGCAAGTGGTCCTCGCTTTTCCAGCCACTTCACCTGACGCCTCAGAGGACAGGACTGTTGGGTCTTTCCACAGAGCCCCCTTGTAAACCATTTTGCGGGAAATAGCAGCCCTTTGTGTAAAAATTAAAGCACGTTAAAAACCTAATTGTGTGAGTGTGTGCGTGTGTGTGTGTGTGCAAGTCCAGAACCAGATTTGCCGCATACCTACATCTCTGGCTCTTGGATGCCCCCTGCTGGAAGCAAGCAGGTGGAGCCTTCCCCAGAAGGGACAGTCCCTGAGTGAGGGTCCAGGCAGCAGAGAGGGACAGAAGCAGAGGCCGGAGGGCAGGGTGCAGGGAGAGCCTCGGTGCCACGCGGCTCTGGCCTCGCCTTGGAGGCTACTACACCTTTTCGGTATTCCAGAACAGCTGGTATTTGAGACGTGAGCCACCTTTGAAATACAATTTGGAATAAGGTTGGGAAATAAGTTGATGAATTACTCGTTCAAGCAAACGTGTTTCAGTCTAATGATGGCAGCGCAGTGGGATTCGTGAGGACGCTCAGGCTTTTCTCTGGGTGCCTCTCAACGGGGTGCTCAGAGTGTGGCTCTGCAGCACGAGCCGCCCGGCACAGACAGACGTGTGAGTTTACATCCAGACCAAGTGCCCAGACTGCTGGCAGGAACGTCCACGTCTCTGTGACCGTGGCGCTCGGGCCCTGGGTGCGGAGGGGAGCGTGCCCACGGGGGGGTGTCGGGTGTGCGTGCGTAGGATGGCCACACGTGCAGATGACGTTGCTGGCCTGGTCGATGTGCCCGGTGACCTCACGTCTCCTCTTTTAGAGCCCAGCAGAGATGGGTGGGGCCCCCACAGCCTCACCCCTGCAGAGGGGGGGTGGGGGGCTGCTCTGGAGGCTGCAGGCCCAGCAGAGGCCAGCAGGAGCTGGGAAGGCCGCTGGCTCTCCCCCGGCCCCCTCTCCCCTGCAGGGAGGGCGCCCGCCCCAGGGAGGCAGCCGTCCTCCTATTCCGGCTCCCCTCTGCCCCACGCGCTCCCCTTCACCTGCCGTCTCGTGTCTCCACCCCAGGCACTTTCACCACTACCTCGACACTGTGACGAAGGACATCTTGGTCCCCAATCTGCAGTGGCACGCAGGGAAGACGGCTGCAGCCATCCGCACGGCAGCCGTGTCCTGCCTCTGGGCGCTCATCAGCAGTGAGGTCCTGTCGGACGAGCAGGTGGGGCTCCCAGGGACACCTGCCGGGGGGAGGGGGGGACACACGTGTAGCCGCCAAACACTGCTTTCTGAAACCCACAGGGGAGGGAGCCTGGGGGCCGCAGGCGAGGGCAGGGCACCACCGGCCATCGTGACCCGTAGCATTTGGTTTTGATCAGGTGGGGCTGCCGTTAGGTGTATGTATTGATATGTATTGAATGTGGCTCTTTACGGAGCAGAGGACGTATGCACAGAACTCTACCTGAGCTTGGCCGATCTCGGGGTTTCTGCGCTACTGTTACCTGCGCAACGGGATCAGGGAAACGGGGGGCTAGGGGCAGCTGTCGGAAGGCCTTGCTGTTGCTCTGCACTCGGCCCTAGGTCTGCAGGCATCCGGCCAGGTGTTCATCTAGTGTGTGAGCTCCACCTCCTGGTCCACTGAACTGCCATGAGTCTTTTTTAAGTCGGTTTTGTTTTATTGATTTATTTAAACTTAAATCCAAGTTAGTTAACATGTAGCGTGATAGTAATTTCAGGAATAGAACTTAGCGATTTATCACTTACGTATTGCACCCGGTGTTCGTCCCAACAAGTGCCCTCCTTAACGTCCCCTCGCCCATTTAGCCCATCCCCCCACCCAACACCCCGCCAGCAACCCTCAGTTTGTTCTCTGTATTTAAGAGTCTCTTACAGTTTGCCTCCCTCTGTTTTTATCTTATTTTTCCTTCCCTTCTTCTATGTTCATTTGTTTTTTAAATTCCACACGAGTGAAATCGTGTGATACTTGTCTTTCTCTGACTGCCTTATTTCACTTAGCATGATACGTCTAGTTCCATCCACGTTGTTGCAAACGTGAACCACCATGATTTGAGGTAAAACGTCCCCCAAATTGTACGGACACAACATGCAGCCACGCTAGCAAGGAGCAGGCTAGGCTGTAGGCTTGTCTCCACGGCTTTGTGAACGATGGGCTTGTCCACTGACCAAGTTAAACAAAACTGTTCAACTGTTCATCTAGATTTTATTTCTTTTTTAGCGTTTATTTATTTTTGAGAGAGAGAGACAGAATGCGAGCAGGGGAGGGGCAGAGAGAGGGAGACACAGCATCAGAAGCAGGCTCCAGGCTCTGAGCTGTCAGCACAGAGCCCGACGTGGGGCTTGAACTTGAAAACCACGAGATCATGACACGAACTGAAGTAGAAGTCAGACGCTTAACCGACTGAGTCCCCCAGACGCCCTAAGTCATCTAGATTTTAAAATCAAGGTTTGAGTTCTCATATAAAAATCTTAAAAACATTCCAGACTCCTTTATATCTGTACGAGAGCCAAGCTCCTTCCATCATGGGCAGCGTGTGCACAGTGAGGGACCAGCGCTGTCACCTCCGGGACAGAGCCAATCAGGACCCTCCTCTGTCTTCCGATTACAGATCTGGAAAGTTCAGGAGATGCTGATGCCGCAGATTCTAACCTCCCTGGAAGAAGATTCCCAGATGACTCGATTAATTTCGTGCCAAATCATCAACACGTTTTTAAAGACCTCCGGTGGTGTGGCTGATGCCGATAAGCTCATCAAGGTTTATCCTGGTACGATGCTTTTCTTTCCCGAACTGCGTGGGTCTGTTTCTTCTAGAGGGAAATGGAAGCTGGTACTTGGACTTCCGGTCGGCCTGGTGCCAGGAGTCCAGACGCAGCCGTGACCAGTGAGCCGTCACTGAAGAGAGAGCGAGGCAGGCAGCCCGTGCCCAGGCAGTGGGGCCCCGCACCCCCACCCCAGAGCAGGCGCTGCAGCCAGGCCAGGGCGCGAGGACGGGCGCGGCAAGAGCTCCTGCGGCGGCCGTGCCTTCCGTCCCGCGTCTCTGCCTCTTTGGAGCCCCAGCACCGGGCGAGTCCCAGATCAGAAGCAGAGGAACAACCCCCACCCCGGCCCCGAGCAGAGTAGCAAACGCAGAGGATTCCTGAGAACACAGAGAAAACCGCGTTGAGGAGGAGAACAAGGATCCCAACGCTGCAGGGATAGATGTTCTAGAGCCCAGCTCAGAGCTCAGACAAAAACGCAAACGGGACGAAGCTGCAGATAAAGAAGGAGCCCGGCAGACGCTCTAGGCTTGTGCACGCCAACTGGAGGGAGGGTCCTGTGGAGGAGGAAGAGGAGGAGGAGGAGGAGGAGGAGGGGGGCGGTCAGCCTCAGGTGGGGCGTGCAGCGTCTGTGGGCGCACCTGTGGCTGGTCTCCACGGCCCGTCATAGCCGCACTGGGCTGTCCTCTGTGCCGCGGCATTTAGCTGATGTAGTGATTCCTAAAAGGTGGTTTTCAGGAGTCCCAGAAATGAAAAGTCCCTGAAGTTCAGAGCTGGAGCCACTGGGTACACAAGATGGAGTGTGGTGGGGACGGGATTCGTGAGCGGAGTCCACTCGGGACGCCGTGAGAGGAAGACACGCGTCTGCGGGGAGAGGGGCTCTAGCGCTCCCAGCTCCGGGGGGAGGGATGGATGGCTGATACCGGCAGAGGTGGTGGCTCAGAATATTCCGGAACTGCAGGTGGTGCATCTTGATGCTGAGCAGGAAGCCACCTGCTGAAATCCAGAGTTGAAGTCCCCTTTCTCACGCGTTCTTGCAAGTTTCTTTTCGCTTTTTGTGTTTGCTTTTGTGACAGCAAACACCGTATTCCTCCCGGCGACCCTTACAGTTCTGTTTGCGCCAAGTCAGTTGGTGACTGTCAGAGTCCGTTGGGATTTTGCTCACGTCTAAAAAGAGCCAGTGAAAAGATTGCACATATCTGGGCTTTGGGGGTTGTTTTCATGCAAAAGGATTTCCTCGCGAGCTCCTTTCTCGGGACCAGTTCAGGGCCCTGGGTGGTGATGTGTTTGCAGAGGGCAGGACGCCCCGAGGTCTGTTGTATGGAGGATGCATGTGCACCCTGCACGAGCCCCAAGAGAGCCACCCTTTGTTCCAAGCCACAGTTGCACGTGACAGCTGACCCCAATCACAAAAGTGAATTTCCAGGCCACTTCTTAAAACTCGGGAATTACCGTCAGAGGAAAACACGCCATGCCAGAGTCAGCCTGAGCCGGAGGGAGTGAGGACATGGGAGGAGTCCCTGCGGGACTCGGGTGGTGGTGTGCCCGCCAGGCTGCCGTCCGAGGACTGGATGAGGCCCAGACCCTTAGGAAAGCCCTTCTGCCGTGAGCTAGTGCCCGGCAGGAGGCCGCAGTGCCACGAGCCCACAGCCCTGCCTGCTCACTTCTAGGGGCCGGGCCTCCCACCACCTGGGGCTGCAGCCCTGCTCCCTGCCCCTGGCTACCTCTTACCCTGCTCACGGAGTGCCCGAGCGACTGCTGAGTCTCCAGAGACACCCGGCCATAGGGCCAGGGATTTCTCACAGTTTGGGGGAGAAAAGTATACATTTGATAAAAACCTCACCGGTGAACGGTGAGTTTCTGCTAACTGGAGAGGTGGTTCCTGTTTTCAGCAGCCGAGTGGTCTGGCTCAGAGCTCAGCAGAAACAACTGATACGGGTGGTGGCAATCATGTCACTGGGGCCCGAGCTCTGTCCCTAGAGCCCAGTTGGGAGGGCGGTGTGTACATCCAGGGGACGGGCAGCCAGGGTGTGATGCCCATGGTGACAGACGGAGCATCTTGGAGCCACAGAGAGCCCAGGGCACCTGGCAGGTGAGACAGGGAGAGCAGCTCAGGCCTGCCCACCCCTCCTCCCACCCGGCCCAGGGTCCACCCTGTGGCCAGTGCGGTCAAGGGGTCTGGCACACTGGGAGCCGCCCCCAGCCCCTGGCACGCGAGCACCAGTCTCCCCACAGGATGGGTTTACCATGGCCCGAGGGCGAGTGCCCCAGGGGTGGGGTCAGGTCCCCACTCTGGAAGCTCCAGTGCTCCGTCTGTGCCGGCCTCTGTCTCACTGTCCCATCCGGCCCTCCCTCCAGAGCTCCTGAAGCGTCTGGACGACATCTCCCACGAAGTGAGGCTCGCGGCCACCTCCGCCTTGGTCACGTGGCTGGCGTGTGTCAGAAGTGACGACGACGTGAGGTCCTGCTACCAGAGCCACATTCAGTTCCTGTACAGAGAGCTCCTCGTGTACCTCGATGACCCGGACGGCACTGTCCAGGATGCGGTTTTAGGTAGGAGTCTCCACCACGCGTGCTGCGTTGTGAAGGCTGTCCCCAGAGCGTGGACGCGGCTCCTCACAGCCGAGTCACGGGCTGGCCACATGAGGGCGGGGGGCAGGGCCACGGCCTCAGGGCCTCTGTGGACTGGCCTCCTGGGTGGGTTACAGCCCTCGAAACTTACCGCGGTAGAAGTTACAGTGGAGAA
This sequence comes from Prionailurus bengalensis, assembly GCF_016509475.1. NCBI lineage: Eukaryota > Metazoa > Chordata > Mammalia > Carnivora > Felidae > Prionailurus > Prionailurus bengalensis. The sequence continues at coordinate 1,266,718 of NC_057357.1, forward strand.
AAATCTTAGGTGTCTATTAATTCGTTTAGAATGACTATAAATCCATCATATATTGACATAATTAATGTGTGCTTTTGAAACGTAGGTTTTTTCTTTTTAAAACTTTTTTAGTGTCTATTTCTTTAGTGTCTTTCTTTGAGAAAGAAAGCTGGCACGGGGGAGGGCGTAGAGAGAGAGGGAGACCCCGAATCCAAAGCAGGTTCCAGGTTCTGAGTTGTCAGCACAGAGCCCAACGCAGGGCTTGAACCCACGAACCGTGAGAACATGACCTGAGCCGAAGTCGGAAGCCGAACCGACAGAGCCCCAGGTGCCCCTGGAAGATGTATTTTCTAAAAACAGTAACACGCAGACAGAGGAGCGTCGCTTTACCTTTCCGCGCGTCTCGGTAGAAGCAGCTGGGCGTTTGCGGCTTCCGCCTTCTTGGCCGTGGTGCGTGTTGTCCAGGGAAGCGTGTGAAGGAACCTGGCCCCGGACAGGTACGCTGTCGGAGGCGGGGGTACCCGTTGTGCGTAACCACAGAGATGCCTTCATACCGCCCGACCTGCCCAGGCCGTCGTTCCAGGGTCCAGCGGGGTTGACTCCGGCTACGCTCTCGCCTGTTGGTCGGTCCTGCACGTTGCCGTTTCGTCAGGCCGTGTCCAGAAGTCACGTTTGTCGGCATCGAGCTCAGAAAAGTCTGGGGAAGAAAAGTTGCAGGAAGCCGTTCAGCTGACGGTGTCGGAAACAAGTTACCGTGATTGCGGTTTCGGCTTGAAAGCTTAAATCTTCTCATTGGCCACAAGTACCGTCACTCTGTTCGTTTTGAGACGGTGTCCTGCCTGGTACCCGAGTGCGAGGAACCTGAGTCTTCGTGCTGTCGTGGAAGCGGCGTCCCGGGGGCCCAGGCACACCCCGCCGTGCCCCCGCCCCACCACACAGGACACTCCGACGGCAGATGCCGCAGAGCAGGGACATCGGGTGTCGTCCCCAGAGCAGCACGAACGGCGTCGTGCCAAGAAGTAGATTTGAATGAAATTCCCAACGATACTCCAATAACCCAAAGGAAGTCAAGAAAGGAGGCCAGGAAGAACACAGAGACAGGGCCAACCGGAGACAGAGAGACCGGGTGCAGCCTCTGCTGCAGTCTCGTTGAACGTTAACGAGCTGGACGTTCCAGGTGAAAGGCAGACAGAGTCAAGTCAGGGAGATGATCACGACTCAGCTGGGCTGCCTGAGAACTGATCTGACGGAAGAATCTTGACTGCTTTATCGAGGACATTCTTGAGGGAACTTGGCAGCAGAAGGTTCACCGACCCTACAGCTGCCCGCCCTGCTTTGTGTCGCGCAGCGAGTGGGCGGCCTTGTCCGGGGGGAGTCCCGGACACAGTTTTGACTCCCAGACCCCTGAGGGCCGTCCCCAGCGGGTGTGGGCGACAGCTGGGCAGTGTCGGGTGGGCGCTGGCAGTGTCGGGCTGGCTCTGCGGCCGTTCCCAGTGCGTGGGCTGGGTCCAGCCGCTTGGCCGGGTCCTCGCAGACCCCACCTCGCTCTCCTCTCTGCCCCCCCACCCCCACCGCCCCCCCCCCCCCGGCAAGAGAGAGAACAGCTGTGTCCATCTTCCCTGGCCTGTAGCCTGGTTGCTGCGGAGGCCAGGGGTCCAGGGCCCAGGGGACCAGCGTGTACCCTGTGCGTGTCCTCTGCCTGCCAGAGCTGGCAGGACTCGAAGTGGCAGAGACGTTGGGGCAGGCCGACCACTCTGCTCCTCTGCTCCTGCACCCTGACCTCGGCGTGCACCCTAACCTGGGTGCTCATGCGACGCCAGCTCTTAGCACATCCCGCCCTTGCTGTCCCAGCGGCCAGCCGGCCGTGTTTAGAGTCCTGAGCTCCAAATGCCCCAATTGCTCTGCTCCAGGAGACCAGGCACATCTCCTGGAAGACTGGCCTTCCCCCCCTGCTGGCCTCCCCTCCAGAGGACTGGTTCCCCCTGCCAGCCTCCCCACCGGAGGATTGGCCTTCCCCCCTGCCGGCCTCCCCTCCGAAGGACTGGCCTTCCCCCCTGCCAGCCTCCCCTCTGGAGGACCGGCTCCCCCTGCTGGCCTCCCCTCCAGGCGACTGGTCTTCCCCCCTGCCAGCCTCCCCTCCGGAGGACTGGCCTTCCCCCCTGCCGGCCTCCCCTCCGAAGGACTGGCCTTCCCCCCCTGCCAGCCTCCCCTCTGGAGGACCGGCTCCCCCTGCTGGCCTCCCCTCCGGGCGACTGGTCTTCCCCCCTGCCAGCCTCCCCTCCGGAGGACTGGCCTTCCCCCCCCTGCCGGCCTCCCCTCCGAAGGACTGGCCTTCCCCCCTGCCAGCCTCCCCTCTGGAGGACCGGCTCCCCCCCTCCCCGCCTCCCCTCCAGAGGACTGGCTCCCCCTGCCGGCCTCCCCTCAGCACCTCACGCCTGGGGACCTCTTGACTGATGACGGTGCTTCTGTCCCACTGACAAGGCGAAGTTCCTCCATGTCCACTCCCACGGCTGGTCCCGCGTGTCCCCTAACCCCGCCCCCCCCCCCCCAAGAGCCATTCTTGTCCTGCTGCCCGAGCTTCCTGCTCGGGACTCTTCTGCACCTGCATATACTCGACGGGACCACTGGTCACCACCCCCATGGCTCCTGGGTTGCCTTGCGTCCCTCTGGCCGCTGCTTCTTTCTGCACATGGCATCTTGGTGACCTTGTCTCCTCTCCTGGCTTCAGATGCTACCCATGTGCCGGGGTCCCCCAAACCGAAGTCCAGGCCAGACGTCTGCCCCAGAATCTAGACACGCACATACCCAGGTGCTCAGAGGACACGAGCGTCTGCCGGGCACAACAGCTGTAACGTTCAGGCCACCCCCGGGGCCACTGTCCCCGCTTGGCCACCCTGCTCCCCCACCACGTCCCCATTACCACCAGCAACGTTCCGTCCTCCTCGTGATTGACGGCAGAAACCTCGGAGCCAAGTCCAATGACCTCCTAAGTCGGCTTGTCTCTGTCCACCCCTGCCTGCATCTGCCAGGGCACTCCTGCAAGATGGCTTGGATGACTCCAGTGCTCGGCCCACGGCACCTGCCACCTCCCCTCCCACCCAGAGTCCAGCCCCCACCAGCCCCCCACCGTGCCCATTGTAGTGGTGACCAGGAACACTGTGCTTTCTTCCTCCTTCTGACTCGCGTGTGCTGCTCCCAGCCTTCCTCTTCCTTCTGACTCGCGTGTGCTTGTCCCTTCTCCTTCTGACTCACGTGCTGCTCACACCTTTCATCCTCCTTCTGACTCTCATGTACTGCTTTCTCCTCCTTCTGACTCTCGTGTGCTGCTCCCAGCTTTCCCTCCTCCTTCTGACTCTCATGTGCTGCTTTCTCCTCCTTCTGACTCTCGTGTGCTGCTCCCAGCTTTCCCTCCTCCTTCTGACTCTCGTGTGCTGTTCCTGGCTTCCTTCTTCCTTCTGACACTCGCATGCTGTTCTGAGCCTTCCTCCTCCTTCTGACTCTTACAAGCTGTTCTGAGCCTTCCTCCTCCTCCTGACTCTCGTGTGCTGGTCCCTCCTCCTTCTGACTCTTGCGCGCTGGTGCCCCCTCCTTCTGACTCTCATGTGTTCCCAGCTTTGCCTCTTCCTTCTGAGTCTCGCGTGCTGCTCCCGGCTTCCCTCCTCCTGACTCTCGTGTGCTGTTCCCAGCTTTCCCTCCTCCTTCTGACTCATGTGCTGCTCCCAGCCTTCCCTCCTCCTTCTGACTCTCGCAAGCTGTTCTGAACCTTCCCTCCTCCTGACTCTCGCGTGCTGTTCTAAGCCTTCCTCCTCCTCCTGACTCTCGTGTGCTGGTCCCCCCTCTTTCTGACTCTTCATGTGCTCCCAGCTTTGCCTCTTCCTTCTGACTCTCGCATGCTGCTCCCGGCTTCCCTCCTCCTCCTGACTCTCAGAGGCTGCTCTCAGACTACAGTGCGAAGGGTCCCTGGACACACGTTTGTTGCCTGCCATATCCACGGAGCCCAGCACGCAGCGGGCCTGCAGGAGGTGTTTGTTGAATGAATCAGCATCAGTCAGTGTGATGACAGGGTTGACCATATCTCTGGGCCAGTTTATCTACTAATGTAAGAGCTGTTTCTAAGGCCAAAATGACACACACAAATCACCCTTGGGGATTTTGGAGGACTTTTGTGGTCCACCAACAACTCCAAGATTTTTTTTTTTTAAGCGTATTTATTTTGAGACAGAGAGTGCAAGCTCGGGAGGGCTAGAGAGAGAGAGAGCCTCAGGCAGGCCCTGCCTGCCAGCACAGAGCCCGACACGGGGCTCGAACCTACTACGCCGTGAGACCGTGACCTGGGCTGAAATCAAGATCCAGACGCTCAACCGACTGAGCCACCCAGGCGCCCCTCCAAGATTATTTTTAAGTTCCGTTTGTCTACACTGGGACCATTGTATGCTGACCCAGCAACATCCGATGGATGTAAATGCTGTAACTACTTTCTATTTAAAACTTTGGTTTTTTTTAGAGTGGTTTTAGGGTCACAGCTAAATTGAGAGGAAGGTACAGAACTCTCCCACTTACCAGCTGCCCCCCACATGCATCACCCTCCCCACTGGCGGTACACCTGTCCCTCACGGCTGTTGACTCACACTGACAGGCCAGCACCACCCAGAGACCAGGTTCCGTGAGGCTCTCTCTAGGCGGCCGCGCACGGACGTGTGACCCGGGCCCACCATTCCAGAGCCACTCAGAATAGTCCCAGTGCCGTGTGTGCTCTGCCTGAAGCCTCCCACCCCGACAGCCACTGGTCTGTTACCGTCTCCATAGTTGGGCCTTTTCCAGAGTGTCACAGAGCCAGAGTGCTACAGTATGAAGCCTTCCCAGACCGGCTCGTTCACTTGCTAACGCGTTTACGGTGCGTCCGCGTCTTTTCGTGGCTTCACAGCTCACTTCTTCTCAGCACTGAATGATCCACTGTCTAGACGGACCCCCGTTATTCACCCGTCCGGCTGCTGAAGGACAGTTACGGGCAAAGCTGCTGTAAATACATGTGTGCACATAAGGCTTCAGCTCCTTCGGGTAGATAGCAAGTGGCACGATTGCGGGGTCGCATGGTGAGAATGTACTAGTCCTGTCACGAGTCTCGCCAACCTGTCTTGCAAGGCGGCTGCCCCGTTCCGCGTTGCCGCCGGCAGGGCCTGGGATTCCTGCTGCTCCGCGTCCTCACCAGCGTCCACCGTGACGTGTTGTGGGCCGTGGCCCTTGCGACAGGCGCGTGGTGGCGTCCCCTTGCTGTTTTGTTCCACGTTTCCCGGAGGACACGCAACGTGGAGCCTCGTGTCTGGTGCCTGTCTGCGCTCTGTGTCTCTTCCCTGCTGGGGTGTCGTTAGGTCTTCGGCTCGTTTCTTGCTTGGATTGTTCTCACGTTGGTGAGCGTTTGGAGTTCTTCGTGCATCTGGATAACGGTCCTTTATCAGATGTGCCTTCTGTGAACTGTCTCCCGGCCCGAGGCTTTGCCTTCTCAGTATCTCGACGCTGCCTTTTGTGGAGCACGAGTGTTGAAGGTAATGACGTCCAGCCCATCAGTTACTTCTTCCGTGGGTCTTACCTTCGGTGTTGCGTCCAAAAGTCATCGCCACACCCAGGGTCCCCTAGGTTCTCTTCTGCGTTCTCTTCCAGGAGTCCTGTACTTTTTCATTCTTTGCCCAGTTTCACGTTTAGGTCTGTGATCCGTCTCGAGTCAGCTTTTGTGAAGGACATAAAGTCTGTGTCTAGATTCTTTTTTCCCCCGGCACGTGGACGCCCACTCGTCCCGGTTCCGTTTATTGGAACGGAGCCTCTGTGCCCTGTTGGGTGACCAGGTCTGCGTCTGGGTCTCTGTCCTGGCCCATCAATCTATCTGTTCCTTCAACAGGACCACACTGTCTTCGCTACTCTGGCTTTGTAGAAACTCTTAAAGTCAGAATGTGTCAGTTCTCCAACTTCGTTCTCCTTCAGTGTTGCGTTGGCTCTTCTGGGACTTTACGTTCACTTAGTATCTGAAAAATGGCCTGCTGGCATTTTTATTGTGATTGCCTTAAATCTATAGATCAAGTTGGGGAGAACTGACATCTTGACAATATTGAGCTTTCCTATCCTTGAACATGAAATTCACATAATGGCTGTCCCATTTATTTTATTTTTTCTTTCATTTATATACCACCTTTGGTTTAGTTTTTACTTCTTTTTCTTATTGTACACAGTAGGACTTCGGTACAATGTTGAAAAGGAGTGGCAATTTGGGATCTTAGTGGAAAAGCTTTGAGTTTCTCGCCATTAAGTATGACTTTAGCTCTGAGGTTTTTTATAGATTTTCTTTATGGTGTTGAGGAGGTGCCCCTCTATTCCTAGTTTGCTGAGAATTTTTACCATGAGCGGGTACCAGCGTTTGTCAGAATGCTATTTATGTGACCATATCATTTTCTTTTTCAGCCTATTGATGCTATGGATTACATTAATTGATTTTGGAATATTGAACCGTCTTGCATTTGGGCTTCATGCATCATTCTTTTTAAACACTATTGGATTCGATTTGCTACTATTTTGTTGAGGATTTTTGCATCTGTGTCCATGAGAGGTAACCATCCGTGGCTTCCTTTTCTTGTGATGTCTTTGTCTGGTTTTGTATCCGGGTCATGCTGGCCTCGTAGAGTGAGTTCGGAAGCTTCTATCCTCTGGAAGAGATGGTAGGCAGTTGGTGTAATTTCTTCCTGAAAGTTTGGTGAACCAGTGAACCCATCTGGGGCTGGTGCTTTCTGCTTGGGGAGGTTATTAATTATTGATGGTTTCTTGGATCCATGTAGGTCTGTGGAGATTGTCTGTTCCTGTGTGAGTGTCTTTCAGGGAAGGGGTTCGTCCGCCCCGTCGGGGTCACATCACATCTGCGGTCCAGGACTTGGTCAGAGGACACCAGCTTTTGGTTCTGTTGATTTTCTTCATTGGTTTCTGCTTTTAGAATTCTTACTTCCTTTCTTCTGCTTACTTTGGATTTGCCGTTCTTTTTCTAGTTTCCTAACGTGGTAAAGGAGAGTATCGACTTGTAGATCTTTCTGCGTGCCTCACGCAGGCACTCGATGCTGTGAGTCCCCTCCAGGCACTGCTTTCGCCACATCCTACGATTTTGGGTTAAGTTGTGTTTTCATTTTCATTTAGTTCAGATAGTCTTTCGTTTCTTTTGAGATTTCTTCTTTGACTATTGTGCTATTTAGAAACGTGTTGTTTAATCTCCACGTGTTTGGGGATTTTTCCAGCTTACGTCTCTTTCATTGATTTCTGGTGTTGTAACTCTGTTGTGTTCTGAGAGCAGACATCGTAGGACTGGTGTTTTTTTAATTTGTTGCGGTGTTTTTCATGGCCCGGAACGTGGTCTGTCCTGGTGAATGTGCCACAAGAGCTTGAGAAGGACTTGTATTCGGATGCCGTTGGACAGAGTCGTCGGCACATATCTGTCGTAGCCAGTGATGGGTGGTGCCGTTGTTAAGCCGCGTCCTCGCTGGTTCTCTGCTGGCCGGGTCTGTCCATCTCTGACAGAGAGTGTGGAGGTCTCTAGACACAGTGTGGATTGACCTGCCTCACGTGGTTTGGCGCTCTGCTATTAGCCGCGTACGTGCACAGGCTCGTTGGTCGCGTGGAGATCTGACCCTTTGTCATTAGGTAGCGTGTGGCCGCTCAGTCCCTTTTCATAAACAGGAATTGGTTTCGTGTTTATTTCTGGCGTGTTAATGGTGTTTTGCTGTTTTACAGAGGTCCTCAAAGCAGGCAGTGTCCTGTTCCCTGAGCTCCTGGCTAGAGAGACAGAGGCTGTCATCCACAAGCACCGCTCTCCTGCCCTCTGCCAGCAGCTGCTACAGCACCTGCAGGCCCAGCCGCCCGCCCAGTGAGCAGCAGCCAGCGCGGAGCGAGCCCCGAGCTCCCGTCCTCCCCTGGGCCGGGGCCGGGGCCTCTCCACCTCGCAACACGGCACCTTTGTGTCAACGACCTAGGACACTCACAGGCAAGACTTTGATAGCAAGAGTATTGCAGGAAACGTGTGGTGTGCAAGATTCTCCCAAGACGCTTCTCAGGCCCGGCAGTTTCTGAAGTAACATTCGCTGAGCGGCTTCTGTACTGTCATGTCTCATTTATTACAGTCCGTTGACAGATCTCCCCAAAATCTGCGGGTAATTTGAAAGTAGAACGAGATGGCACCTGCTCACCCTGGCAGCCAAAGCATCCTGTTTGTTTCAAAGCTACGTGCACCTGCTACGCTCGTGGGTCAGTATCTCTGTCTTGCGTAAATGCCCGCCTCACCGAGAAAGTTCTTGACTATTTTTCTTTCAAGCAAAAGTTATTAAAAAGAAATTTTGTTCTTTCTTTGTGTTGTGTCTACTAAAACCTAGCATCACAGTGAACAGTCTAAAAGGAATTTGAAATCTTTATCAGTTACAGTTTTCCGTGTAAAATATCCTGGAACTCGGAGTGTTAGTGGATACATTCGGTCATGATATTTTTTTCTTAGGTCATTATGCAAACAGTGTTGAAAATACAATGTTTTATCAGATGTAATTCTGGTAGCTCTCTCATATAAGCAGCAGTAAAGTAAAATGGGGTTTTATTCTCTAGCACTTTCTACACCCAAGTGCCTAAAAAATTTTATTTTAAATGGATATTATTTCCATAAGCCAAATATTTATGTTACCAGGGAAAAAAATACTGTGTGTATTTTCTAACAATCAAATATGAACATTTATGCTTAGGTGTTTGAAAATTTAATTAAAAATATTTATTACAGTTATTTTGTATGCCTGTGTTAATGTGCTTTAGTAGTTAATCAACATTTTTAGAAATCGCTTATTTTTTCCTTAGATCTCATCTCCCGGCGACCCCCACCCCGAGACCTGGGTGGCGGGCCCCAGGCTCTCCCACTGCTCAGTGCGGTGTCTTCTCTGGACACCAGGTGGCAGGAGCTCCAAACCGCATCACGAGGCCGGCCGCCAAGCTCGTGGGGCCCTCCGTGGGCGCGCCTGAGTGTGCGGCACAGGCAGGGAGAGCGGGCCTGGAGAGGCAGCGGGATCCAAACCACGCTGGCCGCCAGGGAGAGGCAGGACGTTGTTTCTGCACATCTTCAAGGGGAAGTGTGCAGAGGCAGCAGGACAGTGAGTCAGTACCACTCGGTGTGACGTGAGCAGGTGTGTGTCCAGAGAAAGACACAAAGGCTCAGCTGACGGGGTTAGCGATCTAAGTGCCTGAGAACCGACATGTCCTTAGCAAGTGTTATGCACTCTTCGCTCAACTCCTCAAATTTTCACGGAGCCCTACCCTCCCTGTGCTGGTGGCCGAGGACAGGGACACGTACAATTTGGTCCCTGAGGGGTGTCTGGGGGTCTCAGCCAGTTAAGCGTCCCAACTCTTGATTTCGGTCATGATCTCATAGTTTGTGGGATCAAGCCCCGCATTGGGCTCAGTGCTGACAGTGTAGAGCCTGCTTGGGATCCTCTGTCTCTCTTTCTCTCTCTGCCCCTCCCCTTTTAGCACTCTCCCTCCCTCTCTCAAAATAAATAAAAAATAAACATTAAAAAAAAAACTGGTCCCTGGAAGTTTACAGCATTACTGAGATGTAATTTACGGAGCTGTGTGCCAACCACCGTGGCTGGTTCAGCACTGTATCATGCGAGGGCCCCCACCCACCCAAACCCGTGTGCAGCCGATCCCTGCCCACATTCCCAGCCCCAGCAAGCACCGAGCTGCTCTGTGTCTAAAGTGGTGTGTGTTCCGGATGCCTCATATACGTGGGACCATATGATAGGTGTTTCTTAGGCGTCTGGCTTCACTTAGCATAGTTTTTGAGGTTATCTATTCACGCACTGGTTCGGGGATCGGCACTTCTTTCTGGAAAGGGCCAGAGGGTAAATATTTTAGGCTTTGTGGACCCAGTTGTCCCAACTCTACTGTTTTCCATTCACCTGTTGATGGGCATTTAGGTTTGAGGCCATTATGAATAAAACCACTCTGAGCTCTGTGGTACGCGTAGATGATTCATGGCCATCGCTCTTGGGCGGGTACCTCTGAGTAGAATTACTAGGTCATATTTGATACGTGTTTGTAGCCCGGTTGATTGATTTATTGCTATTTTTTACTGCTTCACTGAGGGATGCCTGACCTACGATTCACTGCACATACTTAAGTGGGCACTTTGAGAAATCCCGACACACGCATACACGCACAGAACCACCACCACGGGCCAGACCGCCAGCCTCCCCGCCACCCGCAGGCATTCTCTCCCGCCCCTCTGCCCACCTCCAGGCAACTCTGATCTGCCGTGGTCACTGCCCCGCAGTCTGCACTCCGTGGGACTGTACGTAAGTGGACACAGTGTTTCTGGTTTCCCTTCCTCGTCCGAGGCATAACCAAGATGCACCCACGTTGTAGCGCCGGTGGGTGGCGGCTCGTTCCTTTCGTTGCTGAGCAGTAGTGTTCCGCCCTGCGTCTACACCACACCTGGTGGCCGTCACAGAGATGGCCTCTTGGGACACTGTGTGCACGTAGTCGAATGGACACGCCTCTCATCTCCCTGGGGCGGACGCCCAGGAGGGGAGAACATCCAGCCGGAGCGGCAGGACCACCTCATCCGCCCACCAGCACCACTGTCCTGCCAACACGTGGCACGGCAGCGTCTTTAACCGGAGCCACTCTAACGGGCACGGAGGGCGACTTTGGGATGGCTTCAGTCTGCATTTCCCTAACGTCTAACGATGCGGAGCCCTCCCACGTGCTTGTCTGTCTGTATGGCTTCACTGGTGAAATGTCTTAAAATCTCTTGCCCATTTTTTCAAAATGAGGTCTTCATATTGAATATGAGATATTGTGGATACGAGAGCTTCGTCGCGTACGGCTTGCAAATATTACCACTCGTTCTGGAGCTTATTTTCATCTTCCTCTTTGGGCTTTTGTTTTTGAGTAACCTCCACATCCAGCGCGGGGCCCAGACTCACAACCCGAGATGGACAGTCGTGCGCTCCACCAACTGGGCCAGCCGGGCGCCCGTTTTCACCCTCCAACAACGTCTCTCGAACAGAAGCTAGTTTCGAAAGAGCGTATCAATGTTATTTTATTGTGTTTTTTGTACTCTAAGAAATCTTCACTGAAACGCAAGTTTCACTTCTAAACTTTAAGAAGCTCAGAAAGTTCTTTACGCAAAGATGATTGCCTGCCCCTACCTACAGCACCAATCAAAGGCAAGCTTCACTTGCTTTGAAAATCTCCTTTCTGTGGCCTCTATGAAAACACGGCATGTCTCTAGGGGCAGTTGGTGCAAGATAAAACATGTAGCCCCAGACATGCCCGTATAAAGTGCAGTAGTGACTAAACCACGCTGTATAGAATGAACCGTATATAAGAGGAGAGAGCTAGCCTGTTTGCTCTCATGCGCATAAACTAGTTCTGGAAGGGCACAGAAGAAACTCGTGAGGGTGGTGGCCTCCGGGGAGGGCGCCTGTGTGACAGCTGCAGTGAGAGTTCTGTCTGTGCTCTTTGGTGTCTCTGAATTTACTTTCTTTTTTTTTTTTCTTTTTTTTTTTTTAATTTTTTTTTTTTCAACGTTTATTTATTTTTGGGACAGAGAGAGACAGAGCATGAACGGGGGAGGGGCAGAGAGAGAGGGAGACACAGAATCGGAAACAGGCTCCAGGCTCTGAGCCATCAGCCCAGAGCCTGACGCGGGGCTCGAACTCACAGACCATGAGATCGTGACCTGGCTGAAGTCGGACGCTTAACCGACTGCGCCACCCAGGCGCCCCTGAATTTACTTTCTTATAAAAACGTTTGTTGGCGTGTCTGGGTGGCTCAGTCGATTAAGCGTCCGACTTCAGCTCAGGTCATGATCTCGCAGTTAGGGAGGTTGAGCCCCCATCGGGCTCTGCGCTGACAGCTCAGAGCCTGGAGCCTGCTTGGGATTCTGTCTCTCCCTCTCTGCCCTGCCCCTGCTTGCACTGTCTCTCTGTCTCTCAAGAATAAATAAATATTTTTTTTAATGTCTGTTCATCTTGAGAGAGTGAGCTGCGGAGGGGCAGAGAGAGGGAGAATCCCAGGCAAGCTCCTTGCTGTCAGCACAGAGCCCAACGCAGGGCGTGATCTCCGGATCATGAGGTCATGATCTGAACAGAAATCAGGAGTCAAGATGCTTAACCGACTGAGCCACCCAGGCGCCCCCCCCCCCCAGTTGTTTTTCAACCACTGAATCAACATGGTCATTTCAGGAACCGTTACCCTATTTTCTCTACTTGCACATGTGCAAACTTTGTGTGAACATTTCCATAATTGAAAGTGTTACAAACCTGAAAAACAATCATGGGACGATCTGGAAGGAACAGGCTCCGACTGGTGCTGAGGCCACCACTCCCCAGGGCGGGGGGTGGGGCGTCCCCTTTACTAGACTCACCTTTCCAGTCGCCTTACAATCAGGGTGGAAAATTAAGTTTTCTCTAAAGAAAAAGCTTTCTTCCTGACTTTTCTCCATCTTCCGGACTGTCTAAACAGCCAGGGTCATCCGGACATCCAGTCACTGCCTGTGTGATGTCAGACACGAGGGAAAAATTACTGCATATTATTTAGGGTGGGCTACGGATTTTCAGAGGCCACGGGCAGTGCGGTCGTGGATGAGAACTGCTGTCCCAGAAGGGAGGCTGCAGCATGGACTCTATTCCCCCAGCCCCTCCTTTGACCTGGGAGTGTCCTTGGCCTTGTCCCCAGGGTCTGAGCCTCCTTCCTATGACTCTTCCTGGCTGGGGCAGGGAGGCCTGGGACCTGCTGCGAGGACAGCGGCACTGGCTGATTTGTCCCCAGGCATCTGCGCGGGGTTTTCCCGTTTGGGACAGTGTAACTTGGAGACACGGCAGTGCCTGTTGCTGGCGGACGAGAAAGATAACCATAGACAGAAGAACCTATGAAGAAGTCTAAGTGTTCTCTCCCGGGCCTAACTGCCGGGCGCCTTTATCCTCTAGGACTTCGTTAGTTTACATTTTTGTCCTTCAGAATGTGAGTTGGCCGTTTTGGCTAAGATTGAGCGCAAAGAGGTGCAGCGACCACGGCAAACGTAAAACCGGGAAACAACGCAGGCGAACTGGCTTTGGTGTGCAACATTGGCAATGTTTCGGTCTACAAGCAACAAGATCAACTGTTCTGGGCTGTGTGCGCACGCAGGGGCGTCCTGGTTCTAGTGCGAGCACACCCACCAGTCCTGCCGCTTGCACACCGGGAGGTGACCGAGGCTGGGCAGGTCAACAACCTGCTGGAAACGGTCCTCCTGGGGAGGCTTCACTCGTCCTTGAGAAGGGGCCCTGGGCCTCCTGGTGGGATGGCGGCCCTTGCCACTAACCCTCTCATCAAAGGGCTGTAACCTGCACATCTTCCCCTTATTCACGACGTGAAATTTATTCTTGAGAAACCACTGTGAACATTTCACACACGACTTGAAACCCCTGATAAAACACGTAGTGGCAAAACCACGATTAGGCACTACCAACTTGTATAGGACTCGCTCTAGGACAAAACCCTATCCTCCCCCAGCTGCGTGGCCTGGGATGCCTCGGATCGGAGCCCAAGAGCTCACCGCCAGACATGGTGGAGGCGCCAGCGTCACCTAGCAGCCGGTGCCCACGCCCAACATGCAGGGCTGGGTGCAGCTGGGGGCAACTGGGGGCAGCCGGCGTTCCCTGCGCCCGGAGTTGCTGGGAGGGTCCCCGGCGCCCTCCCGCCCCGGCCCCCAGCTCCCCTAGCACCCCCAGCACGCCCGGCGCCCGCCCCCACGGCCCCCAGGGCCCTGTCTCCTCCGAGTAGCCTGACAGGTGCCCCTGCTGTCGCTTGGAGCACGTGACCACCAGCCGAGGACCGGGCGAGCGCCGCCCCGCGCCTGCGGCAGCCGACGCTCCGGAAAACAACGGCGCGGGCGCTTCTGCGCCGTCGCCCCCGATTGGCCGCGTCCGGGTCACGTGGCCGCACCCCTCCTCTGGAGGGTGGAGGTCCCGGGTCCGAGCACCGCCTCGGCAGTGGCTGGTGCGAGGGTGGCGTTGTCCCTCTCCACCTCCGAGAAATGCACCTGCAGTCCCCCGGGTGTTCGCAGCCTGCGCTGCTGGCGCCGGTTCGAGCCGAGCGCTCTTCCCTCGAAACAGCGGCCAACCGCGGTCAGAACGACCCGTTCGAGGTCAGAGTGTCCGTCTCCCGAGCGTCGGTCTGACCCAGAGGAGGTGCTTGGGCCACTGGGCTTCGAGCCCATTCTCACCGGGCTCACTCCCCCCGCCGTCCCTACTCGGGGAGGGGCCCAGGGGGCGAGGGGAGGTGGTGCCGACCGACTGCAGCCCCGAGCGCGGCAATTAGCCCTTCTTCCTGGGCGGGGGGAGGGGGGGGGGCGGCCGGGAGCCGAGGCCACACCCTGCACCTCCAAGTGCGGCCCGGACCGCGGGCACTTAGCCCCTCCTCCTCCGGGGTGCCCCGCCCGTCGAGGCCTCGCCCCGCACCTCCGACTGCAGTCGCCCGCCGCAGACGCCGCCCTCAGAAGATCCGCAGGGCCCCCTCCCCCACACCCCCTCCGCGCTCCGCTGCGGGGAGTCCACCTGCTGCCCGCCGCAGCCTCCCGGGTGGGAAGCACAGCCCTCTGGGACCTGGGGTGGGAGGAGGAGGCCGGGAGTGCCCTTCCTTCCCTCTTCACCACACCCTGCTGCTGCTTCCGAATGAGCCTCTTAACGAACGGGCGGGTTCCAGGGCCGGCACCATCGGGAGAGCACAGGATGAGCCCCATGCGTCCTGTGTCGCTAGAAGGGAAGGAGGCGCTCACCAACCGATATGGGGTGTGCAAGGGCTCAGGAGCCAGCCCGGAGGAGCTCCCGGCGGCCCAGGCTGGAGCAATAATGAGCGCAGAGGTAGTGCTGTTGGACGATAACTGTTTTCGTAGCTGAACACCCACGAGTCCATAGCGCTATAAAGAAACAGCAGCCAAGTCGGTGAGGGAGAAGGGACGGCCCTTTCCTGTAGAAATATCACAAGAGATGTAGTAGGGGTGAGGGAATCCGGGGAGCGACTCGAGGCAGACGCCACCATGGTGCCTCCGCCGTGGCGGTCACCGCGAGATCGGACGGTGCTAAGATCAGCGAGCAGAAGCTGAACTGCTTCACATCTCTCCCCCAAGACGTTTGCCGATTAACGGGAACAAATAGTGACTTCACAGTGGAGAAACTTGATCGACGCCCCGCAGCCAGGTGGTGAAGCCACGGCATAGTCCCTGATGTAGCAACGCGTTGAGAAAGGCCCAACATCACTTCTGTGGTTTTCTCGCCAGGATCCTGGGAACAGGTCAGAGAAATACAGCAAGACATTGTTCAGCGGAACAGAGTGCTCTCCCAAAGGGCCACGCTCCCGGCAGATAAGGCAGTCCTCAGGAGCTGTCCCAGATTGGAGGTGTGTGAGGAGCATGACAGTTGACAGCGTGCGCCACGGACTGAATATTCACGTTTTCCCCAAACTTGGCCTTTGAAACCTAATCCCCAGTGTGATGGTGTCTGGAGGCGGGACCTGCGGGAGGTGCCGAGGTCCTAAGAAATGGAGCCCTCCTGAATGTGACCCGCGCCCTCATAGAAGAGCCTAGAGAGCCAGCGTGTCCCTTCTGCCACGCGAGGACACCGAGAGAAGACGGCTGTCTGTGAACCAAGAGGCGGGCTTTCGCCAGGCACCAATCTGCGGAAGCCCTGGCTTTGGACTCCAGCCTCCAGGACCGTGGGAAGCACACGCTTGTCGTTCTGGCTCCCCGGCCTGTGTTATTTTGTTCCGGCGGCCCCACCAGACGGAGACAGTATTGCACCAGAATTAGCTACCTGGCTTTGATATTTATGCCATAGATCTGTAAGGCGTTAACGGTGAGAAAAGCTGGGCAAAGCATTTGCGAATTGTCTGTGCTTTGCTTTGCTTTGCTTTGTTTTGTTTGCCAGATTCAGGTGGGCCAGGGTGAATTCATCCTTCTCCTGGGCTGGGGGAGCAAGGGGAGTCCACGTCCGGGCTGCCCTCGTGTCCCGGAATGGGGCGAGCTGATGGGAAGCTCTGGTGGATGCCCTTCATGGGCTCTCGGGTGCCCAACCTGCCTTTACCGGCTTGGCGAGTACGGATGTGTCCGGCAGGGACAAGCTCGGCAGATTGGAGAGCGGCGAGGAGCCCAGGTTGGGGGGCTTATGGATGAGCAGGAGGAAGGTGGCAGGAGGCGAGCTTGGACAGATGGCCAGCGTGTCAT
Source organism: Prionailurus bengalensis (assembly GCF_016509475.1). NCBI lineage: Eukaryota > Metazoa > Chordata > Mammalia > Carnivora > Felidae > Prionailurus > Prionailurus bengalensis. Next base: position 1,282,964 of record NC_057357.1, read on the forward strand.
GGGGGCCACATCAGGTGAGGTTAGAGAAGGAATCCTCACCCACCCCTTCACATCTCCCACCTCCGTTTAGTACGGTTTGAGTATCCTTTTGGGTTTTTCTCAATTACCTGTGTAGCATTATGTCCTATTTCCTACTTAAAGCTCTGTATCTGGTCCAGCAGCTTGGATGGTTTCTGCGTCCTCTCCCACCACAGAAGAGAGGGATCCCACCCTCCCCTCGGCCTCCCATGCCTCCACCGCCTCCTGGCTCACGTCACCTATGCTTTTGCCTGGACATTGTCCAGGTCGCTGCTTATCATTAGACGAGATTGTGTTGCTTGTAGGCTGATGCCAAAGTCTAGAAGTCAATCAGCAATATTTTCCCTTTATGGCTGCTATATGAGTTTTATTTCTTGAACAACCTTTTGAACGAGCATTTTCTCTCTTAATGCCCGATGGCCTTAAGGAAAATGATTACATTCCATGAATAGCCCAAGATGTTGCCATAGTTTTTTTTGGGCCATATTTGCACAGCTCACGGTTACAGCTTTTCATTTTATTTACTGAGTTTCTGATTGCCTTTATTTTTTCTCATTTTCTAAAGAGCGTGCCTTCATCATATCATCACGTTGACACGGCCTCTCATGCTAGATCTTGCCTCAGATGCCCGCCTTTTCCCCTGGAGTGGTCAGTCCCGGAGCTCTCCAGCCTCTTTGCTGTCCAGGCCTGCTGCCCGGCCATCACTGTGGACATCACCCCACGAGCCTCCGGACTGGCCCGCTGCTCAGCTGGTCCCATGCTTCCCCTGTTCTCGGTGTCCTTGGTTCTCTGACATACGTTACAAGCAGGTCCTCAGAAAGGGGAGTCTTTGCGCGCTAAGAAGGCCTTTAATTTGCCGTCCTAGCGGACATAGACTTGTAGATCCCAAGTCTCCCCTCAAATTGTGAAGGCACAGCTCTGTTAGTGTCTTGCTGTTGACAGTTTGATGACGCTTCCTTTGTAAGAGTCATGAGTTCAATTTCTGGATGCTTTTAACATCCTTCTTTATCCCTAATGTTCTGTCTCAGTCGGTTGGGCGTCTGACTTGGGCTCAGGTCATGATCTCACGGTTCGTGGGTTCAAGCCCCGCGTCGGGCTCTGTGCTGACAGCTCGGGGCCTGGAGCCCGCTTCCGATTCTGTGTCTCCCTCTCTCTGCCCCTCCCCTGCCTGCGCTCTCTCAAAAATAAACATTACAAAATATTTCCTGGCATAGTTTTTCCAAGGGTGTGTGTCCATGCAAACAAATAGGCCCAGGGTCCATTTGTTGTACAGAACCCATCGGCCTCACGTGGGTCAGTCCGCCCCCCCACCGCCTCCCAGAACCCAGAGTCAGATACATCGTGTCCAGCAGAAGCATCATGTAACACGTATGCATCGAAATTTTTCTAATGGCTGCGACAGGGGAAAAAAAGAAATGGAGGAAATTCATTTGGATAACATACTTTATTTCACCCAGACCCAGTATATAAAGAAATTATCTCAGTAGTCAACCTAAAATAGAATGAGTTATTTTACATTCTTTTCTTCATACTGAGTCTTTTCAAATCTGACGGGTGTTTACACACACAGCACGTCTCTCTGACGACCGATAGGACTTTCAACCGTCGTGGTTCACCCGGAGCCACCGGGGTTCTGGCTCTGAGCGTCCTACACCCCAGGAAGGCCAGCTGGGGGTGCAAAGAGCGCCAGAGTTCCTCAAAGGGTCTGGAAGGTTGGGGGAAAGTACAAAAGCTTGAGCACGTGGTGGGCGTGAGCAGCTCGTCTTTGACTTTGGCCGTGGGTTGCCGTAGGGGTGTCTTAAGGTGGTATTAGGTTGTCCTCCCATAATGGGTTTTTCCTCCCGTTTTCGCTACAACACAGCTTGCCTGTGAAATGGAAAAATAATAAAAACTGAAAAGCGGCCGCCACCTGCAGTGGCTGTGGCCCCACTGCGGCCTGAGCGACGCCCTCGCGCCCCGTCAGAGGCAAGCCTCGCTTCTCTCCCGCCTGGCTCCCGGGTCGCCGTGTGCAGGCCGCCCTCTCTCCTCTGGACCGGTTCAAGTCCCCAAGCAGGTGGTGTTGCAATCTGTGGGGGAATTTCATCCACAAGCAGAGAATCTGGGGAAGGCTGCTTTCCAGATGGTTCGTGATGGTTCACATGCAGTCTACCCCCTTCACCGTTTTTTTTTTTTTTTTTTTTTTTTTAACGTTTATTTATTTTTGAGACAGAGAGAGACAGAGCATGAACAGGGGAGGGTCAGAGAGAGGGAGACACAGAATCTGAAACAGGCTCCAGGCTCTGAGCTGTCAGCACAGAGCCCGACGCGGGGCTCGAACTCACGGACCGTGAGATCACGACCTGAATCGAAGTCGGCCGCTTAACCGACTGAGCCACCCAGGCGCCCCCCCTTCACCGTTTTTAAGTGGGTCGTTCAGTGGTATTGTGCGGCCGCCGCCACCGTCCGTGTCCAAAGCACTTTTGCTCTTTGCAGAACAAACCCTGTCCCCATTAAACACGCCTGCCCCCAGCCCCTGCCCCCACCGTCTACTCCATCTTTGTGAGTCTGAAGACCCCGGGACCCCACGGAAGCACAATATACTACAGCATCTGTCTTACCTCACCGAGCGGCACCCATGTGGTGTCAGGTTTCCTCTCTAAAGCTGACATTCTGTGTGCACGGGCCACATTTTGTTCATCCGCTCGCTTGTCAGTGGATACTTGGGTGGCTCCCACGTCCTGGCCGTTGGGAACCACGCTGCTGTGAACGTGGGGCGAAAGCATTTCTTCGAGTCCTTCATTCCGTTCTTCTGGTCACATACCCGGCCGTGGAATCGCTGGGTCACCCGGGAATCCGTTTAAGTTTCTGAGGAGCTGCCAGACTGTTTCACAGCGATGGCACCATTTTGCCTTCTCATAAACTGGTTAATTTTACATTATGTGAATTTCACCTCAATTAAAAGAAAAGTTAAAAGCGGGGAGTTGCTCAAGGCCAGGATACGGACTCGGGCTTTTCCTCTGAGTGACCTGAGAGCCACGGGTGGTTGTGAAGGAAGAGGTCATGGGACCAAGAAGGGTCTGATGGCTAAGCCGGAGCAGGGACACCGGCTGGGAGGCTCCTGTGGTAATCTGAGCAAAGAGCGGTAGTGGCTTGGGTCAGGGTCATGGCCACAGAGAGGGGACGCGGTCCGACTCTGCATCTGTCCGCAAGGTAGAGGGGAACCCGAGAAGAGGTGGATTGTAGGTGATCGGACGTCTGCAGCCAGAGGTCAGGGATGGTTCCCATCTGGAGACACGAATCTCGGCACACTCAGCCGACGACGTGTTGAAAGGAATGCGCGTTGGACAGAAATACGACGTCCAGGGATGGGCATCGAGGGGTTGGAGGGATGAGGAGGCTCGAAGAAGCCGAGGAGGAGCCGGAGAGCCAGGGGACGCGTGGAGCGGGGTTGGGGCGGAGCACGATCCAGATGGGGCTGCCGCCAAGCACTGGCTTCCGTGAGGCGGAGGTCGGCGGTGGCCTCAGCAGAAGCAAGGAGGGCTCCAGAGAGAGCAAGAGGAGGCTGGGGGAGCGGATCGTTCCTCCAAGGAGAGGAACGAGGGGGCAGGCAGAGGAGGGCCTGGGAGGGTTTTTGAGTTTTGTGGTTCGGTTTTTCGGATGCGAGCGATTTTGCTTAGCAAAGGACGGGGGAGGGGTACAAGATGTCTCTCAGCCGGTTTATGAAACACACGTGGCGGGGTGATGAGTGTGCCCACCAGAACCCCGAACATGACTTCATTTGGAATAAGGGTCTTTTCGGATCTAATTTCAGTAAGAGTCTCGTGATGGGGTCACCCTGGGTTAGGGCGGGCCCTAAGCCCACTGACGGGTGACCTTACAGGAGGAGAAAGGCAGAAAAGGACACCCACAAGGGGAAAGAGCCGGAAGCAGGAGGCCACAGCAAGGACGGCAGGAGCCTCCAGAAGCTGGAGAGACACGGAGGGACCCTCCCCACTTAGGCACAGCAGCCTGGAAGAGCCTCCCTCACGAGGCTCCTTGCAGCCCTTGGCTGGTGCGGTTAGGGACGCAGGGTGAATAAAACAGAGAGAACCCCTTGTCGACAGTGAGCGCACCCCTACGCGGATCTTGGAATTCTGCAATTTGGGAAAGCTGGCCGGAGCGGGACGGCCACAGCTGTCTGTCTCGTTCCTTCTAGGCATCCCTACGTTGTTCGCGTGTGAAACCACACCAGGGCCTGGGAGCCACCGTTGCCGGCCGCAGGGCACAGTCACAGACAGCAGAGGCCAGCAGGTCCTTTGTGGATGACACCCCCTCGCCCAAGGAGGACCCAGAAGCAGCAGGGGCAGGAACCAGCGCAAGAGGGGAAATTGTTCCCCCTCTCTGGGCGGGCGCTGCCCCTGGTAACTTTCCTAACCCGGCTCCCGGCCAGCCCCGCCCTCTGATCTCATGTTGGCCCTCGAGCCGGGCTTGGGTTTCTGACCCCAGCTTTCCTCCTCCTCTCTCGGGAGTCAGGTTCTGTTTACAAGGCTTTCCTCCTCCTCTCCCTGGAGTCAGGTTCTGTTTACAACTGAAAGCAACCGTGCCAAACTGGAGGCAGGAGCTCCCGGAGGAGAGAGAACTGTTCCCTCCGCGGTCGTTGCCCTCCGTCTGCTTCCCTGGCCTCGAGATGAGACCGTGAGCAGCCGTGTCACCGCCCTGTTTCCACTCCGGCCGGGCTGTGACCAGCAGCAGCGGGGAGGCGGGCATCGCAGGCACCGGCAGTTTGGGAGTGTGGTGGATGGGCTGGCAGCCCACCAGGCTGTTTGCTTCCCGGCAGAGCAGCAGACCCTGGCTGCCCTTTGTGGGGAGGCCCCCCAGACCCTCCCGCCTGCCTCTCCTGGTCCCTCCCTTACGCGGAGGCCTCCAGCACCCCCAGGGGCAAGGTCCTCTCCGGTGTGGAGACCAGGCCGTGGGCTCTGGGTGCAGAGGCCACTTGAGTCATGCTCCTGAAAGCCCTTGTCTTCACGCACATGATACGTGACAACCAGGAGTGTCCCTTGGCCTGGTGAGCCGGGGTGTAAGGTGATGCCTCGGGCCTGCAGAACGCAGAACGATGGGGTTTCGGAGGTGAGCGACCCACCTGCCCGCAAGCCCACAACGTGGGTCCTGAGGCCGTCCCCAGACTCCAGCCTGTCTGCTCCAGAGCTGACCCTAGGTTCCATCCCATGTACTTCCTGCTGTCACTGCTGGGTAGCAGTGGACCTGCCTTACCGGTCACCTCCAGAGGGCCGGCCACTGCAAACACTTTACCTCCATTCTCGCACAGACCCTGCAGGCACACATTGTGAATCCCGTTGATAGGGGAGGCCCCTGGGGCTCAGAGAGGCCGAGGACTTTGGCCCCGGGCCACACAGCTCCAGCTGGCCGACTCAGGGTGGGTGTGAGGCCGGAGCCGCCGGTCCCCCCCAACCCACACTCCCCCCGCTTAGCCCTTGGGGGAGAATCACAACCTACAATCTTCCACTCTTCGCACCTCTCACGACTTTATTCCGCACCTGTGGGTTAAGGCAAAATGGGTTTTTGAGTGGCGTGAAATTATTTTGAAAAAATCGTGTTTAGTTCCAAAAAATGGGAAAGTATCAGAGAAAGTTTGATTCTGTTGCTTCTCTACCTTGACTGAAATCTGGCGGGTTTTTTCTTCATTAACTCTTTGGAATTTATGTGGTTGTAAATAAATAAATTATACTTGTATTCACTCATAGGATACACAAACATACTGAACTCATTTGTTTCTATGATACATGTAGATATTTACATGATATATAAATGTACTGTTTGTAAACATAGTCTGTATTTAGTCATGTTTTAATAACTTCTCTAAATGCAATATAATAACTTTTTTTTTAAGTAGGGTTCACACCCAGTGTAGGGTCCCACATGGGGCTTGAACCCAGGGCTCTGAGATCAAGCCCTGCATGAGCTGAGACCAAGAGTCAGGCGCTGAACCAGCTGAGTCACCCAGACACCCCTTGAAATAATGACTCTTTTTTTTTAAATATTTATTTTTGAGAGAGAGAGAGAGAGAGAGAGAGAGAGAGACAATGTGAGCAGGGGAGGGGCAGAAAGAAAGAGAGGGAGACACAGAATTCAAGGGCTCCAGGCTCCAAGCTGTCAGCACAGAGCCCAATGCGGGGCTGGAACTCATGAACCGTGAGATCATGACCTGAGCTGAAGTCGGACGCTTAACCGACTGAGCCCCCCAGGCACCATGAAATAATAATTCTTAATAGAACACATAACCACATTAAGTCGAACATTTATTATGAAGATAGCTGTGCCTAAAATTGGCAACGTGTCGTCTCTGCACTGAGAGGCCCCACTTGTGGGTGACGCGCTAGCGAAGCTTCTGCACAAGACACACCCTGGGAGGGGACTGAACACCCACCACTACGAGAACATCAGGTCAGATTTATTCTGTCCTCGGTGTGGAATACGACACATCCGGCATCGGGGATGGAGTCGAGCCCTCGAAATCAAGGGGTTCCATCTCAAATCCTAACGTGGGGGGCTCGCTGAGCAGAGCGGGGCACACACTGGTGCTCCAGGTGCACTGATACCCAGGGCTGCGCGTCCTTACAGGCACCTGCTCGTGTGCGGGAGGAACAGCCACTGCTGATCTGTCCGCCAACCTCCTAGGTGAGGGAAGACATTGAGGGCTGAGAAGGGGACGTTAGCCCTATGAATCATCTATCTATCATCTATCTATCCATCCATCCATCCATCCGTCTTCTCCTTACCTAGTTATTTATCTACCATCAATCTGTGTGACGCCCCCCACCTCCCCGTCAAGTGTGGAAGGAGGCGGTAATTAAACCCTCCTCCATGGCCATCATCGTTGAACCCTTCTCACTTTACCCATTTATTCTCCGTATCCTTCCCTACTCCATTGCCACCCCCGTCCCCATAGGCATCTGTACCGTATACTTGGTGTCTGTCTTTCTTGTTGCCAGAGTCCTCGTTAGACATACAGCACTGTTTGGGTGTGTTTTCGCTTACCTAAATGGTGTCCTGCTGCGGGAAGGAGCCAGTATGTGTTAGTCTGGGTTCTCCAGAGAAACGGAACCAGTGGGAGACACGTCATGTACGCGAGGTACGCACCCACAGGACATCTGGATGTATGTACCATATATAACAAGTTTATGTGTATATATATATATGTGTGTGTGTGTATAAATATATGAAATTGTCACATGATTATGGAGGCTCAGACATCCGGTGGCTGGAGACCCAGGGGGCCGATGCTGTGAGCTCCAGTCTGAGTCTGATCCAAAGGCAGGAGAAGACCGATGTCCCAGCTCAAGGACAGGCAGGCAGACAGAGACAATCCTTTCTCCCTCTGCCTTGTGCTCTATCCCGGCCACAGTGGATTGGACGAGGCCCACCCACACTGGAGGGGGCCATCTGCCCTATCAGTCTGCTGAATCAAATGTTTATCTCATCTGGAAACACTCTCACAGACATGCCCAGAATAATCTGTGAGCAAATATCTGGGCCCCCGGTGGCCAGTCCAGCTGACACATAAAATTAACCAGCACACCATCTTCCCAGTTCGCCTAGGCCGATCCAGGTTGTTGCCGCACTGGGCCAGGGCCCCCGTCTGCCAGGGTGTCGGGGTCTGCACCACCAGAGGTGTCCTCACTGCCCCGCTTGACACGGCCAGTGCCCATCTACCCACTGCCGAGTACAGCTTTTTGTTCCTCCCTTGGGTGTCAGGATGGGTGTCCTGGAAGGGAGGGCCTGCTCAGGTCCCCTTCCCACGGGTCTGGGGCGGGGTGTGAGGTCACGGGGCGCGAGCATCCCTGTGCCCCCGACCTGCACACCAGCGCTTGGTGGTACCCACCCTCTGCTGCCCGCTGGACGGAGGTGCAGAGGGAAGAAGTTACTTACTTCCATTTGCATTCTTTGGATCACAAGTGAACTCAATCTTATCTTTCTTATCTTTTTTTTTTTAAATGTTTCATTTATTTTTAAGACAGAGAGACAGAGCATGAGTGGGGAGGGGCAGAGAGAGAGGGAGACACAGAATCTGAAGCAGGCTCCAGCCTCTGAACTGTCAGCACAGAGCCCAATGTGGGGCTCGAACTCACATACTGTGAGATCATGACCTGAGCTGAAGTCAGGCACCTAACCAATTGAGCCACCCAGGCACCCAGACACTTTTAAAATTTCTGAAACTTTTGAGTTAATTGTGCAAAATACAGATAACATCAAGTAGGAAGAGAAAAGCCCCTACTTGGACAGAATTACAGCTGTCAGTTTTCTGTGCCGTGTGTGCGTGAGCCACGGAGTCCTACGGCCCATGCGTGTTGCGGTGAACCGCTTGTCGCTTCCTAAGTGCGTTTCAAGTCCTGGCCTCTGCATTTACGTGACACCGTAAGGCGCTCTTTTTCAAGAATAACTTTGTTCCTGGACTTGTGTCTTCCTCCCATGATTTAAGTCTACAACGTCACATTCCAGTCAAGTTCTCTCATTGTGATCTCACACTGACTGTCACTTGAAGAATTCTTTCCACCTGGAAGCCAGTGTCCACACGTACTCTGCTTCCTTGAACAGTGAGCGAAGGCCTCTCTGTCTTTAACTCCCACCTCAGGGCGCTGGCACCTGCACTTTTCTCCGCCCAGAATGTTCTCTCCCAAGTTCTCTGCTCGTTCCCTCCCTTTGGGTCTCAAGTGTCACCGCCACATTTAAATTTGCAGGCCCCCCACATCCTAGCCCTGAGTCTGCTTTGTTTTCTTCCAAGGTGCTCACCACATTCCCAGACCACAGAAACACACGGTGCTGTTCCCGCATAGCTCTGCCCCCTGGAACACGGGGACAGAGAATTTGCACCTCCGCACCTGCTACAGTACCTGGCACCCAGCAGACATGCGTTCAATCAGTGCAATCCCAGTAAGGAGGACACAGAGGACTGAGGAACTGTCCAGGAGAGAGTGTGCTGGGTTTGGGGTAAAGGGATCACCAACCGGCCAGGCGAGTGGCGAAGGTCTAGTGGAGTAGGCGGCCAACAGCGAGAGGGAAGGGGGGCAAACAAGGCAAGTCATGCAAGGGCCCCCATCGCCCCGACGGTGCTCATAGAGAAGTCTCTCCCTTCTCAGGCCTTGTCTCGAGAGGCTGGACTAGCGTCCTCCAGGGTATTCGTCATGGTGCTGACCCGCCTCGCACAGCTATGGTAACAGATGGATTCTTTCAAACCGGTTCACTGGTACATTCCGGTCGCAGCCAGTTCAGTCCAGACGCAGCAACACAGGCCAGATGGAAGCCCGTAAGGCTGGTGAGGGTCGCAGGAAGGGCTCCAGGTGTGGAAGCTGTTCCCCAGCTCAGGTGCTCACCTGAGTCGGCACCACTGGGTTCCTCCCTGATTTCTGCCTCTTTCCCCATCACTAATACTCCCCAGGTGGCAGAGACACGATACAGGGGAGGGGGGCTGTGGGTTTCCTCCCATCACTGTGTGTGCGCGCGGGCGGTGGGCTTCGCGGAGAAGAGGCACTGTCATCTCTGCTTCGACCGCTTTTCCCTTCGACCGCATCCCATCCTGCTCGGTTTCCCCTTTGCACGTGACTCTAGTAAGTGCCTCTGTTTCTATTGTTTTGGCCAAGGATATTTTTGCCCTCCTGCCCCCACCTCGAAACCAAAACGGCTACCTGTGCAGCTATCTGTGCACCTCTAAGGCGACCTGTGCGGCCAGCTGGGCTGGCCGCTCCTGCGCACGCGCGGGCGCGGACCCCCGAACTCCCCTTCAGGGAGTGAGCTCCGGGGTGAGCGCCCATCCGCGGCCCTGCAGACGCGGCCTTAGCGCGCGGCTCGGAGCGGAGAGGCGAGTACTCGCTCCGGCCTGCCCGCCCGCCAGTCTGTCTCCCTTTCCGTAGAGGGGGGCGGAGGGTCGCTTCCGGCGCCGCCCGGACAGCGGGCAGAAGTGGACCGGGAGGCACGGGGCGGGACGCCATCGCGGCCCCCAGCTCCGCGGGGCCGGGACAGGACTAGGGAGTCGGGCGACCGTAGCGGCCCCCCTTCCCCGCGGCCGCGCTCCCGCCTCCGCTCTACGGCCCCCGCGACGTAACGCCCCTCCCGCCGTACGGCGCGGCGCTTCGAAGCCCCGCCCACTTCTCCGCCTCGGGGACCCGGCCTCAGCTTCCGATAGGCCAGGCCGCTGGATAGGCCGCCTCCTCATTGACCGAGGAGCTTCAGGCGGCGCGCTCGAGATTGGTGGAAGTCCGTGTCGCTCCCGCCCCGCCTCCGGGCGCGGCGCGCGATTGGCTGGCGTCCGCAAGGTCTCCTCTCGGGATCGAGTCTGGGCGGCGCGGACCAGGCCCGGGGCGGCAGCAGAGGCGCCCGGCGGAGGTGGCTGTGGCGCGAGGCAGGTGAGCTCCCGGGTGGGGGTGGAGGGCCGGGGCCCGGCGAGGCCGGCTGCGGGCACAGGACTGGGGCCAAGGCGTCCCTCAACGCGGGCGGGAGCGGCGGGCAGGCGGCGACCGGCGCGGGCCGAGCCTCGGGCCCCGCCTGGGCGGCCAACGGCCGCCGCCCCCTCCTCGGCCCCGAGCGTCCCCGCACCTGGCCCGGGTTCGGAGCAGGCCTGGCCCAGGGCGTCCCCTCCGCCCGACGTCAGTGGCGTGCCGGGGTCCCGGCGGGGCGCTGGGGACGCGTGCGCGTCCTAAAGCCTCTGTCGCCGCCGCCCCCCGCCCACCCTGGGTGCTCCCGCCCCCCGCCCCGGGTACACCCGGGCGACCTCCCCCCCCCCCCCCCCCCCCACGAATCGTGGATCCCCGCTCCCGCCCACACACAACTGGGCGATCTGGCACCCTCGACCCCCCCTACACCCGTGCGCCCCCGACCCTCCTCACCCGCGTTGCCCCGACCCCAGCCCTCCCCCCCACACACACCCCCGGGCGCCCCCGTACCCCGCCTCCCCCCGCACCCGCCTCATTCGGGCGCCCCTTACCTCTGTCCCCCCTCTCACTCGTCCGGTTCCCGGCCTCGGGGTGCTCGGCCTCCCAGGAGTCCTGGGTTGGGTCGGGGGGGCCGCCCTGCCTGTCCGGCTCGGGACGCCCCCCTTTTCCTGCTCTGCGGCCCGCAGACAGAACGCACCTGTGCTGCCGGGCGGGGCCGTCACCCCACGTCGCAGTCGCGAGCCCCAGGCCCGGTCCCCGGTCCCCGGCCGCAGGGAACAGCCTCCGGGTAGCCCGGTTGCTGCCTGGCTGCCGCTGTTGGTGGGCAGGGCTCCCCAGCGCCCCCCTCGCTCGGCTGCGTGCCCGTGCCCCTAACCCCACGTCGGAAAGGCTGGGCTCGGCTCGTGGGCGTTTTCTGAGCTTCCGGGGCTGCTGCCCAGGTGGGAGCTGCCCTGGGGCCTGGGTTTACAAGCCGTTTGTGCCCCCGGACGCCTCGGCTCAGAACCTTGGGTTTGGGTTTGTTTTCATGCATTTCGGCTTATGCAGTTATTCCAAGTCGGGAAACTCATGATGGTTGGTTAGTTCTGGGGTATTTTCCCAGATTAGTTCCTCTGACAAGTTTCTCCTCTTTATCTTGTTTCAGTTTTCTTTTTTCTGTGTGTTTTGGAAATACTGTTACTTTGGCACTGGACCTCTTGGACCTTATTTCTACTCAGAAATAAAATCTTTATCTTTCCCATTTTTTCCATTTTTGTCTTTCTGTTTCACTTTGTAGGCGATTTCCTCACTCTTCCCCTAACTCTTTTATTTGGCATTTTATTTTGGCCACCATATTTAACATTTTTTTCAATGTTTTACTTATTTTTGAGGGAGGGAGAAAGAGTGCAAGTGGGGGGGGGGTGGAGAGGGAGACACAGAATCCGAAGCAGGATCCAGGCTCTGAGTTGTCAGCACAGAGCCGGTCGCGGGGCTCGAACCCACGAACCGCAAGATCGTGACCTGGGCCGAAGTCAGACGCCCAACCGACTGAGCCACCCAGGCGCCCCTTGGCCAACATATTTTCAATTTCCCAGAGCTTTTTTCCTCTAAAACTTAGTGACACACTTGCTTTGTAAATGTGGTAGCACCTCATCGTCTCCCTCGGTAACCTCAGCGTTTGCTCGCTTTGGTATATCTTGGCCGAAATGTTGGCTGATCCCGAAGAGAGTGGGGTCCCGCACGGTCCTTTGGAGGTTCTGTGCACCTGCTTTGGTCTTAGGGCTGTTGGCTGATAGCAGTTGGCTTTTGTATCTTTAGGTCCTTTTAATGGGCTTTTTATATTCTCAAAGAAGGGCTTTCCAGCCTCTTGCCTTGTTTTCAAAGTTGGCCGGAAGAGTGTGTCTGTGGCCTCCCAAAACTAGTAAGGAAGTGCTCACTCCTCTCCCTCTTCAGGAAGACATCCTGGAACTTGAGTTTTCCTCTTACCCTCTGGTGTAGAGAACCCTTGGTTTTATCCTCCGGTCTTTTTTACGGGAAGGTAGGAAGAGACTTGACACCTAGTAGCTAACTGCTCCTTTTTTTTTTTTATTGTGGTAGGACGCTTAACACAGAATTTGCCACTTGAATCTGTACAGCTCAGTGGCATTGAGCGCCGTGCACAGTCGTCACCACTGTCTAGTTTCACAACTGCTTGTTCTGCACCCTCCGGGGGAGCCCCCAACCCGGTAGCAGGCACATCCCCGCTGCCCACTGCTTCCGAGCTCTGGCGTCTGCTAATCTGTTTTCTGCCTCCGGACTTGTGTATTCTGGATTTTTTATATACACGGGTCCATCCGATATGTGGTCGTTTGTGTCTGCTTTCTTGCCCTTAGCATAAATTTTTCGAGGTTTATCCGTGTTGTATAATGTGTCAGTACTTCGTGCCTCTTTATGCCTGCATAATGTTCCACAGCACGAATGTACCACGTTTCCCATCCATTCATCAGTGAGTGGACATTTGAGTTGTTTTCATTTCTTATTATGAATGATGCTCCGGAGAGCATTTGTACTCAAGTTTTTGTTTGAATACTTGTTTTCGGTTTTCTGGGTATGTATCTAGGAGTGGAGTTGTTGGGTCATATGGTGGTTCTATTTAACGTGTAGAGGAACCACCAAACTGTTTTCCACAGTTGCTGCACCATTTTACATTGCCACCAACTCTGTGTAAGGGTTCCAGTCTCTCCATATCCTCTCCTGACTTGTAATCTTCTGTTTTTGCTTTGTTCTGTTTGTAATGGTCTTCCTAGTGGACGTGAAGTGGGGTCTCATTTTGATTTGCATTTACCTAATGACTGATGAGCATCTTTTCACATGCTGGTTGGCCATTTGTGTATCTTCTTTGGAGAAATGTGTGTTCATTTTCTTTGCCGATTCTTTATCTTTTCTGGACGAAGTCCAGTTCATCCATTGTTTTTTGTTGTTGTTGCTTATGTGTTCGGTGTCATATCTAAGAAACCATTTCAAATCCACGATCATGAAGATTTACCCCTATTTTTCACTTAAGAGTCTTAAAGTTTAAGGCATCTATGCCTTCCATCGGTCTTGAGTAAATTTTTGTATGTGCTGTGAGGTGGGGGTCCAGCTTCATTCTTTTGCATGTGGATGTCCATTTGTCTTAGCATCACCGTTGAAAACTCTGTTCTTTGATTTGGTGTCCTTGTAGAAAATCAGTTGACCATAAATGAATGGTTGTATTTTCTGGACTTTCAATTCTGTGCTGTTAGTCTACATATCTATCCTTATGCAAGGAACAACACTGGTTTGTAGTGCATTTTGAAATCGGGAAGTGGGAGTCCTTCAACTTTGTTATTCATTTTCAAGATTGTTTTTGGCTGTTTGGGGGTCCATTGCAGTTCCGTATGAAGTTAAAGATTAATTTTGCCATATTTGCAAAACCAGACCGTTGGGGTTTGATAGAGATTGCATTGAATCTGTAGATCTCTTAGGAGTGTGTTTCTGTGTTTCAAAATACTAACTCTTGCAGTCTACGAACAAGGAATGTCTTTCCATGTATTTTTCTTCCATTCAGCAGTGTTTTGTAATTTACAGCGTACCAGTCTTGTACTTTTTTGGTCAAATTTATTTCTAAGTGTGTTGTTCTTTTTGATGCTGTTGTGAGAGGAATATTTTTCTTAATTTCATTTCCAGATCGCTCATTGTTAGTTTGTAGAAATACAACCGATTTTTGTGTGTTGATTGTGTATCCTGCAACCTTGCTGAAATTGTTAGTTTTTATAGTTTTTTGTAAGTTTTTTAGGAGTTTCCATACATGAGACCATGTCATCTGTGAATGGAGATAGCTTTGCTTCTTCCTTTTCAATTTGATGCCTTTTGTTTCTTGTTCTTGGCCGATTGCTCTGGCTGGAGCTCCAGCACAATGTTGAATAGCAGTGGTGGAAGCGGGCATCCTTGTCATGTTGATCTTAGGGGAGAACTTTCAGTCTTTTACCATAGAGTATAACGTTAGCGGTGGGTTTAAGTAAATGCATTTTATCAGGTTGGGGAAATTCCCTTCCGTTCCTGGTTTGTTGAACATTTTTATCATGAAAGAATGTCGCGTTTTGACAAGTGCTTTTCCTGCATGATCACGTGGTTTTGTCTGACTGCTTCTTAAACAGACTTCCAGCGTTTGATTCTTCCTGTATTTTTGGTTCTTTTCTACACACTCACTTGTAGATGTACGCAGGTGCCACTGTCTTAACCATTTGGGGGTTCCATGATGACAATCGCGTTATTTCTCCATGTTCCTCATTGTAAGCTTATGATCCAGCTTTTTATGGCATAGGTGTGTTTTCATTTATCCCTTTGCTTTCTAGTTTCCAGGTTCTTGCTATTTATTGTGTTCTCCTCCTTTGTTTTGCTCTGTGGATATATGCCTTTAGGAGATATGCCTTTTTAGGAGGGGTGTGCCATCTTTGTTCAGTGCATCATTTAAAACATTTTTTTATTTTATATTTTGAGGAGAGAGAGCGTGTGTGTGCAAGCTGGGGAGAGTGCGTGTGTGCCCAATGAGCGATCTGGGCAGAAGGAGAGAGAGAGAGAGAGAATCCCAAGCAGACTCCCCACTCCCAACGTGGGGCTCAAGCCCACAACCCTGGGATCATGACCTGAGCCAAAATCAAGAGTCAGACATTCAACCAACCCAGCCACCCAGGTGCCCCCCCCCCCCCCCCCCCCGTGCACCATTTTAAACTGGAAATTCTTGGGTGACCTATTTTCAGAGAAAGCTGGCATTTGATGGAGTGTCTGCTCATAACCATTGTTTTCTGGTCTGAATTTATGATGGTCAGATGGTCTCCAGATTCTGAAAATAGAGCCAGTTTGAATTTGCTAACAGTTTAAATGCCAGACGACATTTTTGAGAGAAGTGACAGGGGATGAAAGTTGCATCTTTCAGCTTTGCAGCTCCTGTCCTCACCTAAATACTTCAGGGTGAGGCAAGAGCCCAGGGAGTTGCAGTGACCACGAGGCCCACTGCTGGTTCAGGTGCGGCGGTCTTGACACCACAGGAAGGAGCGCCCACATCTGGGTTCACAGGGCGGGTGGGAACAAGACACTGATGGTGTCCCAGCAGGAGTGACGTGGGACCTGAGGTGCTGCTGCACCTCTCAGTGGAATAGCTGTGCCCATTCTCTGTCTTCCTCCCCTCGGAACTCATTGCTGTTAGGGCTGCTCGCGCCTCTGGATTTCGTGTGGAGGAGCGTGGACCTGCTGATGCGCGTGTGAAACCGGTTCACTTCCACTGGACCCAAATGAACAGGGTTGGCAGAGGGGAACTTCTGCTGCTTATGATGCGCTGTTTGTCATAATCGTATGTTGTAGTCGGTTCTACTTCATTAAGTAACTTGTGTGATTATTAGGCGGTCTTGCGGTTTGAATCACATCTGTAATTAACCATGCTTGTTATTTGGGCGCGTCGTCTTTGGTCTAGTCACACGGGCACTCAGTGATTGGTCACTGGTTGCAAATTTTCGTTGAAGAGGTAACTATGTGACAGATGCTTTCTGATGTTTGTGCAGAATGAAAGCGCGGGTCCCAGATGTAAGGAGTGGGGAGAACACTCGGTAGAGATCAGCGATTCCCAGCAG
The DNA here is from genome assembly GCF_016509475.1 of Prionailurus bengalensis. Lineage (NCBI taxonomy): Eukaryota > Metazoa > Chordata > Mammalia > Carnivora > Felidae > Prionailurus > Prionailurus bengalensis. Next base: position 1,298,988 of record NC_057357.1, read on the forward strand.
GGGGGGAGAAGCCTCTCTGGGCACTTGAGTAGCTTCAAAACACAGCAGTGCTTTGCCTGGGGGCTTTTTTAGTCCTTGTCTTTATTTTCTTTGATCTTCAATTAATGTTATTAGAAGATGTGAGCTATATCTAGAATATGGAAAACAGATCCGTTGGATGGTGTCTTCACTTGTTGCTTATGCTGCAAACCTTTTCACTACCAGAAGACCCTCATTTTTAGCCTGGTGCTTCGCGGATGGGAGGACAGAGCATCAAAAGGGTCATTGAGAACTGTGTGCGTTAAGTGTTTACGTTCATGGTGCAACTAAAATCCTATAATTGCTGTTGCCAATTACAGTTGGAAATAAAACAAAGCTGATACAGCTGTTTTGATCAGATGAGGAAACAGGAAAAGTGTTTTGAATGCATTGGGAAGAATGAGGTGGCCCAGGTATGCACGACCCTCCCTGTCCATGCACTTGTGTAGCTCTCGACCATGGTTTTGCCAAGCACACTGATGAGCAGTGGAGACCACTGAGGGACTCGAGGATTTTCAGTCTAAAGGCACACAGCAGTGAGTGCCCCATGGTGCAGACACCTACGAAGGGTCCATTGGCTCAGAGAGTTCAGGGTTGAGGTGGAGGGAAAGACCCATTAATAGGTAGTTATTACAGTTTCTATCAAGTGAGGGCTGCTGGGGAGCACTAAAGCTAGCATCTAACTTGGACATGGGGGTTGGGAGCTCCAGGAGAGCTTTCTGGAGGCGGTGTCTCAGCTCTGAACTCCAAGGATGAGTAGAAGGTAGCCAGGAGCATTTGGGGTGGAAAGAGCCCAAGGGAATGAGGACGGGGAATCAGGAGGACATCCCAGACGAGGGAAGAGTGTAGGAACAGTGTGTAAATGGGATAAGGAGAGGAGGGTTGTCTTGAGTCCAGGCTTTCAGTGAGGCTGCCCTGTGGATTGCTGGCAGATGGAGAGGGGAAGTGGGGCGTCTGGGTGGAGGGTTCTGTGCATTCAGTTTCTTATGTCTTGTGTCTGGGTGCTAGGGAGCCAGGGTGGCATGTGAAGGCAGTGAGGTGGTTGATCTTTTTGTAGACAGACCATTCTGGCAGATTTCTGGCTTGAGGGGCCAGGTCTAGAGGGCAGAACTAGTCAGCAGTGCTTGCCGGAAGCCAGCAGGAGATGGCAAGCAGGGGGAGCAGGACTGAAGAGGGGGTGAGCCACTGGAAGGAGAGAAGCAGGCTGATGGGTGATCTGGACAGCCTGGATTTAGTTATTGCAGACCATCCTGATGGAAATGCTCAACACAAAGTAAAGTTGGATGCTTGCCTGACTTAGATACAAAGGAATTACGGGTTAGGTAAATCAAGTCAGAGTAATAGAATCCGTAACAGACTCTTCGTGTGTTCTTGGGTTGGGGGAGGCCTTTCTGAGCCCTATGGACATGAGAGTCAGGGAAGGACTGACAGCACAGCCCAGGTCACCGTAGGCCAGTTCATTGGCAAATGGGGACGTCCCAGGCCTGTGTGACGCATATGGTTGACATCCTATAAAACAGTAAGAAAAAGGCAGACCTCCCAGTTGGGTCTTCCTCCCGTGTCACAGTGGCTGCACGCGGTCCGAGCTCCCAGTGGCAGCGCCATCGGGCGTGGTGGAGCCTGGGAAAGGACGCCCAGTTGTTGCTTGTGGAAGTGACGCCTCGGGCAGGCCTGCTAACTGTGTTGGTTGTAAGGGGGTGTGGTGACTTCCGGGTGTGAAGCAACACAGTAAAGCTATGTTGTCGGTGCCCTGAGGTCTCAGATGAAGGACTGTCTATGTTAACATGTACAGATAAGTGGCTTGACTTTGGGCTTTTGCTGAAACGTCATGATAATCCCAATGTGAGAGGAAGCGGGCTTGTTATTTAAAAAGAGCCCTTATCATCAAGAGCCCTTATCATCGGGAGATGTAAGGGGTGCAGAGAAGCAATCACCTTCTCGACAAGCCCAGAGCTGTGTTGACGAAAACAAACCCATCAGCCTAGTCTCTTCCTGTGTCTTACATTCCTCGCCAAGAGAAACTTGCCTTGGCTGAAAACTATCTCTCAGTGCAGACTTGTTGCTGCTGATGACTTTTATGGAGTCCTTTTACCCTGTGCCAGGCAACACGAGCAGGCTCGGGGCCGTCACTAGTCCACTCCTCGGGTGGCACTCCCATTTGATGGCACCACGCAGGTGCAAGTGCACCGTCATTCCCCTTCGCTCTGGGGTCTCTCGGCTGAATTTCAGAGCCTGCTTCACAAATGAAGACCAGAAAAGCCTTTTTTTTTTTTTTTTTTTTTTGTACTTACTGGGTTAGTTGTTGAAATTACAAGACCAATACCTACTCTTTAAGAAAATTGTTGAGCAGAGCAGAAGAGTGTAAATGAAACGTGGAAGTCCCATTCTCTATAATTTTACCATTAAGTTTAGTGGTGTCTTCTACAAGTTTAAAAAACATTGAAATACGCGTGTGTGTGTGTGTGTGTGTGTGTGTGTGGATATAGACAGTATGCACATACACATAACATTTAGCATTCTGTGAGGGCCTTTCAAGTATTTTTGTGTTAGTCGTTTGTATCTGATTCACTATTTTATTTTTAAACTTTTTTTAGTTTTTAAATGTTTGTATTTGAGAGAGAGCACTAGTAAAGGAGGGGCAGAGAGAGGGGGAGACACAGAATCAGAAGAAGGCTGAAGGCTCTGAACTGTCAGCACAGAGCCCTATAAGGGGCTCAAACTCACAAGCTGCGAGATTGTGACCTGAACCAAAGTCGGTTGCTTAACCTACTGAGCCACCCAGGCGCCCCTGATTCACTGTTTTAAATACCCAGTTCATTTTTAGGATTCTGAGTTAGTATGAATTATAGTATTTCATAAACTAACATTGTTCTGTTTCTTAAGATAAAAACAGATGAATGCCAATTTCTAACCCAAATTATGATTTTTTTATACTTTTACTTAGACTGCATTATGCTTTTTTTTTTTTAATCTGTAGACAGAAATAACTGGTGTTTTTATTAGTCTCTACATTATCTAATTTTAACAGGATTAAGATCTGAGCAGAACAGTTACATTAAGATTTAGTTCTAATTTTTAAAGACTCATTTTAGTTTGAAAAGCAATTCATATTTGCAGAGGACTTAACAAATGGAACACCCAGTTGCAGGGCAGCTGCCCTTTGAAAACAGAGCCCTGGGTGATTAAGGGCGGGTGAGGGTGGCGTTAGAACGCTTGTTAGGCGTGCATGCACGTCCTGGGGCCACTGTGGGCCTGCCTTGTGCGGCAGGAGCCCTGTGCCGTCAGCACAGAACGTCCCTCTGGGACAGCTCTTGTGGCAGATGGCGGTGTCTGGAGCTGCGCCCAGAGCTGGGAGGAGAGTCTGTCACTGTCCCCTTTGATTGCCGCTGTCCCTGTGGACAGGTCATGGACGAGAGTCGCCAGTTCTGACCTTTGCCTTGGGGAGAGGGCCGCTTTGCACAGGGATGATGAGGTGGACCCACGGCAGGTTGTTTCTGGGGATTTCCGGTCGGAAAGCTGCACTGGTCTGTTCCGCTTGGGCTCGTTGAGTCTCAATCCACTTGACCTGTCCATCTCTGTAGACAGTGCTTTATACACCGTTACCGACTGGGTGGTGCAGTTGTGGTCTGTAGGGTGAGAGGAGGTTCTTGTCTCCAGTTTTTCTTTAGAACGGATAGCGTTTCCTAACAAATTATTGTGTGCTGATATTTCAGAGATACTAGTTTTTTCTGTCTCTGGCTTTGCCTTTCGCTTGAAGCTCTGTTTTCAACCTTGTGTGACTTGTAATTTTCATGATTTTCAGGCATGTTTTCTGGATGGCTACTAGATTAGTATGGACATTCTAAATAGTAAAAATTCAAATTGTATGTGCTCATAGAACTAAAATTCATTCTTTTTAACATATATGTATTTAAATATATATATATAGGGGCGCCTGGGTGGCGCAGTCGGTTAAGCGTCCGGCTTCAGCCAGGTCACGATCTCGCAGTCCGTGAGTTCGAGCCCCGCGTCGGGCTCTGGGCTGATGGCCCGGAGCCTGGAGCCTGTTTCCGATTCTGTGTCTCCCTCTTTCTCTGCCCCTCGCCCGTTCATGCTCTGTCTCTCTCTGTCCCAAAAATAAATAAACGTTGAAAAAAAAATTAAAAAAAATATATATATAAATATATTTTAGAGAAAAAGAGAGTGAAAGTGTGCGTGAGCAGGGTATCGGGCAGAGGGAAGGAGAGAGAATCCCAAGCAGGCTCCATGCTCCCGCTTCCACAACCCTGGGATGGTGACCTGAGCCAAAATCAGGAATGGGATGCTCGACAGACTGAGCCACCCAGGTGCCTCAAGTTCATTCTTGGTTAAAGCATTGAAGAACAAAAACTAAGCTATATGTTTTCATCTCTATCATATGATATCAATAGAACCATATGTACTCAAGAGGCATTAAAGGAGAAGCATCGTTTAACTTAAGAGTATTTTATATTGATTGATTGATTGATTGATTGGCTTCTTGCCCAGCGCAGAGCCCAGTGTGAGGCTCGAGGTCACAACCCTGAGATCAAGACCTCAGCTGAGATCAGGAGTCGGATACTTAACCGACTGAGCCACCCATGTGGCCCTTAACGGTAAAAAAGTTTTTTTTAATCTGATTTTAGAAGCCTGCTAAGAACTGCATGTTTATAAAGATACTCAGTTCCTTAGGTTTGTAGCCAAAGTTCAGCCTAAACAGAGGACCTGTCCTTTGCCTGTGTGTGCTGACTTGCATGCAACCAAGAGCAAGGGAGACACTTGGGGTGATGTAGGGGCGTACTCCTTCCCGCTTGCCCAGTACGCTCTTGGCCCTCTGTCCCCTGAGCTTAGAAAGCTGCCCCTTCTGAAGAGGCTTCTCTTAGTAGGGCAGAGGAGGCCCCTCCTGCACTGTGGGGCTCTTACCCAAGCCCCCTCGTGCAAATCTGCCAGGCGGGACAGCCTGGGGGAGTCCTGCCCTGGGGCTCTGGCCCTGCAGATGGGGCCTGATAAGGCCCTAGCAGTCAGCACAGGACACTTTGAGAAGGGAGCAGCCTGGAAGGGACTGGGGAGATGAGGGCAGTGCAGGCTGGACCGTGTCCCTCTTTGTAGCACATCTGTTTGCAAAATGTCGACCTCAGATTCCTTCCAGGGTTTTCTGATGTCATTGAAGACGTTTCCAGTCCGCTTTTTCACCTACTGTTCGTGTGATTTCCCTTGGGTCTCAGGCTGAGCCTGGTGGGGGCAGGGCTGCGGTACGGTAGGAAGATTAAGGTTGCGTGTGGACTTGACTTAGCGAGGGAAATGGAAGCTGGGAACAGCATTTGGAAAATGCTTAGCGCTTAGGTTTAGTTATCAGTGGGTCTAGTATCAGAATTGCTGCTTTGCTGTTACGCGTTCCTATCCGCTTCTGGGAGAGGGCTGGCCTCGCAACCTGTCGACTCCGGGCTGGAGCTGTCCGAGCTGCCTGGTCGACTTTGTGTTTTATTTAGGCTGGGGGTTGAGTGCATCTTCCACCTCTAGAGTTGCTAACTGAAGAAAAACAATCTGGTTTTTAAAAGGTTTAAAATACAGGCTATCTAACTTTATTCTACAAAATACTAAAGCTAGTATGTGAGTGTTTGTCATGGTCACTGCCTTACATGCGTTATTTCATTTAATCCTTTCTGCTTTAGGGGCGCCTGGGTGTCTCAGTCGGTTGGGCATCCGACTTCGGCTCAGGTCATGATCTCACAGTTCGTGGCTTCGAGCGCCGTGTCGGGCTCTGTGCTGACAGCTCAGAGCCTGGAGCCTGCTTCGGATTCTGTCTCCCTCTCTCTCTGACCCAACCCCATTTGTGCACTCGCGCGCTCTCTCTCTCAAAAATAAAAAAAATTAAAATCCTTTCCACTTGATTTCATTTTCATCCTGTAATTATTTTTAATGCTCACATTTCATGAAGGGAACTGAGGAATAATTTCAGTGTTCTGGAGCCATCGTACGATCTGTTTGAGAGGGAGGGAAAGAAGGAAAGAGCGGGGTCCATGGAGGGAAGGACCCAGATAAATCTAGTAACATTAACCATCACCTCCAGTAATTCTGTTCTGCAGTGAGCTTGGGAGAGGGCCGGAATCACCCCTCCCTCTGGAGACTGACCAGTGCTGCCTCCTCGCACGTTCTGCTGTGCAGGAGTTTGACCCTCGTGTGCTTCTCCAGGGAGAAGTGGTTTTCTGGGCTGTGGAGTAAGCAGTGGCAAAAACACCTCCCTGGGCCACGGGTCTGATTAAGCCGGGGCCAGATACTGTGTAGAGTTTTAGACTTAGGTGCATCTCACTGAAAAGCATGATGTGAAATTCACGTGATTATAGGAGTGGGTGGGAAAAGGTCCCACTTAGTGGTGAGCGACCACACCCTCACCCTCGTGCCGTCGTAGCCGGTGAGCCGTGAGCATCCTGGTGTGTCCTCCACCGTCCCCTCCTGTCTTTCCTCCAGAGCCAGGCTGCCGGCTGTTCCTAGAGCCTGGCGTCTGTCCACACTGGCACCCTCTTGAGGGTGTCGTGTTCGGGCATTTTGTTACGTTTGTATCTCCTCTCATCAGACGTTTCACCCAGAGTCAGCCAGCGGGTCTGCTGCTCCCCAGGTTCCCTGTCCCCCTTCTCACCTGTTGGATTTTTGACACCCTCTGCTGGAATCCTGTCATTCCTAGGATTCCTGCCACAGGCAGTAGCTGTGCATGGTTCTGGGCTTGAAATTATTTCAGCGACAAGAAATTAAATTTATTTGCAAGTTGTGTCACAAGGCCTATGTTAAACCTGGCTACAGGTGGGATGGCTCTCAGCTTTGTCGTCGGGCTCGTCGAGTGGTTCAAAGTGGTGGTAGCTGGTCGTCCACCCCTGTTAGCTTCTGAAAACACCATTCGTCGCGCATTAGAAATTAGTGTAGTTCTTGTAGTGGGATAAAAATGTGAGAACACGTAAATGTAACTTTTCAAGTAAGGCTGTGAGTTCTTGCCTATGCCCTCGCCAGGGCCCGGAACTGCCGCCTCTGTGCTGAGTCACAGGCTGGAGCCCCTTCGGCCCTCAGTGGCCTTGTCGGGGAGAGCCGCCCCTGCTCCACGCTTGGAGCCTCCCACGTGTCAGCCGCCGCAGTCAGCCAGTGGGGCCGAGCCTGAGCTGGGACCGAGCCCAGATCTGCAGGCCTCCGCCCCTGTTCTCAGCTGGATGCTCTCATGTCTGTGCGTGCTGATCTCTGAGGTGACTGTTCAAGTACTTGCCCGGGGGGGGGGGGGGGGGGGGGGCGTCTGCCGTTCGTGTTTGTCACACTGATTTCTGTAAACTTCGGGGAAACGTAAACCAACCCAAGACACCGTTCACTGAGGATGTATCAAATACCAACTGTAGCACAGTTGGTGCCAATTAATGATGATGGTAACTTGACACTGAGGTTTAATAATGTCGGTAGAGCAGGTATTGGAGAATGTTAGGGTGAAAGGTCACTGGGAATGAAGTTGGAAAGTTTGGGTTTTGTTAATCATTGAGTAAGAGGGAATAAAAAAGTTAGTCCGTTTCCACCCTGGAGAGTGAGAACAACTATGGGGTATTTATATAAGCCTTTCATGGTTGCTCAGTAAGTTCCTGGTAAAGTTGGGGTAGTCAGAAGTCGCAGTTACGCTGCGGGGCGTGGCTTGTGATCCGCACTGGCAGGGGAGCCAGGCAGGTGAGCCACACTCGAGGGCTGTGGGGACAAGGCCGCCTGGCTGGGCCCTCCTGCCGCGCCCGAGCCCGGACTCTGGCCTGGACTCCCACGTGGGCCGGAGGCAAGTCTAGGAGGTCGGGCGGGGGAACGCGTCGTGGACCGGCAGGCTGTAAGTGGCCAGAGGTCATTTGTCTGTAGCCCGAGGGTTAAGTGCGCGTTTAGAGGGCCAAATAACGTGTTTGTTCCGTGGGCCAGTAGACCGAGTCCCTGAGAAGCTCTGAAGAGTGTTGAAAAGTTTTTTACATGCAGGAGTTTTGTGTGTTTGTTGACATTAGTAGGCACAGTACAATTTTTATAACATAAACAATGCTTTTTATTTCTGTGGTTCTTAATCCTTTAAAGAATATTTGGATTGGGGCGCCTGGGTGGCGCAGTCGGTTAAGCGTCCGACTTCAGCCAGGTCACGATCTCGCGGTCCGTGAGTTCGAGCCCCGCGTCAGGCTCTGGGCTGATGGCTCGGAGCCTGGAGCCTGTTTCCGATTCTGTGTCTCCCTCTCTCTCTGCCCCTCCCCCGTTCATGCTCTGTCTCTCTCTGTCCCAAAAATAAATAAAAAACGTTGAAAAAAAAATTTAAAAAAAGAATATTTGGATTGTTAGGAAATGGTGTGAATTGAAGTACTTTTGGTTTGGTTTATAGGAGACAGTCATTTACACATAAGTATTTTTTGTCCAGGCTGGTCTGTATTTTTAGTTTTATCTTCCTTAGATTTTTCAACAATGGGTTATGATTCACATTACTACTATGAGGTGTGTTTTTTGTTTTTTGTTTTTTTTAATTTGGAGTGTGTGTGGGTGTGTGGTGAGTGTGTGTGTGAGAGAGAATATTTTTAGCCAGAGGAAAGTTTGAGTCATTCCAGGGAAATTTAGATGACAATCTGAAAAACAGGGTGCTCAAAACGTGTTTTTAAGATTTTATTTATTATTATTATTTTTTTGAAAGCGGGCTCTGTGCTGACAGCAGAGGGCCTGATGTGGGGCTCGAATGCGATGAACCTCGAGATCATGATCTGAGCTTAAGTCAGTCGCTCAACCGACTGAGCCACCCAGGTGCCCCTTAAGATTTTACTTTTAAGTAATCTCTACACCCAGTGTGGGGCTCAAATTTACGGCCCCAAGATCAAGAGTGGCATGCCCTACTGACTGAGCCAGTCAGGTGCCCTAAAACTATTTAATTAAAAAAAAAAGTTCTTTTGGGGAAAAATAAAAGTGTAAGCGGTGCCTTGAGCTCGTGTGTCGATCAGCCTGTAGTTTTCTGGTTCTGAGGTGCTTGGAAAAGCGTCAGCATCTGTGATAAGTGTCTGACTGGGGACTAAGGATCCCTTCTATTTTTTTTTTTAGGTAGTTTGTTTTGTTTTGTTTTGTTTTCCTTTTTCAGTAATCTCTACGCCCAGCGTGGGACTCAAGCTCACAACCCTGAGATCAAGAGTCACATGCTCTTCCAACTGAGCCAGCCAGGTGCCCCAAGAATCCCATCTACTTTAGTTAACAACAACGAAAACTTACTACATAAGAAAGAGAACATTTTGACACCTTTAAGAATTTAAAAATACATTTTGAAAAGGGTCTGAGTCACTTTCTGTATTCTTCTGAAAGTGCCCCAATTTTCATAACTATAAGTGAGTTGATCTCGGGTTTCCCCTTTGACTCCCAGGGTATGTTGCTGTAGGAAACTACGCCTAACATAAGGGTTTGTAGCCATGAGAAGATTTTGTCTCCTTTGTCTAAAAAATAAAAAACAAAGAACGACTAGCGTTGTTTTACTAAAATCTTCGTGGTGACGTTTTGGTCACCGACTATGTGCCGTGGGTTGGCTGTGACAGACAGCACTTCTCTGTGTTTCTACCCTCCTAACACCCTGCATTGCTTTCTCCCCCACCTTCTGCAGTATGAGACCGTGACCATGGACTTTTCTCGGCTTCACATGTACACCCCTCCTCAGTGTGCGCCCGAGAACACCGGCTACACGTACGCACTCAGGTGAGCGTGCCTGCGTTCCGTCGCCCTCCCGGTCGCCTCCTGTCCCTGAATGCCGTGGATTTGTGGGCGCTTCTGCTGCTTGCAGCCACACGCTGTCTTCTGAAAGTGAAAATTTCTACGGAGTTTATATCATACTATGGCTTTGCAAAACTGCTAAACTGACATGGAAATTGTGAGGTGGTTTTGAAAACCGAACATTTCTGATGACTCAGGGATGAGTCATTGCAAATGTACTGCTGTTTCGGACCCCGCCCAAGTGGCTGTGGTCTCTAGAATAAATCTTTGTGGTTATGGGTAGGGTTTTGTGATTTATACCGATGGCCGGGTATTTTAAAGTTAGTAGAAATAACCTGGAAAATGATTTGCCTTTGAGAGGAGGTATCCTAAACAGAATTTTGATGAAGCCCGAGGTTTGAAGAACACGGCTTTTCTCAGATGTGAGGTTTTCAGTTTTTATTCTGACATGATACTGAAGTTCACGGCTAAGTCTAAGAGTTGCTGAGTAGCCCTTTGCATGTCTAGTTCACCAGGTAGGAGTGATTATTCAGATGGATTATAAAATAGGGGATTGTGCCAAAGGAAAATACGCTACCGGGCGGGTTAGGGTTTGGCAGTTAGGAAAGCTGTTGTGGGGGTCCCTGGGGGGCTCAGTGGGTTAAGTGTCCACCTTCAGCTCAGGTCGTGATCTCGTGGTTCACGGGTTCGAGCCGCACGTCAGGCTCTGTGCTGACAGCTCGGAGCCGGGCGCCTGCTTGGGATTCTGAGTCTCCCCCTCTCTCTGCCCCTCCCCTGCTCGTGCTCTGTCTCTGTCTCTCTCTCAAAAATAAACATTTAAAAAGTTTTTTGAAAAAGAAAAAATACCTGTTGTGTTCTGGAAAGACCTTGAAGGCACACGAGGAAAATGCTCATGTAATTTTTTTCAATGACTTGTCTTCTAAAAGGGAAAAATATAATTTAAAACTTAAGAAAATCGGAAGGTATTTTAACAAAGATGCTTTTGTTTCTTAATTTGAGTGCCTGAGCAGAGCAGAGGCGGGGGGGTGGGGGGAGAGAGGGCGCATGCACCAGAGAGTATCATAAGCAGGCTCCATGCTCAGCATGGAGCCCAACGTGGGGCTCAATCCCACGAAATCAAGAGTCAGATGCTCAGACGACTGCGCCACTGAGGCGCCCCTGGCAAAGATGTTTTTGCAGCGTTTTTAACTGTTTTTTAACAGTGTTAGTCAAACGTCACATTGAATGATTGCGTTTTTATTCACGATTCTAGATCATTGACTGTTTTTGTCAAAAGTTCTGAAATATGTTAGGACGAAGGGAGTGGGCCAACTCAAAACTGTTCCTTGTTCTGTATTGTGGAGCATAAAAATAATTACTCTCGGTTAATTATTTTTAGCTTTTATAACCTATTTTAAATACAGTTTTTTAAAAATGCACACGTGTGGGTCTCTGCACCGGGAAAGTCGCCCGGCTAATTTCGGTGCACGCGGCGCTCCTCCAGTGAGATGTGGGCGTAGACGCGGAAGTGTGGGCGGACCAAAGTGGCAGAGGCGGCCGGTGTGCTTGGTGCACCGTGCTGGGAACTTAGACTTGGAGGGCACTGGGAACCCGGCAAGGGCGTTAAGCCGGGAGCCGCGTGACCAGGCTTGTGCTTGGAGGGACTGCAGCCTGCAGGGGTGGGTAGGGCGGGTGGGGGCGGCCCAGAGACCATGGCGGGCCCCGAGGTGTGACGCTGTGGTGGCCTGTACAAGGGGCCCGGCCCAGGTTGGGCGGCTGGGGTGGAGATGAAGGAGGGGAGGGCGGGGACAGCGGGGCGGTCTGTGGGTGGCGGGTTCTGGTCTGGGCAGCCGTGTGTAGTGCAGGACCGGGCGCCGGGTGGCGGGTCGCGAGGCGAGTGTCCGGCGGTCGTGGTGGATGGAGCCCCCACGGCTGAGGCCCCGCGGCCCCCGGGGCGGCGGGAGGGGACCTGCCCCTGCCTGTTTGTCTCTGGTCTTTCCACTTGCGTCACCGCTGTGCTCCCCCGTCTTTGAAACCTGCCTGTGCCACCCGGCTCTACCGGAAGCCACCTGACCTCACTGCATGTCCCTCCCTCCCCTGTCCTGAGCCCCACTTTGACGCATGCGCCCCACGGCTACCTGGGCCGGTCCTTCCCCTCAGTTCTGGGGACTCCGCACCCCGGCCCACGGCTGTCTGGCCCCGCCCCGATCTTCCCCCTGAGCCCCTGAGTACCCACCTGGAGGGTCCGCCACCATCCTGGCCGGTCCGTTTGTTTAACTGAAATGTTTTCCTGCTGTGGAGACTGTTAGGTGAAAGTCAGGGGTGGTGGTGGTAATAAGCCCCTGTGCCTCCTCCCACCTTCTGCTGTTTGGTGCTGGGCCCCTTCCCTCCCTCCCTCTCCGGTGGATTGTTCTGAAGCAAATCTTCACAAGATGCTTGCTTATTTATTTATTTATTTATTTATGTTTATTTTTTGAGAGAGAGCGAGCATGAGCACGAGTGGGGGAGAGGCAGAGAGAGAGAGGGAGACACAGAATCCCACGCGGGCTCCAGGCTCCAAGCTGTCACCACAGAACCCGACGCGGGGCTCGAACCCACGATGTGTGAGATCATGACCTGAGCCGAAGTCGGCGCTTAATCGACTAAGCCACCCAGGCACCCCTAAAAGATATTTTAAAAACATGGGGCGCCTGGGTGGCTCAGTCGGTTAAGCCTCCGACTTCGGCTCAGGTCATGATCTCACGGTCCGTGAGTTCGAGCCCCGCCTCAGGCTCTGTGCTGACCGCTCAGAGCCTGGAGCCTGTTTCAGATTCTGTGTCTCCCTCTCTCTCTGCCCCTCCCCTGTTCATGCTCTGTCTCTCCCTGTCTCAAAAATAAATAAAACGTTAAAAATAATTTAAAAAAAAAAGATATTTTAAAAACAACTAGCCAAAATACAAGTATCACACCAAAAAGCCCCTGGTAACTTAAAATAACCCCTGATATCTCTGTAATACACCAGACAGTCAGTGCTCCAATTTACCAGATCCTCAGTTTTGCTTGAAGTGAGCCTAAGCAGGATTTTCCCATAGTACCTATTTGCTTCCTGTGAGACGGTGGTTAGATGCGGAGGTTCGATCAGTTCCAGGTTTTGTTTGTTGGCATGACTGCGCACTTCCTTCCTGTTGAGGGTGTGCGGAGGCGCCCAGTGCTGGCGGCTGGGCCACACCACCGCTGAGGAGCCCCCACAGCCCCCCACACGATGGGGATGCAGCCACAGGGACACTGCTTGGGCAAGAGGCAGACTTTCCCAGAAGCCCATCGAGACCCACTCTCCCCACCACCCCGCCCCCCGCCTCACCCCCGCCCCCTGACACACACACAAACCAGAGGAGGAGACCCAGGTCAGGTGGCAGCCCGTGCCCCGGAGGCCGGCAGCCTGGAAAAGTCCGTGTCTGACCGTGTCAGCCTCCCGTAAGTGTGCCGCGGTCTCTGCCACGGAAACCAAGAGAGCAGAGTATTTCGAGAAGGTGGGTCCCGTGCCAAAGTGGTGGGACTGGGACACGGGCCGTGAATTCAGCCCCGTGGGAGGCCATGGGCAGAGGCAGCAGCAACGGGGGCAGGAGTCGGAATGAAACGGGTTGAGGAGTGAGTGTAGACAACTCTTACAACAAGCGTGGCTGGTTGGGAGGAGAAAGGGCCAGGCTCTGTTTAGGGTCGTTTTTCTCCACCGTGGGGACAGGTGAGTGTCTAGGTGCTGATGGTTGGGCACCACAGGGAGTTTGAAGAGTTCGGAGAGAGAAGAGGTACCAGATGGAGAAGGTCTTCTGGAGAGTGGGAGAGATCCGGTCCAGAGTGCACAGGTGGGCGTTAGGGTGGCACGTCTGCTGTGGTCGCAAGGAGGAGGAAGGGCCGTCTGAACGTGGGTCCTTCGTAGGCTCCCCTGAGAGGCGTCAGCAGTTCTCTCTCTGGTGTGGCTGGTTTGCTGAGGAGCCAGAGGAGGAGGTGAGGCGGGAGGGGAGGAGGCCTGCCGGGGCAGGGGTGGCACCCGAGCGCCACTGGTGCAGAGGGCCATGGGCTCAGGGGCGTGCAGCCGTCGGCACCATCCAGGGGCACAGCCAGGACCGAAGCACCGACAGGGCAGGGGAGTCGCCGGGTGGGGGTGCTGTGACCATAATCCTGATTGGAGCCCCGGGCGAAGCTGAGGGACCGCATTGGTGGAGGATCCTGGGCCGGTGGGTGACGAAGGGTCAGGGGTCAGATGGGCGGCCCCTGGGGTCACCCACCCAGGTCAGCAGAACTCGGACCCGTGGAGGTTTGGTCAGATTCCTAGAATTGCCCCCTTGTGGGCCTTGCTTTGCCCACTCAGCCCTGCCCAGTGGCCGAACTGCTCATTTATGACCACTTAGCTCCGCGCAGCTCTGGCGGGAGGCAGGACCACCTGCCCCGTGGCGCTGCCCTGTTTCACGCCTTGTGGCTGCCGCGTGTCCATATTTTCCAGCTTTCAATGGTGGTAGATTTTTCCCTGGCCTTTTAATTAAACGTGCATCTAAGGGTGCCTGGGTGGCTCAGTCGGTTGAGTGTCTGACTTCGGCTCGGGTCATGGTCTCATGGTTCGTGGGTTCGAGCCCCAAGTCGGGCTCTGTGCTGACAGCTCAGAGCCTGGAGCCTGTTTCGGATTCTGTGTCTCCGTCTCTGTGTGCTCCTACCCCGCTCATGCTCTCTCTCTCAAAAATAAGTAAAGATTAAAAAAAGTTTTTTAAGTGCATCTAAGTAACATATTTTTTTTTTAATTTTTTTTTTCAACGTTTATTTATTTTTGGGACAGAGAGAGACAGAGCATGAACAGGGGAGGGGCAGAGAGAGAGGGAGACACAGAATCGGAAACAGGCTCCAGGCTCTGAGCCATCAGCCCAGAGCCGGACGCGGGGCTCGAACTCACGGACCGCGAGATCGTGACCTGGCTGAAGTCGGACGCTTAACCAACTGCGCCACCCAGGCGCCCCAATATTTTTATTTTTATTTAAAAAAATTTTTTTTTCAACGTTTATTTATTTTTGGGACAGAGAGAGACAGAGCATGAACGGGGGAGGGGCAGAGAGAGAGGGAGACACAGAATCGGAAACAGGCTGCAGGCTCTGAGCCATCAGCCCAGAGCCTGACGCGGGGCTCGAACTCACAGACCGCGAGATCGTGACCTGGCTGAAGTCGGACGCTTAACCGACTGCGCCACCCAGGCGCCCCCTAAGTAACATATTTTTAAAACGACATTTGATTGATGAAGGAACAGAACTAAAAGCTGCTCTGAAGGATTCAGTCTGTTATTTTCTTTGGGGTCTTTCTGGCGTCTCCTTTTCTATCCTAGTATTAGAATAAAGTACCTTAACAGCACACTTGCTAGGGTGGGTCCCCGGACCACAGCATTGACAGAGGCGTGGGTACCGAATGCATTAGACGAGCGTCCCTGGGTGTGACCAGACAGGTGGGTCCAGACTGAAAGGACCCATTGCCCCACTTGGTCTCAGCCCCAAAGGTTCCCACTGTTAACAGTTTGAAGAGAACTTTCCGGGTCTCTATGACTTTACCTACCTCTGTATGTATGAGAATACGTGCTTCTGGGGTTTTTTATGGGGTTCTTTTGTTTTTTAAGTAAGCTTTAGGCCTGACGTGGGGCTTGAACTCAATGACCCTGAGAGCAAGAGTCTCATGCTCTACTGACCCCATGTGGTTCTGTTTTATAGCTGGTTTTAACAGAAATAAGATGATAGTAGGATATTTTCCTTTAACAGTGTATACAGATCTTTCATGATTTTTAACAGCCTCACAGTGTTCTAGAATTCGGATGTATCCCAATTTATTGAACCATTCCCCTGCTGATGGACAGTTCCTATCGTCTGCCGTTGTAATATTCTTGTACTTCCTTCTGCTCGGGGTCTTTCTAATGACACTAACAGGGATCTGGGACACCCTCTGCTGGCAGAGGCACCCCAGGTTCTGTGTTGGAAAGCCGGGACCCCTTCCACACAGTGCAGTATTGTAGTGTCCCCACGTTGGAGCCCCCGGGGCCCGTGGGGTGGGCTGGGAGGTGGAGGTCTGTGCACGTTGGCCGCTTGCTTGCTTCCACACGTTTCTGTCGTGGTCTAGCTTGACCACTCAGAGACACACGTGGTCTAATACGTTTATCGTAAACGTGATCCTGAAAATATTTTTCTAATAAAACATAAGGCTAAAATGCCCTTAGCCTTCTTGGTTTCCTTGAGAGACTCCTGGTTCCTGCTGAGTTTTAGACCCTCCGCCCAGTCTGCTCTCCCAGGCAGGAGTGGTTTTCCCTTGGCCTCCTGGATGCCTCCTTGTGGGTTAATATTTCTTGATTTAGAAAAAGTTGCTAACGACACAGAAGAATGTATCTTTTGATTTAAGATGATTCCATGGAAGGGTATTGAAGTGACTTTGTCATGAGCTTGTCTCTGGCTTTATGGTGAGTTAGACGCCAAGTGGCTTTACGGTTCAGCGTCTTGCCGTTTGCGTTTCTCCTCACAGTGGATTAGATGCCGTGCGTGTGGTCACTGTCTCCTGAACTGCTGTGTCAGGCGTGGAGTCTATTGTAAATGCATTCTGATTTTCAGTGATCTTGACACAGGTCCGCATAGTGGAGTTCTTATGAGCGTGTCCTGAAGCAGTTCTTAGGGCCAGCTCTAGAGTGAAATATCTGGGCGCCTGGGGATTTATTTCACGGAGGGTGTGGCCAGAGCGTCTGTGGTGACTTCGGCTTTGTAGAAAAGTCATCACGCAGTCATGGCTATTTTTCAGAATTTGCACTGGATTGTTATGTGTCCTGTTCATTATTCAGTTTGTTTCAGAAACTTCCGTCAGCGTTATTTACCTCTGACGAGTTTTTTTTTCCTTCTAGTTCGAGTTATTCGTCTGATGCTCTGACTTTTGAGACTGAGCACAGATTGGACCCTGTGTTCGATTCTCCAAGAATGTCCCGCCGCAGTTTGCGCCTGGTCACCACAGCCTGTGCCACCGAGGATGGCCAGGCTGGGGACGCTCACTCCTGTGCCAGTAGCACTGCCTCCCTGAAGGACAGAGCGGCCAGGTAAGCACTGTCTTCCTTGTTACCGCACACGCTCTAACAACATTAAAACAAACGTACCGGCTTTTTGGTCTGTAGAACCACACTCTTGCACTGAAGTACACACAGGAGACTCACACTGTCGTCGCTGTGCTACGGTGAGGACTGAACCTAATTCTGGACCATGTGGCCTGTCTGGTGTGGACGGTCTCGTGCAGGCCACGGTTTCCAGTTTTGTGTTTGTACTCAGACTCCGGCAGGGGCGCGGACACCCTGGAACATGCGCAGTGCCCGTCCGCACGGCTGGCCTCGTAGCGGGAGCCAAATGCGGCTGTCCTCTGCTGTCATCCAAGGGGTGCCTTCCCCCGACGATTGCGTGGCACTGTGGCCACCGTGGATGAGCTCTGCATGGTTAACAGCCATAACAGTCTGTGTATTAAAGTCTGTGTGAACTAACAGATGCATCATGACGGCCAGCCGTTTGACTATGTTCACTCGATTCCTGAGCTTTGCACGTGCCCACCACCACGCGCATGGCCAAGAAGAAGCAGAGTGCACGATCTTTGTGCCATTTAAAGATCGTGTTCTGTTGCTCACGTAAGAATGATGAGTCTCCGATGGAAATGGCCGTCTTTCACTCAGGAATGGGGTGATTGTGTTAGAAGAGGCGGTGAAAGGCCAGCTTGAAGCCAGGTGCCCTGCCAAGGTTCCCACGTGCCTCACACTCACTGTGGGTTGGTTAGAGGATGGGCCCGCGGTTCAGTGGGCTCATGAGTGGTCGTGAGCACACCTGAGGGCTCCAGTCGGCTCCACGTGCGAGACGGGGCCTCAGCTGCCTGGCCTCGGCCCGCCTGTTTCTCTGCCGCCGGGCGATGCCACGATCGGTTTCCTGATGTGCTGTGTTCATGTGCAGACTTGTGTTCCTGTCCCTCCACTGCTCGTTCCCTTGAGGAGGGAGGTCCTCTCCCTGCCCCAGCTCGGTGCTTGGGGCTTTGTTGTCTGTGCCAAACAGGAGGACAGAAATGAGGTTACAGCCTTTCCTCGCTGTCCTTAATGCAGGGCCGGCTTCACCGGGGACCCTGAAATAGTGCAGGATGTGCGTGTCTGTGCACACACTTGTTCTAAAAAGCAGAAGGGTTAAGTTTATCCATCATAATTTTTATTGTTAGGTCATTTTATTAGATTATTTTAAGTTTTAATCACTTTGGGGTCATGGGGCCCAGAATACTCTGAAAACTGTCCTGTGTGTACAATTTTAGAAGCAGCTCTGGGACCCTGGCTCAAGGATTCCTGTTGCAGGTTAATAAGCGTTTCATTACAGCAGAGAAGACATAAGGAAACGTTGCCTTAAAAATACTACATTCTTAAAGATTTTGTATCGGTAAAATGTAATCGTTTTGTATTTCTGAGAAGTCTGTCAACTTGTCCCTTGTGTTCCTTTCTTCTTAGAACTGCAAAGCAGCGCAGAAGTGCAAGCAAGCCGGCTTTTAGTGTCCACCATGCCTCCAGGCGGGTCGTGTCCTCCGCCGTGGGCCAGGGCGGCGCCGGCTCGCTGTCAGGCGCGGCCTGTGTGCGGCCTTCTGTGCTGGATGAGTCTCTGATCCGTGAGCAAACCAAAGTGGACCACTTCTGGGGTGAGTTGGCTGCTTTTGGGTTCTCAGGTTGTCTTGGGGAGGAGGGAAGTCCCGGGCCAGGTTGTCCCTCTGCCCCGTACAGGGTGGGAGGAGCTCCTAGAAGATTCAAGGCGTTCCTCCAGACTCAAATACAGAATGCGGGCAGCGGCTTCCCTCTGCCGCTTCTGCTGGCCGCTCTCACGTGGAATCGTCTGTTGTGACGTGGAAGCTGAAGCAGTCTGATAGTAGCCTGAAAACTCTCCTGCTAAGGGCATTACTTGTGTAGGCTGGCTGAGTACAGTTGTCACAGGGGTTCACCGGTGTGGTTTCAGGTTCAGACAGCTCTAAGCAGCCAGGCAGACACAGTATTTTCGAGTCACTGGGAAGCAGTCCACGTGGATGTCTTGACACTAGCAAGCAGCGTGGGCTCGTGAGCCTTCTTGACTTTAGGCAGCAACGGTGTGACCTGGCCCTTGCCGCTGACAGTGTGATGGCCACGGGGAGCCGCAGCTTTCAGAGGGACGTGGCTGCTTGCCTGTGTCCACTGGATGTTCACGGCGGCCCTTTTGAGAAGATGAGGAGATCCAGATTAGCTCCCAAAATGTTGTGTGCTAATTCAGGCAAGCCTGGGAGTTGGCGCTCAGCTGGCGAGGGTAGCTCGTAGGCGGCACAGGGGGCGGACGCCACCGGTGACGTTTCTGCCTGCCGGTGCTTGAGGGAGCACGTTCTTCTCCCCTGATCCCTCCTCCGTGTCTGCCCTTGGGGTCCGCAGGTGTGCGTGTACAGGTGTGTGCTGTCTGCAAAGATGTGCTTTCTCCTGGAACCAAAAGATGGCGTCTGCATATGTCTGGAGGAGTTTCTGTTAGTCGTGGGCATTTCAGGAAGTGAATCTTGGCCGTTGCCAAAATGCCGACATATTAACCATTGTAACCTTTACTTTTTGTGTGTGTGGGTTTTGTTCTGATAACTCGAGCTCATGAGCAGACACGCGTTTGTGTGTGTGTTTTAGGTCTTGACGATGACGGAGATCTCAAAGGTAATTATTTCAGTTCTTTTTTTAAATACACTTTTCAAGATGGAAGTTTTTGTAGGTGTCTGCAGGTTGTGATAAACAGGTTCCCTCTACTTTCTGAAATCTTCAGGGGGAAATAAAGCTGCCGCTCAGGGAAATGGGGATCTGGCAGCAGAAGCTTTCAGGAGCAACGGCTACACCTGCAGAGACTGCATCCTGCTCTCTGAGCACAAGGACACGCTCACGGCACGCTCCACTGCCCACGGACTGTCGTCGCGAACATACTCGAGGGACGAGAGTCAGAAACGTGAGTCTGTCTCTCTCAAAGGTTAGAAAAAGATTGCATGTCCGAATATTTTAAGATATATATACATAACCCTACTTTTGTAGGCCTTTGAGCATCCATCCACACTACTGTCATTGACTTGAATTCAAAACTGTGTGATAAAAGTTTAAGAAATGCGCCCAAGGGGCGCCTGGGTGGCTCAGTCGGTTGGACTTCTGACTTCCACTCAGGTCATGATCTTGCGGTTCGCGGGTTCAGGGCCCGCGTTGGGCTCTGTGCTGACAACTCGGAGCCTGGAGCCTGCTTCAGATTCTGTCTCTGTCTCTCTGCCCCTCCCTTACTCGCTCTCTGTCTGTTTCTCTCTCAAATATAAATAAAATAAAATAAAATAAATAAAACATAAAAAAAAATTAAAAAAAAAAAAAAGAAATGCGCCCCAAATTAGCTTTGTTCTTCCTTGTCCTCTTTGAATAAATTCATTTTCTGTGGCTTGTAGTTTTATACCCAGGAGTGCGTGAAGTTCTGTGAATTTGAACTTCAGGTGAGCAAAGAAGAGTCCTTCCCTGAAACCGTAGTGGTGCCACGCGGCCACTTTATTTTCCCACGAGATCATAGGCGTTCCCACGTGTGGCGGGAACAGCTTCGTGGTGGTGCTTTGGCCTCGAGGCCGCAGGGGCTTATGTGCAGGAGATGAGCAAAGTGTGTTCTGTGGTCTGTGCTGTTACTTCCGCTCCAGGGACGGTTCGGCTGGAACATGGGGCGGGGGCAGTCGTTGGGGGAGGCCCTCGCGGGAGGCGGTGGCCCTTCGCCCGGTGGAGGTGGGCCCCGTTCTGAGTCCCGGCTGCGCCCGCTCCAACAGGGAGGTCCTCGGAGGCGGCCCTGGAGGCGCTCGGCTGCCTCTCAGGACTGCCAGGGCTGCGTGGCTTTTCCAGGCGGGCCTGCGGGCTTCCTCCTGGCCCGGCACTCCCGGCTCTACTCTTGGCCCGGGTCCCTGAGGGGAGCGTGGCTGCAGATCCCCGGCCAGCTTCCGTCCGTGATTCCTGCCCCGTGATTCCCGCTCACCTCCAGCATGGAGAGGCCAGGGAGCCTTGTTCCCCAGCTTTCCGCCACTCCTCTGTTTAATGCAAGTGCCCACATGCTGGGCCAGACTCAAGGTCCTCCTCGGGAGGACAGGGCAGGGCCAGTGGCCAGGAGGGTGGCCCGTCATTTGTGTCTCACCATGTTCTCGGCTGTGCCCTGCATGTAAGGGCACGCGGTACTTTTCAGATGATTGTTTTGAGGTAATGAAGGATGGTCCCAGGACTGAGAGTTATTCCCATTTTAGCATCTTACCCTGTGGCTCAAGTTTCTGGTTTTGTCTACTGTAGGTCATTGACACTGTTGGCTCTAACCTAGCAGAATAGGTCGAAGGGGAGGGGGAGGGGCTGAACGGACACGAGGATTCTGTTCCTGGACCTTCCGGGTTGTGGAGCCAATGTCACGGGGCGCTCTCTGCCCCTGGTGCTCTGGCCTGCACCGCAGCCCCCTGCAGCGTGGCCATGCATGTCTTCCAGACCGGCGCACCAGGCATTAGCTTAGGAAGTTCGTTGGGAAGGGACGGGGCTAGCACCTGGACCCGGGTATCGTGCCTCCAGGGCGCTGTCCCCGAGATGCCACGCCACTTCCTGTGGGCTCACCATCCGGGGGAAAGCCCGGCACTTGACTGAACTCTGTGTCACCATCAAAGGTGCTGTGTGTGTGGCTACATTGAGGCTGCATTTTGAAGCCCACTGTCACCCACCAAGTGGAACACAATGTCGTTCTTCAAGTGGAAGTGCGTTCCACAGCCATCGCCTGGTGCAGCGACGGTGCTTACATACTAGTGGGGATGGCCCCTCCCTCGTAGCATAGTAGAGGTCACGTGTGTCTATTACCCACAGCCACCTGTCCTCATCCTGACGCTGTAGGTAGGGGCCAGCGGCCCGAGCTCCGCTCGGATGGAGGAGCCAGTGCGGGTCTGGTAGTCGCCGCAGGGAGTCCCTTGCACTTTCTCACTGAGTTGGTCTTGAATGTTTTTGTGGAGAAAACACATTTTTATTTGCTTCGGGCTTCTGTGTTTATCACCTGCCTTGTTCTTTTAAATTAGAACAGTGATCATATGACTGACACTAATTTACTACTCTTAACAAACGTCTACTTCTCATTATTTGGGCAAAGTGTCTATCGAAGAACATTTGGAAACCACAGAGATGCACAAGGAGAATTACAGTCTCCTGGACCCTTCCACCCAGAGCTAACCCCGCTACACGGTGGGGCCAGCAGGCTTCTCCCTTGATCGCCCGGTCCAGACCACGCTGCGTGAATTAACCCCACACTCGTTTTGTGTCAGTATTTTTGTTTTTAATTATGTTCTTGTTGTAAAACTTCGGAATGGTACAGCTAAAATAAGTTCCTTTCCCTTTTCCTTGTTCCTCCTCCACCCCCTCTGGTCTCCCTTCTAGAAGGAGCTGGTGCTGAGAGGAGTAGATCATGGGGGATTCTTTTGCTTTTACAAATGAGGTAAAATGCACATAACATCAAAAATTAACCAGTAACTATTTTACAGCTGACGATTAAATGGCATTTTTTAGTACATTCACAATGTTGTGCAACTCCCACCTAAATTTTGCTTTTTTGTACCTATGGAATTACGTGCTCTGTTTTGTCTTAAATGCACGCGTATGGCTGTGCATCTTTCTTCATTTTATGTGCCAAGTGAGAGTGACTTGATTGCTGACAGCTCTGTGATACTAGGTGCACGTGCCAAATTCTAGTTCATCAGTTTCGTATCCAGACAGACATTCAGGTTTTTCTGTTTGTATCCCTTTAAAAGCAGCGTTCTTCGGGTGTGTCTCCTGCGTACCTATGTGTGTACGTGGGCAGATCCTTCCGTGCGGTGGAAAAACCAGAACGGGTGCGTTCGAGGCTGCAGAGCCATGTGGGTTCTGAGGACTGGACCTTTTGAGGTTCGGGTGAAGTACACCCTTGATGTGGTTCACATCAAAAAGGCTTTACATTTAAAAGGCTCGGACGTCTTTCCTTTGGGACATCCAGCCGTCCTCTCCAGAGCAGGGTACTGATGGGGTGCGTGCAGAGGGCCAGACTGGAGTCCCCTTAGGAAGCTGGGAGCTTGGGAGGAGCCTAGCGCCCGCAGGGCCTTCCTGGGCCTCAGGCTGACCTGAGTCCTTCCTGTGTTCCCAGGGAAGCACCCAGGGGATCTGGAAACAGACTCTTCTGTAGTCTCTGTCTTGCCTAAGGCAACGCATAAAGCCCCCAACAAAAGGTAGAAGTTAAAGATAGGTCGCTGCTCTGAAAAATTGTCACTTGTCGTGGTGGCTTACAGCAGAATTTTGCTTATTGGACCAGCCTCAGGCTCTAGAGAAAGAAGGACTTTAAATGCCTGCTTCCTTTGGGTGAGTGCAGCGGAGCCACCAGGCGGGGTGTGGCTGTCACCAAGCGAGCAGATGCAGTGTAGACACAGGTGTGGCGGGCCAGCTGCAGGCGCCGTCCCTGAGCTGGGCAGCTGAGACACGAGGGCTGGACCCTAAGTCAGGAGAAGCCTCTGTCCTGAAGATGCCGCAGTTAGCAATTAAGTAGTTAAAACCCGTTTCCACTTGCACTTCCTACATTGATGTCACTCTGGGAAGAAAATGGTTTTGTGCAGTTTCAGGTTAAAATTTTTTTTTAACGTGTACTAATTTTTGAGAGACACAGAATGCGAGTGGGTTAGGGGCAGAGAGAGAGGGAGACACAGAAGCAGAAGCAGGCTCCAGGCTCTGAGCCATCGGCACAGAGCCCGACGCGGGGCTCGAACTCACGAGCTGTGAGATCATGACCTGAGCCGAAGTCGGATGCTCAACCGACTGAGCCACCCGGGCGCCCCCATGTGCAGTTTCAGTTTAAATAGATTCTCCAGTTGACTCCCCAGAGACTGACCCGCACTGTTTTCCCAGGACGGCAGCATGCGGGTCCCCGCCCCGTGTGCTCTCGCCAGGGCTCCGTTTTTCCTTTTAAACTTCTGCCAACTTGGTGGGTAAAAAATGGAGTTTCAGTGTTTTTGATTATCAGGGAACCAGACCACGTATTACCTCTCAGTAAGTTTTTTCTCTTTGTACGGAGCTTTGTAGCCGGTTTTCACTGGAGCGTAGAACAGGAGAGTGAGCAGAGTGGGGACCGACCACGGTCCACGGGTTCCACGGTGCTTTGGGCACCGGACTCTAGGCCACAAATGGCCTCCGTAAAAAAAAAAAAAACACCTCATCTTATTTCTTTAAAATCACACCCACCCAGACTTCAGCAGTCCCAGCTGGCCTCCTGCCGCACGCTGGCGCAAGGGCCCCTGACCGGGCGGTACGGGGACCGGTCTCAGAAGCGCTTCTGGGCAGGCCCTGGCCTTGCCACCGGGTCTCCGTGTGAGGGGAGCTGTCAGGAATGCAGAGTTCCGGCAACTGGAACTTGTAGACCATCGCCCTGCACATTTTAGGTTAATAGGATGGACACAGCAGAGATCGCGTCGTATCTTCTGAAGCTCTAGGCCCTGATTAAAAAGCAGAGAGGACCGCTGAGGATTGCTGGCTTAGTGTTTCAGAATCTAACTGCTCCTCCCAGGCGCTCTTGCCGGTGGTTTCTGGCGCAGGCATCTTTGCAGCCGCTGGTCGTAGCCGATGGTCCTTTTGTAGGCAGGTGACAGAGTGAACTGGGCGGGCCAGAGGCCAGTTAAGGGAGGGGCTGTCGAGCAGTATGTAGATTTGGGGTGTACGTCAGCAGAATTGGGGTGCAGTTACCTCAGACTGGCTGTTTTGTGCAGGCTCGCCTGGGCCAGAGATCTGGCATTGGGCTCGCCGTTACAGGTTTGCCGTGTCGCTCTGCCTCTGTCAGGAGGTGACATGTGCCACGCGAGGCGGTGACATTTGTCGTCAGGGCTTTTCCCAAGTCCTCTCTGACGTACCTTTGAAGAGTTGGTTCTGCTCTTCCCGAGATGAATAATTTGGCTCTCTGACTTTTCAGGGGAGTAGATGTCGGCCCTGTGGGAAGAAATAACTCTGTTCACGGTTTTTCAATAGGCGGTGCCTCTTTCCACACGGATAGGATTTTGTGGCTGGCCACGGACACTTCGTCATCCCTGTCGTCATTCTTAGCCCACCTTTTCCGAGTGGTTTTAATGAAGCTCAATTATGAATCAGGAAATTACAAATTGAAAAGTTACGAATCAAAAGATCGTGAATCAAAAAGCTATAAGTCAAAAAGCCATGAATCAAAAGGTATTTAAATAATTTTTTTCCTCCTTTTTCCACCTAATCATGCTTTCAAGGTGGAGAAAACACCGCTTTTCCTGCGTGGCGCTTTATCCACGTTGCTCCTCTCACGCCCTTTCCGCGGACTTTCTCGTGGTGCTTTGTTCGGGTCTTCCTATAAGGGGCTTATGGAACTCTCTAACATGTGCTGCTTTGGTTCTGTTTTCTGAAAGCGGACCAGCGCTGAAATGTTTTTCAAGTCACTTTTTAAAAAGTTAACGTACTCCACTTTCGATTCGTATTCCCTCTTGAAGGCAGAAGTAGCTTATTTGAATGGCACCTAGAAGGTAGTGGTCTCCGGCCGTTTTTGAGCAGGCCCGTCCGTCTCTGTTGCACTGGCTGTGGGTGCCTTGCTCGGCCAGGCGGGCCCGCGAGTGTCTCCCTGGCAACGCCCCGTCGCCCCGCCTCCCCTGCGCGGCTGCGCCGTGGGCCGGCCCGAGGCCCGCGTGCTTGGCCTCGCGCGCGCGCCCTCCGGCCCGGACTCCGCCTCCGCCAGCGCCCCTGAGCCTTTTTTGCGTGTATTGCAGCTCTTTCCGGTCACTGTGGGACGGTGGATGTAGGAGGGCTTCTCAGAGAGGACGGCCGCCTCAGTGTAAACGGGGAGTCCCCGTGTAAGTATGGCCGCGCCGCGCGGGGGACGCTGGGCACTGGCGGGGGCTGCCTGCAGGTGGTGGCGCGAGGCCGCGGACACGGCCCCACGGCGCCCCGGGCGCGCAGCCCTCGCGGGTGAGCGCGGGCCGACCCCTCGCAAGAGGCGCCGGCAGCCCCACATTGCGTTTGCTGTGACATGTCCGTGCATATATTTTCCTGCACAATCGAGTTTCCTAATGTTTTCAAACCGCCATTGTTGTGCCCAGTCGAGATTGACCAGGTCTGCGTGGTAATCTGTCAAATTAACTGCTTGTCACCACCACCCACAGGCGATGACTGTGAGGGGAAGAAGCTCCTTGAAACGCACACAGACGTCCGCTGGCGGTCCTCAAGGCCAGAGAGGGTGGCGGGGGCCATTTGGCACGTCTTTTCTTACGCAGGTTGTGTCTCACACCTTTTTGTTTTGTTCTTATCGTGTTCTTCGCAAACGCTGTGGCTCCTTGTTTGTTTGTGTTGTAAAAACTGACAGGAAGGGTACTGACTTTAGCTTGAAATACAGAGAATGTCTCTGTCGGGAAGCTCCTTTGGAACGTAGAGCACAGGCTAAACGTCTGAGAAGTAACCTGCTTGAGGTGACACGACGGGTTAGAAAGGCTGGTGGTCCTCCCGGGTGGAGCTCAGTAGGAGCCGTTGCCCTGTGCATCGCTCCCGTGACCGCCGTGTCCTGAGCCTTCGCGGCAAGGAGGTGTGCGTGCACAATTACATGTTTTCCAACTTACACCCCTAAGTTTCTTGCTAAAGGGGCACCTTTTTTAGAGTTTTTTTTTAAAGCTAAACTTCAAAAGTAATGGCCTCTTCACTGTTAATAAAACATAAAATGATAGATTAAAAACTCCTGTTCAACGATGTTTCTTTTCCTCTCAGGCACGTTGGAATTAACGGCGTCAGGAGTCAACACGCAAATGCGTATATAACTTTCAGCAGTTTTTCTGCCTTATGTGATGCGTGGTGTTTGATAACCAAAGTCTATCGTGTTAGTCTGTTACCCAGTGGTACTGCCATTTGTCATTCCAAAATACTTTTTCACTAGAAAGTGCTAACTTGTAGAATGATCAAGTGAAGACCAAGTCTATGGTTTTGGAGTCACCGTGGTCTCACCTAGAGCACGTTAACTGCTGGTGTCCCCAGATTTTATCTGTTAGCTCCAGCGCTGGGCGTGGGGGTAGCTGCCCGCCACCCTCAGGGCTCTCTGTAGGGGAGTCTGCCTTCCCTGCGTTGGGAGGAAGTGAATGCGGCGGCGTTTCATAATTGAATTTCAGAATCTCGCTCGGACTTAAATAGTTGATCATTTCTTCTCCTTGAGAAGAGACTCTTGACCTAACTGATTTGAGAGTCTTGGTAAAATGGATCCCAGTGGGAATTTCTTGTACGGTAACTGTGGAGAGCTGGTTTTCCGGTGTGAGTTTTGAGTGTGCCCCTCTTGCACGCATCTTGTCTATCACAGGTCACCTCTTGGTACAGATGCTGCAGAGGATTGGAGCTTCCGGATGGTTTGTGTCGAAGACACTGTTGTCGCTCCTTTGGTTGGCCGTGGTTGCTCCAGGTGGTTATTCTGGCTCTCTGTGTTAGCGCTCTCTCCAGGGCTTTGGGCAGCTAGCGCCTGCAAGAGATGACTTATCTAACCAGATGAAAGTTTCGTTTCAGGGCTACGTGCTTTGATCCTTGACATAACATGTTTCGTTCTCGGTTGCGTACAAGTGCTAACACACTGTGTTCTCGGGTGTGTGAGGGTGTGTGAGCGTCTTCGTCTCTCCTCTGTGTTGTGTCCTGTGTTAAGTCTAGCCGCTTGAGTTAACTGTAATTGAGAATGCATGAATTTGGGGTTTCCCCTTTTTATCATTGTTCTGTGGCTCTGTCAGCATTCCATATTGCTTTGTGCTTATGACGTCCCTGTGTTTGAGCGTATGGATATTCCTGCCGTGACGATCGGCGTCTTAATGTGCGCCATCCCTAATTTCATCTAAGCATACTTACGTGATATTTGTTTGCACGTTGCCTTGTGCTCTCTTTTGGCCTTCACGAAAACTGTCTATTTAGGAATTTGATTTCCCAAAGACCATTTCTTTAGAATGTTTGGTGTTTTCTCTTTTAGGGAAGGCAGCCTCTGGAATATTCTGGTGGCTAGGGATTGGATGGTACCAGTTTGTTACTTTGATTTCTTGGCTGAATGTGTTTCTTCTTACAAGGTAAGAAAACCAGTATCATGTCAACTCCATGTTTTTTGTTTGTTTTTAAACATTTATTTATTTAGAGAAACAGCAAAGGGGGAAGGGCAGAGAGAGAGGGAGAGAGAATCCCAAGTAGGCTCTAGGCTGTCAGCAGAGAGCCAGATGCAGGGCTCAGACTCACGAACCATGAGATCGTGGTCTGAGCTAAAGTCAAGAGTCAGACACTTAACCAACTGAGCACCCCGGGCGCCCCTCAACTTGGTGTTTTAAAGAACTGACTTTGTGGGATGCCTGGGTGGCTCAGTCAGTGAAGTGTCCGACTTCGGCTCAGGTCATGATCTCGTGGTTCGTGAGTTCGAGCCCTGCGTCAGGCTCTGTGCTGACAGCTCAGAGCCTGGAACCTGCTTCAGATTCTGTGTCTCCCTCTCTCTCTGTCCCTCCCCCATTTGCACTGTGTCTCTCTCAAAAATAAACGTTAAAAAATTTTTTATAATAAAATACTGACCTTGTGCTAATTGCAGGACATAATTTGATTTGTTGGGTTTTTTGTTTGGGTTTTTGTTTGTTTGTTTGTTTATTTATTTATTTTTTTTTACTGTTTATTTATTTTTGACAGCATGAGTTGGGGAGGGGCAGAGAGAGAGGGAGACACAGAATCCGGAGTAGGTTCCAGGCTCTGAGCTGTCAGCACAGAGCCCGATGCGGGGCTCGAACTCACAGACCGCAAGATCATGACCTGAGCCTAAGTCGGACAGTCAACCGACTGCGCCACCCAGGCGCCCCTCTTTTGTTTATTTTTTTAATGTTTATTCATGACCTGAGCCTAAGTCAGACACTTAACCGACTGAGGCCCCCAGCACCCCTGATTTGATGTTTTATAATGACTTATGTTCTATTTACATTTTTATAGTTCAGTATATTAATGTCTTGCCTATTTTATATCACTTTATTTTTATTTCTTAATTTTTGAGAGAGAGACGGCACACGCATGTGCGCACATGCCTTTGAGGGGGAAAGGGGCGGAGGGAGAGGATCCGAAGTAGGATCCTGATGCAGGGCTTGGTCTCCCAACTGTGAGGTGATAACCTGAGCTGGAATCCAGAGTTGGATGCTTAACCCACTGAGCCGTCCGGGCACCCCTGTGTCACCTAATAGTTTACAAAGTGCTTTCATGTTTTTGTTTAATCTTTCAGACCACTTCTATGAGAAAGGAAAGGCACTGTCATTTAGAGTACAGGGGTGACCCAGGTCGGGAGGGGGATGGTCAGGACTGGGAGCCAGACTGGGCAGTTCCTCCGGCTCCCAGTGACCTTAGTGTGGCTAGTGACCAAAGCTCTTTAGTGCCCTGCGTGGTACCTTGCATGTCAAGAGTTAGTGAATATAGTCAATGGTTAATATGGGCCAGGAGACGTCATTTTATGGACAGGCTCCCCTGTAGGCGCCGAGGGGGTGCCTGGCTGGCTCAGTCGGGGAGCCTGCGACGCTGGAGCTCTGGGTTATGCGTCCAAGCCCCACGTTAGGTGTGGAGCCTACTTTGCAAACAGACAGACAGCTGTAACTGCATTTCTAATACTGTCGACTTTCATTTTGAAATAAGAGTGGGGTTATTTGGCATGAAATTACGCAGAGAGGTAAAATGGAATGGCGATCCTGCCCTTTCTTTTTCCCAAGGTAATATTTTTCTTTTTATTCCTAGGTGCCTTCGAAACATTTGCAAGTTTTTAATCTTGTTCGTTCCATTATTACTTTTACTAGGTAAGTAGAATTCGACCTACTTACCTCAGATGATTAACGGATACACGTAAAGGTGAAAGGAGGGAAAGGGCTGCGGACCTCCGTGCGCGTTGTGCAGAGCGTTGTCTGCACATACGCGTGCAGCTGGTCCCTCTCCTCTTCTAGGTGCAGGTCTGTCCCTGTGTGGCCAGGGAAACTTCCTGTCAGGCCTTCCTGTGTTCAACTGGACACGTGCGCACGGAACCCAGAGGGTGGACCTCCCTGAGGGCACCTTCGCACCTGATGCCCCTCATCTGAGCCAGCCGCCAGAGGTAGCCACGTAGGAAGCCCCCTTCTCCGGCCTTCCCCATCCGTAGTCCTCCCAGTAGGTTTTCGTACTGCTGGGAACAGGTGCCCTGCCCTGTGTTAGAAAGTATGTTTAAACATCAGATAGGCAAGGCTTAAGACTTGCTCCTTAAATGTTCGGAGATGGTTTGGGTAATGCCTATTTAAATTTTCTCATTCTGTTAATTTTAATTAAAAAAAAAAAACAAAACAGCGTTTACTACTTTGGAAAATACAGAGTGTATGAAGAAGAAAATACAACCCCCCATGTCTGCCACGTGGGGAAAATCCCTGATGACGGCCATTGTCACGCTGTGTATCCGTAGCGTTTAGGGGACCTTTCACTGCAGTGTTTGGTTTGTGCTTTTGACTCAAAACTGCACTTCAGATTATTTGACGCCAGACGGAGTTCTCCATTTGTGTTGCGGTTGGAACTTGCTCTCCCTGTTGTAGGGCGGCGGCGAGGCTTTCCCCCGGCGTCCGATGAGCGAGGTGGAAAGGCAGGTGGCCTTGTTGTCTGGACAGTGTCACGGCCACGACGAGAAGCTCCGAGAGCTGGCAGCTGTGCTTCGGAGACTGCAGGCGCGGGTGGACCAGATGGACGGAGACGGCGGCGGGACCCTGTCCCTGGTTAGAAGAGCGGTGGGGCGGCCTTCAGGGGCCACACGTGCTGGAGGACTGTCGGGCTCCGAGGTTGTGCCCAGCAGTTCCCCAGGGTCTGTTCTCTTCGTGGGGATGAAGAGTGGGAGAGGCACGGAGGGGACAGGTGGCCGTGCCAATCGGTCGTTGGGAGCCGTGTGCTGTCCCGTGACCGGGAGCTCTGGCGGGCAGCGCGGAGATCTCGTGCCCGGGTACCCCGCTCTGCAGGTGGCTCCTGGCCTGCGTCTTAATCTGAAAATGGCCTGTCACAATTCAGTGACGTTTCCTCTCAGTAGGGATTTGCCTTGCACTTCCTGTCAACACTGATTTGAAAAGTTCAAGTCTGATGTAAAATGTCTTGCAGTCATCAAGTGGTTAAGAGTAGCTGCTTCTCTGTCCGGAACCCTGAAGAGAGTCTTGTTTATTTGGTATATTCTCAAGGAGAGACCTGTCAGTCCACTCTCCCCACGGCTGATGTTTATTTTCTTAGGTTCCAACATGCGTGTTTATTCAGTGTTTAGATGCTTTGGATTGAAATCTTTCAAATACGGGTTGCCCCTTGCCCTAACAACCTGCTGTTCCCTCACGTCTCTGGTCTCGACCAAGAGCCCCCTCCCCACTCAGCACCAGAGTCAAGGCGTGAGCCCATCTCCCCTCCCTCACTGGTGCCGCTGGCCTCCAGCCTGGGCACCCCCAAGGCCCTGCACGGGACCTAGTCCTGCGTGCCCCTGGGCAAGCCTGCCTCTTGTCTCTAAGCGCCAGCACCCCCACACTTGGCCTTGGGGGAGCACTGCCCACCCCATGGCCCCGCCCACCACCTTCCCCACCCACCTTTCAAGTCACTGTCTTCTCACACCTGATGGGGACCAAAAGGAATGTTAGTGGAGTGAATGACCCTTTTCTCAACTCTGGTTTGGCCTGAGGAACATCACTAGTTTTCATTGTGATGTGTTGATAACATGGGAGGACGCTCAGGTGACAGGGCACAGTTTGCACCTTCTCTGCACGGCCCCCGCTTGCCCCCAGCGTGCCCCCCACCTTGCCCACCGCTTGCCCCCCCCGCTTGTTCCCGGCTTACTCCCGCTTGCCACCAGTGTGCCCCCCAGCTTGTCCCCAACTTGCCCCCAGCTTGTCCCTGCTTGTCCCCCACCTTGCCCCCCATTTGTCCCCCGCTTGCCCACAGCGTGCCCCCCAGCTTGTCCCCAACTTGCCCCCAGCATGTCTCCCACTTGCCCCCCACTTGTCCCCCACTTGTCCCCAGCTTGTCCCCCAGCTTGCCACGCTTGGAGTGTTTGTACCTGCTCAAGGAGCATTGGCGTCCTTCATTGATTCCTCAGTCGTTGCTTATTTTTTGTTTTCTTGACCGTAAAGTTGGGATGACTTCAGTCACGTCCCGCTGGCACAGTTATGACTGGTCTGTTCTTGTTGGCCGGGTGAGAACTTTGTAGATGGAAAGGGTGAATGGGAACTTGGCCCGTTTTTTTGCAGACGGGACGGGAATAGTGGGAAGGGTTGAAGCGCGTCCGTCTCGAGGGAGATGCCGCTTTGAAAAACAAGATAGCTGGACTGGATCCGTGATGCACCACCTACAACAGTCCAGCTGTCCCCGTGGGCAGAACGTTTGTGGGTGAGCAGAGTCCCATCAGGTAGCACGTGGTCCTAGCTGAGGCAGCCTGAAATACTGTCACCGCTGCGGGGCGAGAGGACCGTGAAGTCCTTGATAAAACAGTGGGGAGCTCCTTTGCCTATGACTTAGTTCCTTCTCTTGTGGAGAAAAGAAATGGTAGCTAAAAACAACAAACCCACAAACAAACCCAAGAGTCCGTTTTAGTGTAGTACAAATGACCAAATTTTATGCATTCTGGGCTCATCTTATTAAACTTAGGTTATAAATTAGCATACGTACAGATTTCACGGGTTCGTCTTACACCGTTTTTCAGTATTTACCTGTGTGCAGTGTGAACTGCAGTTTTCTGGGGTTCACCTGTGCTGGAAAACTCTTCTCATCTGATGCAACTGTCTGTCTCTTGTCTCTCGTGTTGTGAGCGCGGAGGAGAGCTCATCTGTGCAGCACTTTGTCCCTTTCCTCCCGGCTGCGCTCCGCAGCCTGGTGGGGAAGTGCTCCCGCCAGGTCACGTGTGGCGCCTGGCTGTGTGTCGCACACTGGGAGCGGCTCACACGGCAGGGGCTGTCCGTGCAGTGTCCCCTGAGAGTCGCAAGGCGTCCACACGTTCGCTCGCATCTGGAGAAGTGGGACTGTGTTGAGCTCCGGGGTTCGGGGTGGGGTGAGGACCCTGAGGGACCCCAGGATGCCAGGCCGTGACCGGGCACCCTCGAGTGTTTGGGGTTCTGTACAGAAGCGACTGCCAGGTCTTGGCTGCTTGTTAACGCCCCTCTACCATGTGCTCACTCCTGTTCCTTTCCAATCCTTTCCCAGACTGACTCCGTGACCTTCCGCCAGGAGCACGAATCGCGAATCTCAAACCTAGAGGACGTTCTTGGAAAGCTGACAGAAAAATCCGAGGTTTGCATTCTCGACCTTTCACTTGTGGCCCCAGCAGTGAGAGGACATCGGGGTCGGCCCCGGTTGTCCCGCTCCTCAGCCTTTAAAGTGCCTCTTTTAGGGGGCTTGCTGTTGTCCTTTGTAAAACGGAAAAATCTTTCTCACTGTTGCCTCCCACCCCTGGTAGCTCCCTTTCATCGCGTTAGCGTGTCTGCCTCACGGACTCCGAGGTGTCTGAGGGGGCCCTGAGCTCAGGTGGCAGCGGGGGGACCGAGCTGTGGCCGGCTCTCCAGGTTCCAGGGCCCCTCTTTCTTCTCGATGTCCCACAGCCTCCCCCAGAGTGACTGTGTCTGACTGACCAGATTAATTTTCTGGTGGAAGAGCTGTTATTATCAGGTGTTGGTGAAGGCAGAGGAGGGAGGCCAGGATGTTTGCAGTGATCTGAGCCAGCAACACCATGGGGCGCTCAGATTCAGGGTCAGCGGGCACCTTCGGACCCAGCGTGAGCCGTGGTGCAGCCCTGGGGGTCTTTGGGGCAGCTGCCGTGTTCCTGCCCAGGGGACCCAGGCGAGCTCAGGTCACCCGCTGACCAGGGTGTCTGTGGCACTGAGGAGAGGTGGGCAGCCGGAGAAGGAAGCGAGAGGGCAGGGACGGCCTTCGCTTCGCTCTGTGCCGGGAGGACGCCCCCCTCCGTTCGGTTACAGTTTGAAGAGGCGCAGTTCTCGACTCCCTGTGGTCTCGTTAGCTCCCGCGTCTCTGAACGGACCCTGTTCATCATCACATCTTTGTGTGCGTGTTTGTCATTTCCTTATCCTGCCACGTTCAGAAAAGACTTGCCAGAGGTGGTGGCAGTGTTCCACTCCTTGTCCCGGGTGCTGGTTACGGGAGCTGCTTGTTTGGAAAATCCATCAGGCTGTCCCATGTGACGGGCACCGCTCTCTGAATACACATTGTGTGTGTGCTAATAGTTTTCTTTGAAAAATAAAACATCCCTCCCCTGCCAGCTAGCAGGCAGGTCTGGGCTTTGAACTAAAGGGAAAACTCACAGATAAATATGTGTAGTTTCATATGGAAACACATGGTTAATTGAGTGTCTGATCTATAAAATGCTAGTATGTAACTCTTGTATATAAACAGATTTCTTTCTCTCACTTTTAGGCCATCCAGAAGGAATTAGAACAGACCAAGCTGAGAACAGCTAGGTAGGATAATTTTGAATAAATTAAGATTTTGTCTTCTGTGTTTCCTTGTTGTGTGGGACAGAGCGGTCATTGGCAGGACCCCGTGTGCACCTCTAGTTACTGGGCTTTGTGGGTGAACACAGTCCCACGGCATCTTGGTGGGCGACCCTTGGCGGCACTGACGACAGAGAGGCTCCCTGCGGGGCACCGGTAGGAGGTGGGCTTCTGGGCCTGGACGCGCACCGCCTCAGCAGCTTCTCCTGCGGGCCGCCCCTGGCCGTCCAGGACCGCCCTTTTGTAAGGGGCCTTCTCACACACAGGACGGGGGCGCTGTGCCACACCTCTGGGCTGTGTTTTGGCCGCCTAAACAGCCCTGTCCCCAAGCAGTTTCTGGGGGCATGCTGTTGGGGTCCTCACTGCCCCGGCCTTTTCTCTGGCACCTTTATCGGCTCCCCCGGATTCTTCTGGAAGTACGCCATTCCCTTCCCTTGATACGCTCGAAGCTGCACATCGTTTTCCACACCCTCCAATTTTATCCATGTGGGCCCTGTGCAACCCCCCCCCCATTTGTGTTTGTGACATGACACCTGTGCCCTTCTGTCCCTCCTGTCACTCCTGTGGCTCCACGTGGGGGACCAGACGATGAGTTCTAACTTTGCACCTTCCTGTCTCTGGCTCTTAGATCCCGTATCACTATTTTAGACCCCATATATCCTTCCGTCAGGATGGATATGAGTGTTAACAGCACATCTTAATTCCATTTCAGAGCCTGTGTTTCCACAAGGTTTGTTGCTATGCCTATATGTGGATGCTAAAATGGTTTTCCCGGACTCTCCTGCCTGGAGACATGTAGTGTTGGTGGCTTACCAACCACAGCTGCCTCTAAGCAAATACAATATCACAATATTTTGCGTCATAATGTACAATTTCTACATAAAAATAGGAATTACTAAGACAAACTCTGAAGCTGTACGTTTTTCAGTTCAGTTACCTGTTCCATTAGCATGAAAATTTCATGTTTAACATTGTAATGGTTGTTGATAAATTTGTCTGATTTTAGATGTCTTTTTTATAGTTTTGAGGAGATACATACAGGTTTTATTTTTATTATTTATTTATTTATTTATTTATTTATTTATTATTCTTTTAACGTCTGTTTATTTTTGAGGGAGAGAGAGTGCCTGATGGCGAGCGGGGCAGGGGCAGAGGGGGAGGGAGACACAGAATCCGAAGCTGTGCTGACAGCTCAGAGCCCAACGTGGGGCTCGAACTCACGGACCGCGAGATCATGACCTGAGCTGAAGTCTGACCCTTAACTGAGCCACCCAGGCGCCCCTATTTATTTCTTTTAGAGATGTGGGTTTTAAGTACTAAGTAGTTTTGAGAGCTTTCTCCTGCTCCTGACAGCCTCTGGGAGTAAGTAGCATGTGTTAGACATCTTACCTGAACACCAGGGCACGTTTGTGTGTTCATGCGTGCACTGCTGTGGAAGAAGGTCTCTGTGGGATTTGACTTGAAACTTCTAAGTTTCCATGTTAAGGTGGGACAGGTCGCTGTGTTTACAGTATTGACTTGTCTGTGGGGTGTGGGTCCCTCCACGTGTTTATCGCACGCGTTTACTTTAAGCGTGTGCGACTGGGGACGCCTGACTTCCTTCCTCCTCCCGATTTCCCAGCGGGCTTGAGGAAGAGCCGCACCTCCTTTCCATGGTTAAGCAGCTGGAACTGGAGCTGGGTCATCTGAGATCAGAATTGTCCAGGTGGCAGCATTTGAAAACCAGTTGTGAGGAAGTCAGCACGATACATGGAAAGGCAAGTTGTAAAATGTTTTATCATAGAAAATAAAACACTATAGTTGAACTTTTATGTTCATGAACTTCAACTTTCTTTAGAATTTTTATTATATCTTAAGTTATTTACTTATGTACGTATTGATTTACTTTGAGAGAGCGTGCAGAGGAGGGGCAGAGAGGATCCCGGGCAGGCCCCATACAGTCAATACTGTGCAGTGCAGAGCCTGATGCAAGGCTTCATCCCATGAACCATGAATGAGATCACAGTCTGAGCTGAAGTCAAGAGTCGGACGCTTAACCGCATGAGTCACCCTACATCTGAAGTTTTAAACCTTTAAGATAGCATTTAACATTTAACATAAAATAGTTACTATTCAGCTCTCCTGGAATTTCCTCTAGCACATTAGCACCTAGGTGTGCGTCTGTCCACACTTTGTGTGCAGACGGCCACGTGCCAATGTTGGTTTGGGGGCAGGCCATTTTGTACGTCTTTTCACCAGAGTGGATTCGCACGGCACTCTGACGCTTAGCTTCCTGTTGCCACATATCCCGGTGATATTTCAGGCCCCAGTTTCTTTATGCAAAAGAGGAAATCCAGACATTTATGCTGCATGAAAATGGAAAAAGAAACATTTGAATGGCAAAAGCTATCGTAAGTCAGAGTCGGACAGTAGATTAGGAAAAAGTGTCTGCGATACAGTTGATGAAATCATCTCTGCTCTGCAAAGAGCTCCTGGCATTGGCCACAGCAAAGACAGTGGGGACGTGGGCAAAGCATGTGAGCGGGTCACTCGTTTCCACTTCTCGGGTTTGCAGACAAAAGTGAACACCTGTCCTTCGGCCTTCAAAGTGGCCGCGAGAGGGAGGACAGACCCACCCCCACCTCCCCAGCACTGACTCGGGGAGACGGCTTCCTTGTGGCTGGTGGGACTGGGTACCTCCACCCTCGGGGAGATCTTGGGATGTCAGCCAGTTACACAGATGCATATTCCGAACCTGGCAGCAGCCCGCTTGGGGCCCCCGGCAGCAATGAGAGCGACAGGCAGACGGAACCACGGAGGCCGTGAGGAGCCTTGCAGGGTTAGTGCTGGAGGGCTCGCAGGGCTGGAGGCCGTGGCACATCTGTGGCCTGTGAACGAGGGCCGCCGTTCACGCAGGAGCAGGGTGTCCCTAGTGCGGAGCGCTGCGGAGCTGTGCGAGGGGCCAGGTGGGCCTCCCGGCCTTGCTGTGGGACTCTGTGCTTTCTCCTGTGCATCCGTCCGTGCCGCATCCGTCACAGAGCCGGGGCGGGTAGAGCGAGAGCACAGGGCCATTTCTGGCACATGGAAAGTCACACGTATGTTGTTTACGTGACTGCTTCCTTACTGCACCGAGTTTGCAGAGCGGGGGCTCCTTCCTCTGTGCACCTGACCCATGAGTCACTCCCCCAGTGAGTGCCTGCTGAGGGGCGCGTGCAGGGCGACCACGTTGGAGGAGCCTCCCTTCCCTCGGCCCTCCTATAACGTATTCCAACGCTTTTGGAGAGCTCCTCGAGTTTAACGTGAAGGGAGAAAGTTGTCACAGTTACATTATGGGTTTTGGAGAAGGTTTGTGGTCCTTTCGAGGTGTTAAGGTGACAGAAATGAAGCTTTTAGATGGTTTGGTTAAAACAGTAAGTTCACGTTCTGCTTACTAATGATTTTACTAGGTGGACGCCCAAGTCAGAGAAACTATCAAGCTCATGTTCTCCGATGAGCAAGGCGGTTCTCTGGAATGGCTGCTACAGAAACTTTCTTCTCGGCTCGTCAGCAAGGGTGATTTGCAGGGTTTGTTGCGGGATTTGGAGCTGCAGGTGCTGGAGAGCGTCACCCGCCACACTTCTGTGACACAGCAGGTCTCCGGCCCTGAGACCGCACCGTCTGCTGCGAATGAGGCCGAGGCTTCTGGGATAACGGAAGCGGTAAGTAGGCAATGGGAAATGTTTGAGGCGTGTATCGTGATGGAACCGATGACCTGGTTACCGAGCTGGCAGATCCTGAGGTCTTACCCGACGAGGGTCCCCCAGGGATGTGGTTGTGGTCGCAGAGGTGCTTGGCGCCGTGTGGGGTGCGGAGAGGGTGCCAGCTCAGCGGGCTGTGGCTGCTCTCGATGCCGGTCAGCCGCTGCCTGGGGGCCTCGTCTCTGGAGCAGTGACCGTCGTGGCTGTGTGTGAGCCCCGGGTCAAGGGTGGTGCCGTCCCACCTCCACGTGGCGGCCCTGTGGTCTGGCGCAGGGCTGACACTCCCCGTGCCTGTGAATTCTGCTACAGTTAACTGAAGATGCCTTTCTAGTAAGACATCGGGCCTTCATTTCTCTATCGACACCTGAGCCTTGTTTGGCCCCCACTAATGCACGTTGCCTCCATCCAGCAAGCGCGTGTCCTTGTGAACAACGCCCTGAAGCTGTATTCCCAAGATAAGACCGGGATGGTGGACTTCGCCCTGGAGTCTGGTGGTGAGTAGACTGAACACGGTGGTCACCTGCTGGCGGGCTTGCAGACGCGACCGCTGCTACCTGCCCTGATTCCATGTGGCCCCAAACCTGCTAGAACTAGGTAGTCCCCGGTGCTCTTGATTTAGCGTGTGGTCAGGTTCTCCCACAGAAGGCCGGTGTTTATGCTCACACATCCATGGGCGTGAGCCCGTGTAACTGTGGGCATCAGCAAAGTCCCAATTTGAGGGCATTTGAGTAGCTTTTAGATTTTTCTAGCTACATCAGAGTTTACTGCCACAGAAATATTGCTTAAGTATTTACGATCTTTTGCATTATAAGGTGTGTTTTTTTAAGTAATGAAGTACAGTAATTGATACCAGAATAGTGGTTTTTAAACGGTTTCCGAGAGCACTCGATACGTGAACACGTGTTGTTTAGGTGTCCAGTGAGCGATGTTTAAATGCCTGCTGCGTGTGAGGACTGTTCTGGGTCCCGGCCCTACGGGACTGCCACTCTGTAGGGGACACAGATGACAGACAGGAAGTAGCCAGTGGTACCTGTCCGTGAAAACGGCTGCTGAATACGTAGAGCGATGGGGATGCTGTTCTGGTTCCGCAAAGACACCAAGGAGAAAATTGTGGTCCATTAAGTCGGGGAGGTGCTGCGTGCCCGCGTGCCCAGGCTCAGGGCCCGGGTGTATTTGGAGGAACAGAATTGCGGTTTAGTGGGGCGCCCGGTGGGCTCTGTTGGTAGATCGTGGGACTCTTGATCTCCAGGTCATGAGTTCAAGCCCTGCGTTGGGCTTCATGCTTCGTGAGGCCTACTTTAAAAAGTGAAATTAAATTTAAAAAATTAACAAAGAATTTAAGAGGATTGTGGTTTGGTGAAGTGGTTCGCACGCTTCCCGTCACCTGCCTCCTCGGGGACGTTCGGGACAGCGCCTGGATCAAACACAGAGCGTCTCTGTGAAGAAATGGGCCTATGTCCATGCCACATGAGACAGGTCGAGACTCCAGGTGACATGATGTCTGTCCGGGGAAGGTTTGGCCACCATGTGTGTAAGAGAAAATCTTAGTTTTCTGAGTTTTTAAAATGTAGGAATTGCAGACCAAGGGTTAGCAGACCAACATTTTCTCTTAGGAGTTTCTTTTTTAGAGCGAGGGTGTGCGCGTGTGGTCTGGGGCAGAGGGAGAGAGAGAGAATCTTCAACAGGCTTCACACCCACACGGAGCCCGACACAGGGCTCAATCCCATCACCCTGGGACGCTCAACCGACTGCGCCACCCAGGTGCCTGAAACAGAGGGTCTTGCCACGCGGTAGCCAGTGCAAGCGTCGGGGAGCCCTGCATGGCAGCAGGGACACGGTTTACCCTAACCCAGCCCTTGAGGAAACCCGAGCACCGCCCCTGGTCAGGAGCCTGGTCCCCACTGGCCCCACTGCAGCCGCGGCCGTGACGCCGGCCGTCTGTGTCTCTGCAGCGGCGCCGCGTGCTGGCCCGGAGCCTCTGTTGCGAGCACAGTCCTCCACGTTCTTCTGATGCTGAATGGGAATCAGGAAGGCCGTCGACTCTTCTGTGTGTGTATTTTGTTGAGAATGACTGTTCTAGAATATCGTGATAAACACGTTTTGAAATTCAGTGATTTATGAAGAAACTATTTGCAATTCTGAGACATCAAATGCTCTTCTAACCATTTAGCTGGGTCGTTGTTTTCTTAGAAGCATAACTAATCCTTACAGATTTGTATGTCATTAATTTGGAATTTGGGCAGTTTTGATGAGGTTGAACTGAAGGTTCTGTCACTACGCAAGGCATTTGTCGACTGTATTTTTTACAGTGTCTGTACTTAAGGACGCTTTTTGTTTTCAGTGAGAATAGGATGTTTAAAGACACAATACAAAGGTTCAGAAATTCAAGTCTGTTGATCAGTGAGGTCAGAATCACTTTCTCTTCTTGTTTGAGTTCCCAGCGCCCAGGTCTGCCCCCCACAGTCAGGGGAAGTGCCTGCATGTGCGCGCCTTTGTAGGTGTCCTGAGGGGTTTGATGGACAGCCACACTCGGGAGCCACGGCTTCTTAGAATACGAGCTTCTCGGGGAGCTTGTATTTGCATTTGTATGACGGTTTAATTTGTTGTTCCCCACGCCAGCTCATGTGCCTTGCCACCAGCATCCTGTCTGCCCTGTTTCCTGTTGAGGGGCAAACTGGACCTTTCTTTTCTTTTTTTTTTTTTTAACACTTCTTTTTAATGGAGATACAATTCACATAAGCTAAGCTTCACCCTTTGAAAAGCGTCTGATGTGGCGGGTTCGTGGTCACTGTGTCGTGCAGCCGTCTAGCTCCAGAATATTTGTGTTACTCCAAGGATACCCCTGGACCTGGTAGCACACGCGGCCCCCCCCCCCCCCCCGCCGTTCCCTGAGCAGCTGCTGATCGAGCGTGTCCCATCGCTGTGGCCTGTCCACAGTAGGCCCTCTGAGAGCAGACGCACCTGCGCACCTGTCAGGCAGCTCTGGTGCCTGTCGATTTGTCATTTATTTAGAAAGAGGAACAAAAGCTCGTTGAGAGTCGCCGTAGTGCAGACAGGGGGGGCTTCCCTTATGTCCTGAAGCGGCTGCAGACTCTGAATGCCAGGCTTGGCAGAAGAGTGAGCGAGCCTGGGGCCCATCATAGAGTAGACGGTTCCCTGTGGACACAGCGACCTGCACGTGAGCCCCTGCGGCGGGGACGGGCCCCCCGTGACCGCTTTCCCAGCGGCCGGTGCAGACACCCAGGCAGCTCCGACCTCTGCTTTCAGGTGGAAGCATCCTGAGCACTCGCTGCTCGGAGACGTATGAGACCAAGACCGCACTGATCAGCCTCTTCGGGATCCCGCTCTGGTACTTCTCCCAGTCCCCCCGCGTCGTGATCCAGGTGAGCCGGCCGGCCCGGGGTCTGCGCACAGTCCCCGGCACCACCCCGATACCTCCCATCCCCTCGCTGTGCTCGTGCGCCCTCGTCCGCGAGTCTGTCCCCGCAGTCCCCGCAGAGGCGATGCTCCGCTGCGGCCACCTTCACGGCCGAGGACCTTCCCTCGTGAGACAAGCTCGCGCTTTCTCGGTCTCTAAAGAGGCAGAGCAGGTGGACACGGTCGCACCTCGAGGAAGGTGCCTCCACGGGACTGAGCCCCGGGGGCCTGGGGGGCCCGTGCTCACACGGCATTTGCGGCTGCCTCTGTCTGGGGTGTCCGCGGGCTGCCCTCAGCACACGCTGCTGCTCCGCGTCCGTTTTACGCGGTCCGTCCCGAAGACTCAGGGGAGGAATTTCAACTGTATGTTGGTTTCCCTTCAGTTCTGAAATGCTGCCTTGTGTTAATGACAGTTGTGAAGAAAGGTCAAACGATTCCTTTTGTGGGAACTGTGCACAGGATAGCTGTCTTTCACTTGGAAACACATCCAGTCTTAGAGAATTCGTGAATTACCGTGAACATTTAAGTATCGGTAAACTTAACATTTCGGAGCTCGGGTGCTGTCCTGGTAGCCTGGCTGTGGTCTGGTGCGCGGGACCGGCTTCCCTTCAGTCCTGAGCGCGTGTCGGGCGGGGTGCCCATCGCCGCGGGCGGGTGGACCCCATGGCGGGTGCGCATCCCCGGGCGCGGGGCGGACGGCCGCGTGCCCCTGCACCGGTTTGTGGGTGCTCCCGGGACCCCGGCAGGTGCTGCCTCGGCTGCAGGGTGGGGCCGTTTGCCATCACAACAGTTCGGAGGTCTTGATGTTCCTGTCGTCCCCCCGGTACCACACTGGCCCATGGCAGTCGTGCCCGCTCCGCCGACTGGATCGGTGGCGCTCTGTGTTAGGCGTGCGTGAGGAAGGGACTGCTCTGTGAGGAGCACCCACACGGGAACCTGGACGGGGAGGCTGCACGTGAGGCACTGGTGCCTGCAGACACAGGACCGGCTCCTACCTCCACAACCAAGGCAGGGCAGCTGAGAGAGTGTCCCCCAGCCCCCCAGGGCTCAGGCCCAGACCTTCTTGTAGAGGGCACAGCCAGGGCTCACTGAATGGTGCCACCCTCCAGGGTGCTGGGGAAGCTGTTCCCAGTGAGGGCACCCTCCGTGCACAGAGCTTAACCCTTGAGGTCCCAGTCCATTTGCACAGGGCAGGTACAGAGGATACATAAATCAGGAACGAGGGATCAACCAAAACTGAGTACAGGCGTGAGCAAATACACAGGTGTCGCTGTGTCTGTCCCTTCCCCTCCTGCTCCAGCTCACGAGCAGCTGCCTGCCAGGGACCCTGCCTCGTTCACTTGGTGCTTTCTGGCCAGCACAGTGCATGCACCAGGCCCCCCGTCACAGGCATGGTGGCTTCTCTCACAAAAATATCCCTACGCCTGTGTCATTTTGTATTTTGCCAGTGTATCTTAGGGACAGCAGAGGGTAGCTGGGTCAGAGGGTAGATGCCAGGACGGGCTCTGCTGGATAGCGCCAGGTTACGGAGGGGCACGTTCTAACCGGCGTGTGTTAGAGTCGACGCTGCCCCTGGTTCACCGACAGACACTGTCAAACCCGTGCATTATTGTTGATCCTTTCGGTGAAAAAGGGTAACCACCTGTCGTTTGAATTTGTATTTCTATTGTTATTACGTAGCATGCAGCATCTTTTCGTATGTTTGAGGACCATTTAAATTTACTTTTAAAAAATGAGTTTGTCTTGTCTATTTTCGTTTAAGGCGCTGGTTACCTTAACTTTTATGAAACTCATTAACATACTGGAGATCGTCACCCTCTGGAGTTTAAGTTGCGAAGGCCTTTCCGCATTTTGTCTTTTGATCTTGCTTATGATGGCTGTTTACCGTGTAGAAGTGTGTTTATTACTACATCGGTATTACTAGTATCTTGTCGTTGCTGTGTGTTAAGTTTCAGATTGTCAGATACGTTCTTCAGGGCTCGTTCAACCTGCAGTTGACCCTCAACGACAGGTTTGAGCTGTGCGGGTCCGCTTCTGCACTGTCCTCCCCGTCATGAGCTCTGTGGTGCTGC
Source organism: Prionailurus bengalensis (assembly GCF_016509475.1). Taxonomy (NCBI): domain Eukaryota; kingdom Metazoa; phylum Chordata; class Mammalia; order Carnivora; family Felidae; genus Prionailurus; species Prionailurus bengalensis. The sequence goes on from NC_057357.1 coordinate 1,342,441, forward strand.
TTCTCTCTAGTTTATTTCATTGTAAGAGTGCAGTGTATCGCCCACGCAGAAAGTGTGTGATGCCCATGCAGCAAGCCCCCTGGCCACCTGTAGGCTGTCAGTAGAGGTGCTGGGGAGCCAGAGATTATTCGTGGGGTCTTCACTGTGCAGGCAGCTAGTACCCCGGCCCCCGTGCCATTCTAGGGTCACGTGTATTAAGTTTTCGGTTTTTGCCTTTTCCCTAGCCTGACATCTATCCAGGCAACTGCTGGGCATTCAGGGGCTCCCAGGGGTACCTCGTGGTGAGGCTGTCCATGGAGATCTACCCGACCACCTTCACTCTGGAGCACATACCAAAGACGCTGTCGCCCACGGGCAACATCACCAGCGCCCCCAAGGACTTCGCGGTCTATGTGAGTGAGCCTCGTCCCGGCTCTCCCCTCCCTTCAGTTCCAGAACCTCCCTCAGATGAGCCCAGAAAAGGCTGTCGACACAAGTCTGTGTCACCGGCCCCTGTCCCCCCATCAATGCTCTGAGCCGGTTACGCGCGGAGGGAGATGGTCCAGTCTATCTCAGGGAGGCCAGCGGGCGTGGACTGTGCTCGCTGCCCCCCGCTCTGTGGGAGTGCTGCCCTCAGGAGCAGTCCCTCCGACCCGGAGAGTTCTGTGTCTAGAGAACGTTTGCCCATTCGGCCATAGAGGCAGGCGTGACAACTATACGCTGCTGAACTTACAGAAAACTCCCAAACACGAAAGTTGGAGAAAGAGCCCCCAGAATCCCAGCACCCAGAGAACTCATTGTTCATATCCTGGCGTTTTCTGCTCTGTCCACTTTTTTCCCTGTAAAAGATACAGCCGAGACGGCACAGTTTGTATTTTGTGATGGCGATAAACGCTTTGTACGCATCTTTAAATACGTGAAACACCGTCACGTTGCGAGGCGCTCGCGTACCTTTCCACTTCTCCCGCTGTCGCCGCAGCTTCTGTGTTGGGGGTCGGCGGCCGTACCCGCGGTCTCCCTCCTCCTCCCCCCCCCCCCCCCCCCCCCCCGTAGACTGGATGCTCACAGTGGCACCACCGTGTACCTCGTGGCGGGGGGCGGAAGGGGGGCGTGAGTGTGCCCTGGCCAGTGCTTCACCTCACTGAGCCCTCTGGTCCTAACCTCCACTAGCCTGGCCGGTAAAAACGGCCTACTTGGTCTACCTTTCTGTGTTTCACACGCATGTTTCCTCTTTTGTAGGTTCATTTTGTTTTTATTCATTTATCTTCCGGGAGTCTTAGTTTCCTTAAGCACATCTGAGCTTTTTCCACATAGAAACGCCTGTCACGCGTCCCTCTTACAGACACGCTTCCCAGTGTGCGTCCCGATGCTGCACGTAGCCACCTCTGCTCGTCCTCTGTCACTGCTTCCACGCTTCGCACGGAAGTCCCCGCTCTGACCCACTCTGACAGTCGCCTTACTTCCCACTGGCTGCTTCCTTGATGCGCCAAAATACAAACCCAAGTCACCCCTTAGCCACGTTAAGCGTGCGGTTTGCCGGATTCGGCGCGTTCACGAGGCCGTGCCGCTGCCGCGCCATCCTCACGGAGCTTCGTCTTCCCAAACCGAGCCTCCGTCCCTGTTCCACGCCAGCTCCTGGCGCCCCGTCTGCCCTCGTGCCAGTCGGCCTCCTGCGGCTTCACAGCCTGCTGAGCCGCCGTCCTTTTCCCGGGCTCATCCGACGCCCTGGGGCTCCGCTGTGGCGTGTGGAGCGCCGCGCGGGCCGGGCGGTCACGGAGGGTGCCTGCGGTCGGTCCCTCCTCTCTTGCTCGCTTGCCGGTTCCAGCTGTGCTTTTCCCTGCCCACGTCCGAGAGGGACAGTACCTCCCTCGGGGGCCTGTCGTGAGCTGTGTGGTTGTGGAATGCCCAGCATTCACCAGGTCTTCTGGAGAAGGCCTTATTCCTGCTTTGACCTTCCCAGATCGTGTAGAAGGAGAGCTGTCTTCGTTAACGCAGTGTCGTTTTTCCATTTGTTAACGACTGTGTGGCTTTGGTCTCAGGGACTAGAAAACGAACACCAGGAGGAAGGACGGCTCCTGGGACGGTTTACATATGATCAAGACGGGGAGTCCCTCCAGATGTTCCACGCGCCGGTAAGCACTTGCGCGGCTCGGCCCGGCCCGTAGCTTCCCGAGGCCTGACCCGCACTCCGCCTGCTCTCGGCTCAGCAGGACCCCCCGCTGGCCTCGGCAAAGCTGCCCGGTGGGGTCCGTGGGCATCAGCCCGAGCGAGTGACCCTGAGCCTCCTGACTTTTCCCAGAGGAGCCTTCTTAGCGTATATTTGGCTCACGTGCATGTGTCCCGTTGCCGGAAGCCAAAAGTAAATCTGGGGCCCGCTAGGAGTCCTGTTTCTACCTGAGCTACGTGTCCTAGGATGCGTGACTTAGTTCATACTGAGAACTTAATCCTCCAGCTTGACCGCTCACTCTCAAATATCGTGGTCGGGAAAGTGATCAGGCTGGGGGTGTTCATGTGGATAATCGTGATTTCCTCCCCACCTTGTGATTCCAGAAAAGACCCGAGAGAGCTTTCCAAATAGTGGAACTTCGGATTTTCTCTAACTGGGGCCATCCGGAATACACGTGTCTTTATCGGTTCAGAGTCCACGGAGAACCCATCAAGTAAAGATCCCGCTGTCAGTTCTTGTACATCTTGTATATACTGGGACAGCCTGACACACTGGAACCCTTTGTGAACCAGGGCACATGGAGTAACAGGATACTGTCACCCCTAAATAAACGCCACCGACTGCCACTGGGAGTGGACGCCCTGCTTGCTCTTCTGTCCACAGAAAACACTGCATGTCGAATGCGTAGTTTCACCGAGGTCTGCCAGCAATAGCCGATCTCTGTGGAGATTCCTTTGAATGTGTGGGTCACAAAGACACATGTGTTGTTTTGGGGATTTGTTTTTGAACATGAAGCTCTTGATACTTGTATTTTCTTGACATCAGGAACAAAGCAAATTAAAAGGTCAAAGTGTTTGAAGCTTTGATATTTAGCCTTTCACTGGCCCTTCTCAAGGACTTTCGGGGGCAGATCGATTTCATGTGTTCGATCCAGCACACGTTTCTTTCAGGGAAAAACCGCGTCACCAAGTTTCGGTTGTGAACTCCTTTTTTCCAGGGTAGGATTTTTCCCTTTATCCCGCACCAGGTGGGGAAATTCCTGCAGTGTGTTTTTCTGCTTAGTCTGTTTCACTGTGGGCTGAAGGGGGGTCTCACATGAAAGGGGGCGGTCTGGATCTAAATGGACACATCAGTCGAGCTCTCAGGTCTCAAGGAGGCTCACCCCCCCGGGGGCTGTCCCCGAGTCTGCGCAGTGTCCGAGGGAGCCGGGACACCCAGGCTTGGGGGTGTCGTCCGCGTCTGGTTTGAATTTTGCTGCAGAGTTGAACACTAACCTGCTCCCTGTCTTTCCGAGTCTAAAATTTTTCCTCCACTGACGGTTATCCAAGGGGATTGTTCAGGGTAGCAAATTCTTGAAACCATTACATTTTGTGGTTATACTTTTTCTCACAGTGGCACTTTCTTCCCGCCTCTAGCTGGGATTTGCCTCTTACTATGGCTGCCGGCCGTTCTCAATTCCTTGAGACTCATTGTTTATAGTTAATATTTAATATTTAGACTATTTTACTGAGCAGACTTTATAAATGAGATATCTGCAAGGCACTTAAAGTGTTACAGATGTTTTAAAAATTATTTAAGTTTTATTGGTTAAGACCGTTCTTTTGGTGTTCTCATAAATACTGTATTTTCAGAAAAAGAAAATGATGGTGCTGACTGGTTTTCTGAAGAGTTTTATGTATATTGCACAACAGTCCTCAGATACATAAAAACTACACAAAGTAGCATTTTTTTCACTCTTCTTAGAATTGGGACTAACTAATGCCTATGCAGTTAAGTCAGATAAAATGTATACAGATGTTTCATATATTACGGGATAAATCTATAAATCAAAATTTCCTATATAAAACTAAATTTGGGAGTTGGGTGGAAGTATTTTGAATATTTATTTTTAAAGATGCAAGATAGGACTTTGTGCGCGGTATTTTTGTAAATGCTTTTCAAAACACTTGTCTTTGGTAGTGCTGCTTTTGCTGCCACCAAATTGATAAGATGCTATTGAAATGTTTAAATAAAGAGTTTAAATTTTTAAAAGTGCACGTGATGTTTCGGATGCATAATAAATGGTGTCTTTTCTCAGTTTGCTCTGTTCCTGCCCGTGGGGTGTGGGGCGATGACGCTTGCGAGTTCTAGAGACGGCCCCTTGGGAAACGAGGTGAACGGTAGAGAGGGTTGCCGGACAAGGAGAAAATCGGGAAAAAGAGGAGGTGGATCTCCTCCAAGGGACATCTGCGTCATCAGGGCACCTGCTGCCAAAGATGGGTTTGGGACGGGAGTTCATTTGTAAGTCTGACCCGGGATTGGTTCATTCAGCCAACGCCTCCTGAATGCCCACTGCGTGCGTGAGGCCCTGGGCTGAGGATCCCTAGTGAGCCAGGACAGAGCGCCTCTTCGGCAAGAGCTGAAGCCGCAAGAGCTGAAGCGGCGGGAGGAAGCAGCACAGCACCTCGGTGGCGTGGCGGGGCGTGAGGCCTCCGGCCGGAAGGGACCCTGGAGGCCAGGACCCCCAGGGGAAGGCTGCACCTGCGTCTCCCTGTCGGTTTTCGGGTTCCCACTCTGTTTTTGCCCTTCTGGAGACACTATGCCCACTAGCAAAAATAGGTGTATACTTCGCTGTTGTTTACAGGAGACAAATGACCGCGTACTCCACTTAACAGCGCTGTGCCTCCCTTTTTTCCATTGTGAAAAAGACCTGGAGATCTGTCACAAAGGAACTTTAAAGAAAATAGCAATACCGTTGGGGATTTAATGGTTACTGATCTATGGACATTTGTTTGCATCATCTATACGAACAATAGGTTACAAACAAGGACTCTGTAATCAACATCCTCCGGGGTCTGGTGTTGGCTGACACTGAAATCCAACTGGGCTGCAGTTGTGCTTCCCCCCCCCCCCCAGTCGCTGTCCCCATCCCCGTCCCCTGTCCCATCCTTTTCCCTGTCCCCAGAACCCATCCACTGTCCCCATCCCCGTCCCCCATCTGTGTCCTCATCTCCTGCTCCCATCCTTGTCCCTGTCCCCAGAACCCATCCTCTGTCCCCAGCCTCCATCTGTGTCCCCATCACCCATCCTCTGTCCCCATCCCCTGTCCCATTCTTGTCCCTGTTCCCAGAACCCATCCACTGTCCTCATCCCATCTCCATCCCCTGTCCCGGTCCCCATCCCCTGTCCCATCCTTGTCCCTGTCCCCATAACCCATCCTCTGTCCCCAGCCTCTGTGTACCCATCCCTGTCCCCAAAGCCCACCCTCTCCCCATCCCCGTCCACAGCCGCCGTATGTGTCCTCGTCCCCTGCCCCCATCCTTGTCCTGTCCTTGTCCCCATCTCCCACCAGACTTGCAGCTCTGTGTTAACAGGTGCTTCTGCGTCCAAGCGAGCCGGCGACTCGAGCGATGACGTGTCATCTCGACTTCGACCTCTCTTTGGTCCCAAACCCGGGCCAAATCAGGACCCTCACCTCCCCTGTACCCGCGCCCGAAAGCGTGAAAACCCAGCTTTTATTTAGGAATCTTTGCGTCCCAACGATGGTGGAAATGCCGCTTGTTTCACCTCAGGCCACCCTCCCCAGCCCCGCGCCGCTCAGCCTCAGTTTCTCCCCCGCAGCGCCCCAGAACCCGGTCGTCACGTGCCGCCGCCATTGTGGCGTCAGCCAGCGAGCCGCGGTCACGTGCGCGCCGCCTCCACCCCGCCCAGCGGCCACGCGGCCGCCCTCCGCAGACTCCGCGACCCCGCCCCGAGGTCACGTGGCCGTCCGCCGCTGGCTCCACGGCCCCGCCCCGCAATCACGTGGTCGCCCGCCGGCGCGCCCGCCTCCAGCTGCGCGCGGCTCCTCGCGGGCCACCGTAGAGGGCGTCGGACGGCCGCCGGGACGGAAGCCGAGAGGCGCTGCCGACCGCGCCTGCGACAGCGTCAGCCCTTCGCGGAGCGCCGGCCCGATGGCGGCGGCGGCGATGGCCGAGCAGGAGAGTGCCCGGAACGGCGCCCGGAATCGCGGCGGTGTCCAGCGCGTGGAGGGCAAGTTGCGGGCCAGCGTCGAGAAGGGTGACTACTACGAGGCGCACCAGATGTACCGGACCCTGTTCTTCAGGTAGCCGCTGCGCCGCGGCCGCCGCCTTCCAGGGCTTTCCGCCGAGCCTGGCGCCCCGCCCCCGGCCGCCTTCCATTGGCCGCGCCGCGCCGCCCCGCGCCCCCATTGGCCCGCGCCGCTGCCTGTCGCCGCGGCGGTCGGAGCAGGCGGGCGGCCGGGAGGCGGAGGACTGAGGACGCCGAGCCCGGCCTCCCCCGTGCCCCGGCCCAGCTCCCCGCCAGCCGGGCCTCCCCCAGTCCCGGCCCGGCCGCCCCATGCCTGGCCCGACACATCCACTCTCCGGGCCCCTGGCCGGCCTCGCCCAGCCACGGCCACCCCGGGACCGAGCCACGGGGTCTGCGTCCCCCGGCGGTCCGGTCGTCCGGGTTAAGCGTCTTTCTGCCCCGGGGCCCCTGCGCCGCGCGCTGGGCCAGCCGTGCCCGCGAGCCCGGCGCTGCGCCTGCACCTGCGCGGCCGGCAGCCCCGGCGCCACGGTGAGTGTCCCAGGCGCTGAGCTGCGGGGCGCGGGGGCGCTCAGGGCTCGCGACGCGTGCAAGCCGGCCCGCTGCGGGTTGCGGGCGATAAAACGTGCTTTTCCGGTGCGGCCCTGGAGCGTTGGCGAGTGTCGCGTGGCCTGCGTTAATTTTCTTTCGGTAGTTGTGCTGTAACACGTCCGCTGCTGTGATTTCTGGGTGGTTCTTGGCACATTCCGGTAAGTTCTGCCGCTTCTCTACGGTTCAGGCCAGAACGCAATGGGCCGTTCGTTGCGAGTCGGATAGGCCTTAAAGACCATTTTATAGGTGGTTAAAGCTGTTTTGTGGCCTGCTTTTTCTTTCCGAACTGCCACAGAGTCGGGCCTGTTCACCATTTCGGCCTAGGTTTTTTAATTTTCTTTAAATAACCAGTTGGATCAAGGTCTTGGGGACTCAGAGGTGCTCTGAGTGCGGCTCGTCACGTCCCAGACGACGGTGGGCTCTGTTGGCTTAGAGGACCAGGTAGGAGTGAGTTGGTTGTGGTTTAGGGAATCAGCCAAAGACTTGAGTAGGCTAGGCATTGAGGTTTGCAACATGAAGCCTTCCGCCTGGCCGCTTGGCAATCAGATATCCATGTGGCCTGGAGATCTGCCCCGTGCTCGCTGTTCTCCGGGATTTGTATGTAAATATTTGCCCCAGTGATTAATCAGCGAAACTGGGTCTTCCCGAAAATGAACAGTGTTTCTTGTTTTGAGACACTTCTGCCCGTGTGGGGAAAGGAGGTGTTGATCAGCTATAAAGAGGCAAGTGTCTCTGCACAGGGTGTGTGTCTGGAGTGGCCGGGGGTGGTGACGGAAAGCATGCTCTCTGCCAGCACAGCCTTGACCTACTTCGAATTCCACCTCTGCTCTGTGACCAGTGACCCACGACATCTTGCTGAACCTGTCTCAGCCTTGGCTTGGTCGCGGGGCAGTGGGGTGTACCTTCACCTCTTGGTAGTTGGGAAAAGTAAATGATCTGCCGTTGGCCTCCCTGGGGACGAAGTCGGTGGTGGCATTTGTGGCGTCCACAAGGTCTGAGTGAAACAGCCGGGAGCTGTCCTTGTCTCCCAGGGTACCGTCCGTGCGGACCTGTTTAGAACCCTCCTCCTGGGTGTGTGGCTCTGGGAGAAGTCAGGTTCACTGAGTTACATTAGGTTTTTGGTCTTTGTGTAAGTAAATACACGTTTGTGTAAGAGTTTACGTAGAACACGCACTCCGATGAGTTTTGGCATGTGCTCGCACGAAACCGTCAGCAGTCAGGATACTAAGAGTTTCCGTCACTGCCTAAGTTTTCTCATCTGTACCCCTCGCCCCCAGGCAACCCCTGATCTCTGCATCACGGTCACGGTAGATGGATTCGCATTTTCTAGAATGTGACGTAGGTGGAATCATATCCTCTTTTTGTCTTTCTCGGGTCCACGCAGCATGATCATTCAGGATTTACCCCCGTGCGTAGCGTTAATTCATTTGTGGCCAAGTGGTGTTCTGTAGTGCGGATGGACCACAGCTTGGCTGGCACCCGTTCACCTGTCAGAGACTTTCACAAATCACACTTGTAATTGTCGTACTTCAGGGCAGCTGAAGGAGAAGGGAGCCCGGAATCGGGCAGTCGGGTGGGTCGGGCTTACTTGGTGCGCGTCCCTTGGGCGTGGACCGTGGCAGAGGTCCGGTCGTTCAGCTGGACGCTCTGCCCCCTCTCCACCCCACCCCACCCCCCTGGGGTGCCAGCAGGTGGCCACTTAGTGTCTTCAGAGCTCCTCTGGGACGAGGAGGGAGTCTCTTTTCCAGGCCTGTTGGGTTATGGGTACTCAGTAGTTCTCTAGCCCCCCCACTTCTGGCTTCGCTTGGCCCAGTGCCTCCACTGTCACCTCCCGGGGGGGGGGGGGCCCTCTGCATCCAGCCTGCGTCCCTCTGATTTCACCAAAATCCGTCTTCCTTCCCAGGGGCCTTCTGACATTTGTGTCACCGTTTTGCCTCCCAAATCAAATGAAAATTTTTAAAAGAAAAACTTAAAACACGTGTTCTCTGCAACCTCCAAGCAAATAAGGAACTTTTCCTAAAGGAGGGGGCTGTGCCAGGGGGTTCCAGGGGGTTCCGGTCGTGTTCTCGGGGTGACCCTGCGGTGATGCTGAGCCCTCCTGAGCTCCACAGCATGGGGTGCTGTTAGCTGACACCTGACATGCCTCTCTCTGACCCCACAGTTTCTATTGGTAGTATTAACGTTTTTGTTACGTTCTGCTTGCTTCTTTTAATAAAAAGCAGAATCAACGGACAAGGCACAAGGCTGGGTGGGGCGCCCCCCCGCCCCCGCCCCAATCACCTGCTGGCCAGGTGCGGGTTCCATTGGTGCGTACCCATGTGTGCTGACGTCAGGGCCACGTGGATGGTGGATGGTGCCCCGCCTGCTCTCAGCTCCCCCCCACGCCCAACGCCTTGGGCCCCGGCACTAAATCCCTTCCCATCCCCTGAATTCCAGACAGAAGCACGTGCATTTCTCACGATCGCCTTTCACTGGTTCCGTTTTTTCCAGCTTTGCTTGATCTGCAACACGCAAGCTCCCCGAGCCGGGCGTGTGCGCCGTGGAACCCTTGCGTTGCTCCGCTCCCCCTGGAGCCCCCAGCCCTGGAGCTGCGGGTGCTCGAAAGCAGGCCCTGTTGTCCCAGGGACTTCTGCCATCTGGTGCTCTGCGAGGTTATCTCAGACGGGGGAGTCTAGAGCCCTGTCACGTCTCGTGTAAGCAGCGACACGCTGGCAGGATTGTCACGGAGAGGTGCCTGCGGTTCCGCGTGTCCGTGCCGGTGGCAGCGTGGGGCTGCGCGCCTCTGGAACTCGCCTTCCCGGGACCCCCCGTGGCAGTGTGGGCCCCCGGCAGGACCGGGCTGCGACGAGCTCGGCGTGGGGGTGGGGGGGGGCCCAGCCCGCAGGCTGGCGGTGGTTTTCTGGCCGGGCTGCGGGTTCCCCCCACCGGTGCCGCCCCCGCCCGGCAGATGGGTCTTCTGTGTGCTGATCGCGGCGGGGCCGTGTTCTCCTGGGGGGTTCCGGTCGTGGAACCTTGGTGAAGCAAAGACCGTTTCTGTGGTTAGTTGAATAGCCAGGCGCTCCCGTCTCCCCTGGCCTGCCGGTCGGGGCGAGCTACAGACGGGCTCCCAGGCCTCCGTGCTTGCTGTTTGCCTGTCTTGGGAGCACCTTTTGCTGCTCGCTTGGTATCTCTCTTCGATTTGTTTTGGTTCTGTTTCTTTTCTGATAATCACGGAGATAGACGCACGGCCAGCCAGTCGAGCGTCGGGTCGCGCGCTTAGCTCTGCGCCGGGCTGTGGGGAGCTGCTTCCTGCTGTTGGCTCGCTCTCGGGCTCAGCTCGGCTTCGCTAAATGTCGCCTGTCGCAGACAGACCGCCATCCTGTTGTTTGTGTTTAGTTGCCTGCCAGGCTCCGGCTTCTCGGTGTGTCTATCTCTCCGCAATTAAGGAAACTGAGAAATGTGTCCAAAATGGGAAAGTGAGGCAGGACAGGGTGGGGTGGAGGGGGTGGGGACCACAGAGAGAGTCGACGTCCCCCAGTGAGCTCCTGCTGTCCCGACCCCCGAGCGGGGCCCTGACCTTTGGTTCTCCGACGGACACCAGTATGTCGCTCTGTCCTTCACGCGGGTCCCACCACCGAAGCGGGGCCTGTGTGGTCGGGGTGGACGTCATCCAGCCTTTTTCTGGGTCCTTCTGCTGCGACCTTTGAGCTGCGCCGGGCCCCCCACCCGTGCTGCTGTCAGATGGGGGGTGTGGGTCTGCCAGTCCCCCGAGGCCTGCCTTGCTGACGGCAGGGACTCTCTGCCACGGTGGGTGGGGGCCGGGGTGCCATGACCGCCCGGTGAGGTGGCAGGCCTCAGGCGACGACACAGCTCGACTCTCTTCTTGGTCGGTCACGCACGCAGGCGCACACGCGTGTTTCCGGGATCGTTTGCCGTATAAAGTTCCTGTGTTTACTCACACGTCGTATCTTTTGCATTTTCTCTCTAAACCGTAGCCGTTGGGCTGGGGGAGCGTGATTCCGAGAGTGTGTCAGACTGTGGAGAACGTCTGCGGGGGAGCACGGGGCATAACTGGACCTAACTGGGGCTCCGCCCTCCTCTCTGTCTTACAGGTACATGTCACAGAGCAAGCACACGGAGGCGCGGGAGCTCATGTGCTCGGGGGCACTCCTGTTCTTCAGCCACGGCCAAGTACGCGGCGGGCCTGCCTTTCCCCCTCTGCTTGGGGCCTGCGGGTTGGAAAAGGAGCGTCCAGGGAGAGGTGTGGCGGACGACCGTGGACCGTCCCTGTCGCTGGCCACCGCCAGGCGGGTGTGCTTGTGTCCGGGGTGCCGGGTGCCGCGCCGGCCAGGGTCTCCGTCCTCCAGGCGCCCCGCCCGGGGGGCCCCGTGCATCTCCCCGCCACGCATTTCTGGCTGGACACCGGAGCAGCCGTCCAGCTCTGCCGGGGCTTCTAAAGACCAGCCAGGGCTCTGCTTCTGTGATTCCTACTCACTTCTGTGTTTTGTAGCAAAACAGCGCTGCGGACTTGTCCATGTTGGTCTTAGAGTCGCTGGAGAAGGCAGAAGTCGAGGTGGCCGCTGACCTGTTGGGTGAGGCTTTCTGACTGTGCACGAGGTACCTGTGCACGTGGAGTAGTGACGCCCCAACGCGCACGCGCGCGCCCTCTCTGGTGGACGCTGGCACCTCGCCTGCCCGCACGCTGAGTGTGCATCGGGGCGGGTCCCCTGGGGGCAGCTCCCTGCTGTAGTCCACCTCCCCCTCTGCTCCAGGACACAGGCCGAGCCTCCAGGCTGCTGACTTTGCAGCCGAGAGGTCACCGGCGGGGGGGGGGGGGGGGGGGGGGGGGGGGGGCCCTGGGACACACCAGAACGCCATTTCTCAGCTCCGGGGCGGAATAGTTCTTGTTTCGGTGAACCCTGACCTGCGGCGTGTGGGGCGCTGAACGGCAGCGCTTCTCTGGATGAGGGTCTGTGTTTGTGTCGTTTTAGAAAATCTGGCTAAACTGTTCAGTCTGATGGACCCGAATTCCCCAGAGCGAGTGGCTTTTGTGTCTCGAGCCCTGAAGTGGTCCAGTGGAGGATCAGGGAAGCTGGGCCACCCCCGTCTCCACCAGCTGCTGGCCCTCACCCTGTGGAAAGGTAGGCCCGGTGCGGGGAAAGCTCTCGGCGGGAGGGTGCAGGCCGTCCCCAAACAGCCGCCCCTGTTTCTGCCTTGGTGGCTCTCACTGGTGTTAGCTGTTGTCAGCAGTCGCACTCCTGGGCCGCGGGGAGCCAGGAGGGGAGGATTTGCTCTCCGCTGGTCTGGCCCTTCCTGTCCGCCCCCCGCCACCCCCAGCTTCCTCTCTGGGACATCTTCCCCAGGCGGGCCCTGTGATGGCGCGGCGTGCTGCGTCGTCTTCAAGTTTAAATCTCCGCTTCTGATTAAGCACTTGGCTGATGAGGGGGCCGGGGGGGATGCCAGGCAGTTTCTGGGTGTGGTTCGCACCCTCAGCTCTGAGTCTGGTGCCCAAGGGCCGGGAAAGACCTTCGGTTTGGTGACCTGGACAGCATTTGTTCAGGAGGGTTTGAACAGCTGTGTCCTGTTGAGTGAGCGCTGCGGGCAGCTCGTTCACACCGCGTCAGCCTTCCCGGGGGTCGTCACCGGGCGTCCGCTGGGCAGGGGGGAGGTGCCTTGGTGGGGGCACAGAGGCACGGTCCTTCACTTGCAGGCGGCCTTCTGCCGGGTCGCGTCTGTGTTAGCGGCTCCTCCTGGAAGCAGCCTGGGTCCAGAGGCGGCTCTGGGGTCAAATAGGCCTGCCTGCTCCCCACGCCGGCGGGCCCAGCGCGTCCCTGCTTTGCCTCTCATCCGGCGGCACGCGTGTGGTGGCCGCCCCCCACGAACCCAGCCCTCGCCCACACGGGGATGCCGGCTGTGTGAGCACACAGACTCCTCCCCTCTTCTCTCGGGGTGGCACTGCTCACTGGTCCGCGTGTCCCCACCCGCTGTGACCCACGAGTGGGGCTCCTCAGACCCCTCAGCTGCTGGCGTGCCAGCCCTGCCCGCACCCCAGAGGGCTGCCGGGAGGATAACGGTCAGATGTGCATGAGTTCAAAGGCCAGACAGTCAGGACGCTCTCCTTGGAGGGCGGCTGAATCCCTTCCCCACTTTGACCCAGAGCCGGAGGGGGGCCCAAGCAGGAGCAGCTGGGCGCTGGGGCTGAGGCGGTTTGGGCCCCTCCTCTGCTGGCATGCACTCCCTGGGGGCGCCTTGCTTCCCCTCCCTCGGGCCGCCCTGGCCTTCCAGCCTCGCATGGGCCCCATGCATTTTCTGTCTGTCGTCTGTCCCCACCAGAACGCCCTCCCACACACCCGATGCTGGAGTGTCTCGTTCATTGGGGGTGCCCGGAAGCCCCTCAGGGAGAGACCGTCGGTGTTCGCCGGTTCGGCGGGGTGGGGGGTCCCTGAGGCCCCTGCCCCCTTACTCCCGCCCCATCTTGCAGGGGCCGGCCTGGGGTGTGCACGTGCAGGTGGACGGCCTGCTCTGCGATCAGGGGCGGCTACAGCAAACCTGTGTTCCTAGCAAGCATTTATTTGGCACCCCTTTTGCCCAGTCTATTTGGGGGGTCCATGGGGAGATGCCAAGCAGAAAACAGACGTGATCCTGCGTCTGTGGCTCCGAGAGACCCTCAGAGGTGGGGGCGCCTGGGCGGCTCAGTCACTTGAGGGCCTGACTCTTGGTTTCAGCTCAGGTCACGATCCCACGGTACGTGGGATCGAGCCTCACGTCAGACTCGGTGCTGGCATTGGGGAGCCTGCTTGGGGTTCTTTCTCTCTCCTTCTCCGCCCCTCCCTTATGCATGTGCTCACTCGCTGTCTCTTAAGTAAATAAACAAAAAAAAGAGTCCTTCAGGGGCTTCGGGTTGAGAGCCAGCTTTAAGGCATTCATATTTAGGAACGTGATTTTAAAATTCAGGATATAGGCAGTTATGCGTAGTGCCTGAGGCACAGATCCCGCGTCCTGTCCTGCCCCGGCGTCCGTGGCTTGTGTCCAGAGCCTGTGTTTAGGGATGTCTGTGTGGCTGTGGCCCCTGGGGACAGGCCTGCGGCCGTGGTGATTGGCCCTCCATGGCTTGCCTCCGCTGTCAGTTCTGCTGTGTTGTGGCGGTCTGCTGATTGAGGCACACCTCGTTCTGGTACACTTCACAGATCCCGCATTGCCCACACATCGGTCTGCGGTGACCCTGTGTTGAGCAAGTTTATTGGCGCCATTTTTCCAACAGCGCCTGCTTGCTTGCTGTCTCTGTCACGTTTTGCTAATTCTCACAATACTTCGAGATTTTTATTTTTTTATTATTTTTTTTTAAAGTTAACTTTTTTTAGTTTTGAGAGAGAGCATGAGCTGGGCAGAGGGGCAGAGGGAGACAGAGAATCCCAAGCAGGCTCCACGCTCAGCCCGATCCCACAACCTGAGCCGAAATAAAGAGTTGGATGTTCAACTAATTGAGCCATCCAGATGCCCCAAGGTTTTTTGTCATAATGTGTCACTGTGATCTGTGACCGTGATCTTTGACGTTACCATCGTGATTGTTTTGGGGACCAGGAACCGCGTTCACGTAAGGGCAAACCTAATCGATAACCGTGTGTGTGTTGACCGCTTTCCCGACCGGCCGCTCCCCCATCTCCCTCCTCGTCCTCGGGCCTCCCTGTTTCCCAAGACACAGCAACACTGAAACTGGGCCACGTAATGACCCTACAGAGGCCCCTGGGGTCCCAGCGAAAGGAAGAGTCTCACGTCTCTGACGTCAGATCACGAGCTACGGACGAGTAAGCTCAGTGAGGAAGGCGGAAACCGGGCCCCTCGCCCCGGACGCTTAGCCTGGTGGTCGGCGCAAAGGACACGCTCCGGAAGGAAATTAGCATGGGAAAGAATCAGCCTCCCCGTTTTAGCGGTCGGGACAGAAGAGTGAACCAGCCATGGCATCCCTGTAAGCTATAGCCTAACCCAGAGCCACGCGCTGACTGCCTCAGTTCCACGAAGGCGGAGGCGGGGAGGAAGCTGCGGGAGGAGAGTCTGAAGCCAGCAGAGGCCGCGTCCAAGGCGGAAGAGTGCACGGCGGTGTAGACGCGGCCACAGGGGGTCCGGAAGATCCAGCTGCGACCGTTAACGAAGGGGCCCGCACGCCACACGGGTCGAGGACGTGCGTCAGGACGTGCGTAGTTGGAGAGACGTCGGCACCTGGCTTCCCAGCCTCAAGGGACCGGCCGACCCTCCCGTCCAGGGCTGACGCAGCAGCCGGTGACCGCAAGCCGGGGCCAGTGCCCAGCGACCCGTCCCGAGTCCGAGGGCCCCGAGCGAGCACACGGAGTGGGCGCTGCCTGTCCTCTGCCGACGGGACGCCGCCGCCCGGATGGCAGCGCGTCTGTGTGCGACGCCCCTGGTCACCCGAGAGCTCGGACGGACACAGGCAGTGAGACGAGCGTGGTGTTCATGCCGGACTCGGCATCCGTCCTGCCGCCCGTGGACCGAGGAGTCGTTTCGGTCCTCAAGACTTATTGAACAGGCGCACTTCGTAAGGCTGTAGCTGCCACGGATGGTGCTTCCTCTGCTGGGAAAAGTCCGCCGAAAACCTGCCGGAAAGCAGTCACCTTTCTCGATGCCAGAAAACCTGCCGGAAAGCAGTCACCGTTCTCGATGCCACTAAGAACGTACGTGATTCGCAGGAAGAGGCCAAAATATCAGTTGTGACAGGAGTCTGGCAGAAGGCGATGCCAGCCCTCAGGGACGACCTCGAGGGGTTCGGGACACGGGCGACGAAGTCCGTGCAGATGTGGGGGAACAGGAAGAGAACAGAACCAGAGGTGGAGCCTGCGGGTGGGGCTGGACGGCTTCCGTCTCACGCTTCACCAGACGAGGACCCGCTCCTTCCGGGTGAGCAAGTGGGGTTTCTGGAGCTGGAACCCACTCCTGGTGAAGGCGCCGCGCGGACGGTCGAAATGACCGCAAAGGGTTGAAAAACAGCGCGTAAACGGAGTCGCTAAAGCCGCAGCAGGTGTGAGCGGAAGGAAGGTGTGAGGCGTGAAGGAAGTTCTCCTGTGGGTAGATGCTATCGAACAGCATCGCACGCTATGGAGAGGCCTTTCGGGAAAGAGTCGGCACAGCAGACTTGATCGTCTCATTTCAGAACTTGCCAGAAGCACCCCAGCCTCCGGCAACCTCCACCCTGACGGTCAGCAGCCGGCGGCCTCCAGGAAAACCTTCCACCGGCAGGAAGGTTACAGCCCGCTGCAGACTTGGGTGATGGTTAACGTTTGTTATTTAAGTTCTATTTCTTGTTTTCACATAGCGCTAGGGCACGCTTAGCAGACTGTGAACACAGCTTTCTGTGCTCTGGGAAACCAAAAACTTGGTTTTGTTGCGGTGATCTGGAACCGACCCCCAGTATCCCCGAGGTGCTCTTGTACAGGGTCCAGTACGGTTCTTGGAGCCAGTCTGGTACTGGGACAGAACATCCGGGCATGGTTTTGCCCAATTTTTCTGTTCCTGTGGACGCTCTAAAACCAGAAGTTATTTTTGGATGGTCTGAGGGAGAGAAGAGAACGCAAGTACACAAAGAAATGGGGGCTCGAACCATTCTGAGCTCCGGAAGGTGGTGTGCGGGGCGCTGGGGGCTGGGGCCAATGGCAGGAAGCAGTCCTGGCCAGCCGGGGGCCACTATTCCCGGTAGAAGGTGGCAGGAGGCTGGGGCACGGCGCCTTAGCCCTGGAAAGGTGTGGGAGCCGGGGGCCTTGTGAGTGAGACGGGGTCGTGATCCGGTCCACTCTGGGAAATGGGCCAGGGTGTGGGGAGGTGCTTGGTCTAGGCCGGGGCTGTGCCTCAGCGCGGCGGACGCTCTGGACTCCTGTGCTCTGTAGGATGCCGAGCCCCGACCCCCTAGCCGTGGCAGCCAGGGGTGCCCAGGCGTTGCCAGCATCCGGCAAGAGGGAAGGGTGTCGAATAGCCAGTGTTGTGAGGGCCAGCAGGCAGGGAGACAGGTTTCCGAGCAATGAGTGCGGGGAGCAGGGGTACAGCGGAGTCATTTACTGGCGTTGGGAAGGCTGGGATTTTTGTTATTTTTTTAACAAACCTACCAGTAGAGCTCGCCCCACGAGCAGCGTACAATAGGAGTGCTTCAGGAACAGGTTAGTTGGAGCACACTTCTCCTGGAAGGTCCTTCCAGCCACCTTTTGTGCTGTTAGCACTAAAGCTTCCTGCCCTGGTGAGAGGTGTGGCCCCAGGGAACAGGCTCAGAAGGTCGAGGCCAGAGTGCCCCCAACTCACCTGTTGGGGTGCAGGTTCCAGTTTGGGGCCTGAGGTTCCACGTGTCTGTCCGGCTCCTAGGTGACTCCGCGTTGAGCGGGACAGTGTGGCCCTTCTTGGGAAACAGCGGGGCTGAGCCGTGTCCTCACCACTCGCAGGACGGGTCCATCCTGACTGGGACATCAGTCCTGGTGGGGACATCCAGTCCTTCGTCCAGCAGGGCTTCTTGAGGGGGACGGACCACAAACACGGGGAGGGAAGTAGTGAATGTGGAATGTGTGTCGGAAGGTGGACAGAGGGTGGGTGGCCGTCAGGACAGCAGGGGCCTTCGTGTGGCCTGGGGGACAGGCGGGCCCGACCTGGTCCTGGCACCACTCTGACCTTTGCTGCGTTTGCGTGCCGGGGTTTGCGGGGCCTGCGTCTCAGTTGTCAGAAGCATGAGTCCGGGGGTCTCGCGTCGGCCCGCTCTCGTGAGCCAGCTAATGCGGACGCCAGCGTGGGGACTTCATCCCGAAGCCTGCCCTCCCACCATGGGCATTTGAGGCGGTGAATGGGACGCCTGGGGGGGTGGGTGTAGAGCGCACTCAGGTGTGTGGGGGCGGGGATGGTGTGCGGGGCACAGGCAGGTGTGCGGGGGCCGGGGGGGGGCGGGGCGGGGGGGCCGAGTGCAGGGGGTGCCCAGGGCGGGTGTGTGGGGGCCGGGGCGGGGACGGGGTGGGGTGGGTGCCGAGCGCACTCAGGTGTGTGGGGGCGGGGATGGTGTGCGGGGCACAGGCAGGTGTGCGGGGGCCGGGGGGGGGCGGGGCGGGGGGGCCGAGTGCAGGGGGTGCCCAGGGCGGGTGTGCGGAGCGCTCGGGGCTCACGGGTGTCCGCTTCCCTCCCGCAGAGCAGAACTACTGCGAGTCCCGGTACCACTTCCTGCACTCGGCGGACGGCGAGGGCTGTGCGCACATGCTGGTGGAGTACTCCACGTCCAGGGGCTTCCGCAGCGAGGTGGATATGTTCGTGGCCCAGGCCGTGCTACAGTAGGTACCCGCCTTGGCTCGGCCTCCTGTCACCTGGCCGAGACGCCACCCAGGGTCGCCACTCTGCGACCCTGCCGCAGACCTGTCGAGGAGGCTGTGTGTTGTCGCTCCGGTCCCCCGACCGTTTGTGGGATTTGAGTCAGGCGGCCGCGGAAGGGAGTGTTCTGACCGGCGTCCTGCCGTTCCTCCCTGTGTTCCGTTCTCTCTAGGTTTTCTGGGCGGCGGGCCGCTGTCATTCGGGGGGTGTGCGTATTTAATAAGATGTCCGAGGTGTCCCGGGTCGAGGAGCGAGTGTGGGTCCCGGACGTCTCTTGTGAGGCTCCCCCGCTCCCGTCGGACCGCCTCCTGCCCCCTCGCCAGTCGTTTTCCGGGACCGTCGAGCACGCACACAGCTTGGGAGGGAGGCAGGGTGGGCCCGCGCTCCCGCCTCGGAAACCCCCGGAATCGGTGGCCGGGTGTCGGGACAGGACACGTTCTGTGCACGTGAACGGGAGGGGGGTCGCAGCACGCTCGCTGGACCTGACGGCACCTCGGAGCTCCCCGCCCCGCCGCACGGCAGCCTGATACGTGTCTGTGCCTCTAAATGGAGAGTTTCGGGGACTCCAGAGCCCCCGAGCCCAGCTGTGTGGTGCACGGCGCCTGTGTGTGGATCCCGAGACCACCCGGTCACCTCGCTCGCACCTTGACGAGGAGGGACAAGCGGCCACGGGAAGGCCGTGGAGATGGCCCCACGGGGCTGGAGTCAGAGCCTGTCCCACTGCCCCGCACGCTCCCCAGGGCCCTGGGCTGACTTGCTGGGCGCGCGCGGTCTGGAGTTCGAGAACCCGCCACAGACACGGTCACCCTCGCGAGCTTCACGTCCTCGCCTGGAAATTGCGAATGCGGAGGGGTGCCGTGCATGGCGGGGGCCCCCGTGTGCTGTTTGGGGACGGCCTTCTGCTCTGCCCCCAGAAGCGTCCCAGGTCTGGGGCTCACGTGAGCGTCTGTGCGAGTCCCTTGTTTCTGCCTCGGTACCCTGCTTACTAGGGCGTCCCTTCCAGGTTTCTCTGTTTAAAGAACAAAAGCAGTGCGTCAGTGGTGTTTACAACGTACACGCAGAAACACCCGTCCATCGAGAACGGCCCTCCATTTGTGCAGCCTCTGCTGAATTTCATCTGGTTTCTGCTGCTGGCCGTAGATGGGTGAGTTGCGTGTGCGTGGAGGGGTCGTGTGGGGGGGGGGGAGGGGGTACAGCGCGCACAGAGGGATGCGCACGCGTATGGAGGGGCGCGTGCGTGTGCCCTGCACGTTGGACTCTCCTGGACATCCGTGCTGCCATCCGTGTCGCTTCAGGGGCAAACTGACCGTGTTCACGGTGCTGTGTGAGCAGTACCAGCCGTCCCTCCGGCGGGACCCCATGTACAATGAGGTGAGGGGCGCGTGGGGCCGGGCGACGGCTGGAGGAGGAGAGGGCACGGGGAGCCTCGGGGACCGGGCGGGTGGGAGGTCGTGTCGCCCGCGTGTCTGCGCCCGCTGAGCCCGTGCCTCTGTCTCTTGCAGTACCTGGACCGGATAGGACAGCTGTTCTTTGGGGTGCCGCCCAAGCAGACGTCTTCGTACGGGGGCTTGCTGGGTGAGTGGGGGGACGGGCGGGGGGCGCAGGGAGGGAGCGGGGCGGGCGCAGGTGCGGTCCTCTCCCGGGCTCCGTGTCTGCTCGGCCCTGAGGTCCTTCTCCCAGTAGACTCCCACACAGCCGTGCGGGCCCTGTCGTCCCAGGGCCCGCTCGGTGGGCGTTTTCTTTTATCTTTCACTTTTGTGGTAAAATACACGTATCGTGAAATTTGTTGTTTTAACCACTTCTGACTGAACAGCTCAGGGGGACTGAGCACATTCACGCTGCTGTGCGGCCATCTGCACCGTCCATTTCCAGAATGTTCCATCTCCCCACGTTGAGATTCTGTCCGTTATACACGGACCTCCACCCGCTCCCCCAGACACGGTCCCACCACCTACCCTGTGTCCGTGAGTGTGACGACCCCGGGACCGCATGGGAGTGGGTCCCAGTGCGTGTCCTTCCGTGTCCGTGAGTGTGATGACCCCGGGACCTCGTGGGAGTGGGTCCCAGTGCGTGTCCGTGAGTCTGACGACCCCGGGGCCTCGTGGGAGTGGGTCCCGGTGTGTGTCCTCCTGTGTCTGCCTTGTGTCACTCACCGTGGTGTCTGCAGGGTCTGCCCATGTTGGAGCAGGTACCAGGACTTCCTTCCCTTTTAAGGCCGAGTAGTGTTTCGTGGGTGGATGGCGCGTGTTGTGTTACCTTCATCTGTGATGCACACAGGTTGCTTCCGCCTGTTCGCCGTGTAAATTTGCTGCTGTGAATATGGGGTGCACCTGTCTGCTGGGGTCCCTGCGCCCAGTGCTTTGGGTAGTACACCCCAAACTGGACTCACCAGGTCACATTGAGGTTCTGTGTTCAAGTTTGGAGTCGCTACCCGACTGTGCCCAACAGACATGTCCCACCAGCTGTGCGCGAGGGGTCTGGTTTGTGCATGTCCTCACCCACCTTTGCCGTTTTCTGTGTTTTACTGGCAGCCGTCCTACAGGGTGTGAGGTGGGAGCTCGCTGTGGCTGGGTCGCATCTCCCTAATGACGATCGTCGTGTAGCATGTTTTCTCGTGCTTATTGGCTATTTGTACACCTTTGTATCTGGTCAAGTCACGTGCTTATTTTTTTTTTAATTAATTTATTTTTTTAAATATATATATATATTTTTTTTTTAATTTTTTTTTTTTTTTAATTTTTTTTTTTCAACGTTTTTTATTTATTTTTGGGACAGAGAGAGACAGAGCATGAACGGGGAGGGGCAGAGAGAGAGGGGAGACACAGAATCGGAAACAGGCTCCAGGCTCCGAGCCATCAGCCCAGAGTCCGACACGGGGCTCGAACTCACAGACTGCGAGATCGTGACCTGGCTGAAGTCGGACGCTTAACCGACTGAGCCACCCAGGCGCCCCAAGGAGGCTGAGGTTTTTAAAAAAAATTTTTAATGATTATTTATTTTTGAGAGAGAGAGAGAGAATGAGAGAGAGCATGAGCAGGGGAGGGGCAGAGAGAGAGAGGGAGACACAGAATCGGAAGCAGGCTCCAGGCTCCGAGCCATCAGCCCAGAGCCCGACGCGGGGCTCGAACTCACAGACCACGAGATCGTGACCTGAGCCGAAGTTGGCTGCTCAACCGACTGAGCCACCCAGGCGCCCCGCTTATTTTTGAATCAAGTTGACGAATTCTCTACACTTGTCAGATGTAAGATTCAGAAATATTTTTTCCCGTTTTGTGGGTTGTTTTTTTTAAGACTGTATTTATTGTAATAAATGTTTTTAATGTTTATTTATTTTTGAGGAAGAAAGCATGAGCAGAGGAGGGGCAGAGAGACAGGGAGACACAGAATCCAAAGCAGGCTCCAGAGTCTGAGCTGTTAGCACAGAGCCCGATGTGGGGCTCGAACTCATGAGTCGTGAGATCATGACCTGAGCTGAAGTCGGACGCTTGACCGGCTGCGCCACCCAGGCGCCCCCAGACTTTATTTTTTTGAAGTAGCTTAAGTTTCACAGACGTAAAGAGGAAGGCCCTGAGATTTTCCATGTACCTCCCTGCCCCTCACAGCCCTTTTTGGTACTTGCATCCCGCGACAGAGGGGGGACTTGTTGAAATTGTACCTGCACAGACACATCACTCTCACCTGAAGTTCATGGTCACATGGTTACATTCAGGGTCACTTTTAATGCCGTACATTTATAGGTTTAGACACACACACCTATCATTAGTCATTCAGAGTGGTTTCTGCCCTAAAAACCCTCTGTGCTCTGCCTGTTCGCCCCTCCCAACACCCAGCAGCCTTTTCACTCTGGGTAGCGTCCTCTGACGCAGAACTTAAAATTTTCACCAAGTCCGTTTGTTTCTCCTCCGTTCCCTGGGCCTTGCGTGTCCCAGCCACAGTCTTCGGCAGGTCCAGTGCTGGGAAGCTTTCACTCTGTGTCTTCTGCGAGTTTTACTGTTCTGGGGCTTACATTTAGGTCCTTGATCTACTTTGAGCTATTTTTTGTGTGCACACGAGGTCGGGGTCCAGTGTCCCGTTTGTTGAAGAGACTGATCTTCCCATGAGTGGTCTTGTCACGCTGGTCAGATCTGTTTGACCCCCGTGTGCTCGGGCCTGTTTCTGGCTCTCTGTTCTGTTCCATGGGTCTTTGCTTGCGTGCGTGCGTGTGTGTATGTGTGTCTTTGCCCACACCACACCGCTTTGAGCTCACGCGATCAGGAAACGTGAGCTCTCCGGTTTTGTTCTTGTTCAAGGTAGTTTTGGCTGTTTGAGTCTCTTGCAATTCTGTATGAATTTTAGAGTGGGTTCTTCTTTTCTTGCAAAAACGTCATTGAGATTTTGACAAGGACTGCATTGATCCTGTAGATGGCATTGGAGGGTATTGGCATTTATACGGTATCACGTTTTCCAACCCGTGGACACGGGAAGCATTTCCATTTATTTGTGGCTTCAGTAACTTTCAGTGTTTTATCATTTTCATTCATGAGTCGTTCAGCCTTTCAGTTAAAGCCAGTCCCTCAGTGTTTTATTCTTGTGGATGCTGCTGTGAATGGAATTGTTCTTGATATTTTTTCCGGTTATTTATTATTGGCGTAGAGAAATTCAACGGATCTCCACGTGCTTTGTATCCCGCTCCTTTGCTGAATCCACTTGCTCCGACGGCTGTTTCGTGCAGCCCTTGGGGTTTTCTGTGTGGCGGGACCACGTCCTGCGCAAACACGGTGTTGCTGCTTCCTTTGCGCCCTGGGTGCCTTTTCCTTCTCTCTCTCCCTGCTTGCTCTGGCCGGAATTTACAGTTCGGTGTGGAATGGAGGCGGCGAGGGCCTCCTCGCCTGTCTGCTCCTCGAGGAGGAGCTCTCAGGGTCTCGCCCCTGCGCATGACGTCCCCCGTGGGCTCTCCAGAGACGGCGGGGACCGTGTGGAGGTGGCTCCTCCCGTTCCCGGTTGGTTGAGTGCCGTGATGACCGCGTGGGGCCGGCCAGGGGCCGATCCCGCGTCCGCGGAGGTGGACGATCGCGTGGGTCTTCCCCCCTCTGCCCAGGGGCCGCGCACCCCGCCCCCCCCCGCCGGCCTGTCGTGGGGAGCCCTCCTCGCGGTGCAGGCGCGAGGCCCCTCGGGGCGCGTCGCCTGTGCGCGCGCTGTCGCGGTCTGTTTGCCGGCGCTCTGCTCGGGCGTTTGCATCAGCGCTCACGAGGGGTGGCGGTCCCCGATCTCCTCCCGGCGCCTTGGGCTTTGGTATGGGGGCTACGCCGGCCGCCTGGAAGGAGTTGGGACGCGCTCCCTCTTCCTCAGCGTTTCTGGAGAAGTCTGAGAAGGACCGGCGTGGGGTGTCCTTGAAGCGTTCGGCGGGCCTCGCCAGTGAGGCCGTCGGGACCAGGACTTTGCTCTGTTCGGGGGGCGGGGGTGGTTCCCGAGGGGGGCTCCTGACTCGTTTACCGGCCCGTGCACACCGTGCATTTCTTCACGGGTTCGTCTTGGCCGCTGTTAGATGCCAGGTTTCTGACCCGGCATCTCGAGGCCAGGCCTCCGCCCCTCGTCTGCCTAGCCTGGCGGCCCCAGGCCTCAACACCACGTGCCGTCACCTTCACCGGGGTCCCATGTCAACTTCGACCTCCACCGGGGCAGGGACCATTGTAGCCCTTCATCTGAGAGTGGCTTTTACGAGCCTCGATGTGCTACTACTTTTGAGCGGGTAGGTGTTGCCTCGTGGAGTTCGTATTCGCCAGCACACACCGAAATCCGCCTTGCCGTTCAGACTTCTTCCCTTCCTCAGCTTCCTTTTGGAAGTAACTGCAAAAACACACAGATGGCTGTTGTGTGCCCTTGCGACGTATCCTCCACACTGACTGCGCCTGGTTCTTGATGGAGCTGAGGCTGCCCCAGGTGCCAGGCTCAGCCGCGGGCTCGTCCCGCAAAGCTCCGTGACCCTGCCCCCGTCCTGTCCGAATCCACGTGGCATCCTGCCTCGTCGGTCCCTCGGGCTTGGGCTGGGTGGACGTTCGCCATTTTGATGCACGTGGGCCAACGTTCTCCTGGGGAACACGGTTTGACTTTCTAGTTGTAAACTGTGTGTCTGGCGTCCGGATTTGTGCCGGGGAAGGCGGGGGGTGGAGGCGCACCTTCCTTCCTGTGCCAGCTGCGTGTAGGTGCACTGTGGTTTCACCCGGGCCTGGGGGCTGCGTGTTTGCATCTGTCGGGCCTGACGTCCAGCCTCCCTCCTCGCCACGCGCGTCCTTATACTTCGTGCTCGCTCGTTTCCCACCAGAACTTCAGAGTCGGCCCTTCCGGCGCCCAGAGTGCTGCTGGTGTGTTCGTTGGACCCGGGTTAGCGGCAGATCAGGGACGATTCTGCACCTTCGTGGCAGTCTGTCCCGAGAACGTCGTTCCCGTGTGCGTGTGTTCTCACTTTCTCGGTGGCTTGGCTTCGAGGACTTTGTAAACTGCTGACCCTGTGGTGACACAGTAGTGGTTCCGTGGGTGAGATCAGAGTGAGGCAAAGTGTCCGTGGTGACTGCACCAGTGGGCGACAGCCATTAACGTCTCCGCGTGTGGCCCTGGGGTCTCTGACGCATCCCGACCCGTTTCTGGATACCTTTAAGTCAGCACGTGTGTAATTTACGGCCTCGTGTCGGTGGATGGTGACGTCCCCGTGACCGCGGGTTACTGACAACTCCGAGGGCTCCGGGCACAGGCATCCGCGTTCCCAGGGACGCGTGGTGGGGCCCCCGCGCCTCCCGTCCGGGCCCCGGGACGCAGTGCCGTGGAAGGTGGGGTTCCCCGGGCAGGGGTGCCGGCAACGCGGGGCCGCTGTGCCTCACGGCGCCTGCGTTTGCTTCCAGGGAACCTTCTGAGCAGCCTCATGGGCGCCTCGGAGCAGGAGGGCGAGGACAGTCAGGACGACAGCAGCCCCATCGAGCTCGACTGACCCCGCCCGGCGGCCCGCACGAAGCCGCCCCGAGCCCGGGCCCCCACGCCCGGGGATTCCCGGTCCGCGGCTGCCGTGGCCGCGTTGGCGTCTGCGCGCCCGCCCCGGGCTGCGCCTCCGCCGCAGCCGTGCTGGCTGGGCCGCGCTGCACCTCCAGACTGACCACAATAAAGCACGGGCCTTGCCGCGCTCCCACCCTCTCCCTGTCCTCTGTGTCTGGTTTGCTTCGGGAGGCCGCCTGGCGTCCGACGGAGGCCCGTCCCCGTCACGGGTGGCGTGGGGGGTGGCCGCCGCCCAGCCAGCACCACCTGGACGTCCTGCGGTGGCCCGGCCACCGGTGTCCCGGAGAGCATCGGGGCGGCTGCTCTGTGCCAAATCCCGAGGCCACGGCCGCTTGGGACGGGCCTCGCGAGGGGATCGGGAGTCCTTTCCACGTCTCGAAAGGCGGTATTTATTTTCATTGGGTGGTTGATTCCTCTGACCTGACGTTTTAGGGTTTAACCGAACGGCCAGTGTGGGAGTGAGCGGATCTGCCCTTTCTCGCTGATGCCAGACCCGGTGTTCCCAGGGCGATTACAAGAGGGGAGACAGTTTATTTTTTCACAATTTAAAATAAGAGTTGTAGATTAATACACAGCGATCATGCATGGCAAGGCGTAAGATACACACACTTTTATTGACTGTAAAACGAAGTTTAAAGGAAGGTTTGTGTTAATTGTTGAGTTTAAATAAATCCTTTATACTGGGTTTTGCCGTGCTCGTCCTTTCTGAGTGCGCAGCGGGGAGCGGCTGCCGAGTCCGGCCTGGCCAGGGCCGTCTGGACCGTGCCCACGTGGGTGCTGTGGATGGCCACGCGCGGCCGGTCGCGGCAGGTCTCGTGGCTCTTGTCTAAACATGTGGCGGTGCATACGCAGATGTGGAGACACCACAGACAGGCCGCGGGGGAGGTGGGGCCAGACCACGCCGAGGCCCCCCCAGCTGCCCGGCGTGGCTCTCCGGAGCAGGTGGTGGTACAGGTTGGCTCTGAAGTGCAGGGTCCAAGCCCACCACCGGCGCCTGGCTCCTGCCGTGACGTTTGTTCCGGAACTACAACGCGCGCCCAGCGCAGTCGGCCTGAGGGGAGTTTGAGCGGCACGGCGGTTTTTCTGTGCGGTTCTGCCGGGAAGCACAGCACCCCTGTACAGCTGCTTCCTGCCTCGGCCCACGTCCCCCGGCGGTGGCGTCTGCCTGGACCCTCAGCACACGGAGACCTGCGTCCCCCGTGGGTGCAGCCCTTTTACCGGGCAGTTGTGAGCGGCGCCTGCAGCCGGGCGGGCCTTGTGTCCCCACGTCTCCGCCGTACGGCACGAGGGAGCAGAGGCCACCACGACCACCAGCCCCGAGCCGGCCTCTAGCCCAGCACCCGGACTACGAGTGGCCCGTCACCCGGACGTCTGTGAGGTAAGCTCGGTGACACCCTTTGTGGACCATGAGTTTCCTACCTTGTTTCGGAAATTGTTCCTGCCGGTGGTGAAATTGTTTCTTGTTGAAACGGGCACACCACCTCTGCCTCCGGCCCAAGAGAGGGTCTAGACTACCAGTCCCAGAGGACTTGTGGCCTGGGCCGCTGGCCACTCGGGGAGGGGACCACGAGGTTACCCGTTCCACCTTGGAGGAGACTCCTCGTTTCCTTGGGGAAGACGGGCCAGTGACGGTGGCTTATGGTGTGGCGGCACAGCTGGGGAGCAGGGCCAGAGGATGGTCTCTCCTGGGGCAGGTGGGGTCTCTGGGACTCTGGCAGTGGCCCTGGCTGACCTCTGGCTGGCCTCACCCCCAGCCCAGCTGTCTGGGGGACCCCTACCCCACAGCCTCTGTGCAGTAGGGTCAGGGTTGAGAGGCGGGGGGCGTGGTGCAGCCTCGTACTCCCTCTTGACCCTGCAGCCGCGCCCCCGTTCGGGTGTGCAGGGGTCCGAGCTGGCGGGCCGTGTGCTCAGATGCAGAGGGGAGAACAGGTGGTGGGAGCCCGGCCCACGAGGACAGGCAGAGGCCCTCGGATACCCTTTCCCTGGAGGTGTCCCCACTTCCTGCCATGTGCCTGAGGCCAGTGGGTAGATCTTCCTGGGGCCCAGAGCCCCCCCCCCCCCCCACCCCAGCCTCCGACACCAATGGCCACTTTAGGATAGGATGTGAGGGTTGGTGTGATGGGTCAGGACACCCTCCCTTGGGGACTGTCTTCCGGTCCCCTCAGGGGCTGGTCCAGGCAGGACAGGGGTGAGGGGCACCCGGATCACCCAGCTGGTAGCCCGTGCCCTGCACACGCTCCTCTGTCCCCCCACCAAGGGTGGGCAGAGCCAGGGCGCCGGGGACGAGGCTCGGCGGCTGTAACTACCGTCTGGCCAATGGCACACTGGGGTCCTGTGGGGGGCAAGCTCTGCCTCCGTCTTCCAGGCGGCGGGGTGGGTCACCAGTCCGTGCCCAGCGGCAGCAGACAAGAGCTGACCCTTCATTCTCCCCCCCACCCCCAATCCAGGTGCCCAGCAGGTAGGCAGGCCTGAAACCCCGACTCGGGGTGTTACAGCTCACTGGGGCCTCTGCCCCCCAGACCCTCGTGTACACGCCAGGTCAGCTGCCTGAGGACGAGAACGGTGTCCCCGTGCCAGCACCCAGGACCGCACAATTGACACACAGCAGGTGCTCAATAAATACTTGTTGAGGAGATACGTAGGAAGGGCCGGAGGGGAGGCATGCAGGCTGCCCGCTGTCCCCACAGCCCAGCCTCCTGCTCGGGCAGGGTCCTGCTCTGGTGGGCAGGGGGCGGGGTGAGTTGGTGAGGGGCCGCTGGGCTGCCCTGAGCCAGGAGGCTGGGCCCAGGCCCCGAGGAAGGGTGGTCCGGTGGATGGGGGGGGGGTGGGGGGCAGGGTCACATCCATGGGCAGCAGCATGATGGGGGCAGAGGTCAGGTCAGCCAGCCTGCAGTGAGGCTCCGGAGAAACGAGTCTTAGTGGCTAGAGCACAGGCCCCGCCTGGCCACGTCCAGGGCTGCCCCTGAGGGCGGGGGCCGGGAGGCCTGTCCTCCGTCACCGGCCCCCTCTGGCTGCTGACTCTTCGGTGGCATTTCCCGTGAGTCCAGCTCCCTCGGCCTCCACGACCAGCTCTTGCTAGGGTTTATGCTTGAAGTGGGCTTCCACTGGAAAAGGACAGGTGTCCAGCTGTGTCACAGCCACGCAGGAAGTGTTGGGCTCCCCCCCCCCCAACCCCGCCCCCCTGCACTCACCTGCGTACTCCTGGGGCAGCATGGGTCTGTCCACGACCTTCCGAAAAGCCTCCATCCACGCCCGCTGCTCTGACTCCGTCTCACAGGCCAGCAGGAACCTGCGCTCCGGTGTCACGATGGTAATGCCGTGTGGCCAGTGGTGGCCCTGGGTGGACGGTGGGAGCCCGTCCAGCACCGTGTAGCCGCTCTCCCTGCTGCCGATGAAGACTTCCCCGCGAGCAAAGGCATCCTGTGGGTCGGGGCCGGGCTGAGCCTCGGGGCCAGGCAGCCCAGGCCCCAGGGATGCGGCCCTCCCCTCCCGTATGTTCTCCCTGCCGCCCGTGGCCGGCAGCCCTCGGCCTGTCATCGTGGGAGAGGAGGCATCACCCGTGAGGGCCCAGCTGACCCGGGCCAAGGCCCGTCCTTACCAGGGGATCTTTGAAGTACATGAGCCTCCGGTCGTCCATGGTGAACCAGCGCTTCCGGAAGCCTTCTGTTTGCTGTGAGAGAAACCCGGGGACTGGTCACTTAGCCTGAGGGCAGGGCCACCACCTGTGTCCCTTCTTCACTCGGGCCTTCTGTAGGCTTGCTGCGTCCTGTTCCATCTGCCAGATGGTGCCCCAGGACCTTTGCACTTGTACTGTCCCACCTCTGTGCCCTCCCCTCTCCGCCCCTCCCCACCAGTTCCCCTCCTCGCTGCTCTGTGCATCTTGATCCTCCCTGGGGGCTCAGCTGGGGCTCAGCCTCAGAGTCCTGTCTGGGCCATGGGGTCACTGCGTGCAGGCCTCCATGTGGCAGGGAAGGGGGCCCCAGGCGGGTGCACAGACAGGTACCAGATGGACAGGGGTAAAGGCACGAGGCAGGACCTGGCACTAGCTAGGTTGAGTGGGTAGGGCTAACCAGAGCCCCACAGTCCTGGGTCCACGGGGCCCCTGCTTACAAAGGTTTTGGGGTCAAGATGACCTGTGAGAAGCGTGCCAAGAGCACAGTGAATCTTCGCCAAGGTGTGTCGCTGACCCTTCGACCCTGCACGGCCACCCCAGCCCCTGGAGGCTGAGACACTGGCCTCCAAGGAGGCCCCGGCGGCTCAGGTCAGCCAGTCAGACTCACCTTGGGCCCGGTTTTTTCCATGTATCCTTCTTTCAGGTAGTTCCGGGAGAGCTTTGGCACCAGCTGGGGCAGAAGACAGGCTCAGGCCTGGGCCTTCCCGGTCCCCACCCCACTCCCCCCCCCCCCCCCCCCCCCCCCCCCGTGTGTCCCAGCCCCTCCATCCCACTCTCATGGCCGCTGAGCTGAAACGCCCCAGCAGAAAGGAGCAGCGTCCACGGGGGCCCTCGGCCGGCCCCCCGGCCCAGCATCCCAGGCTCGGGCTGTGCCCCTCACCCCCTCCAACAGACACGAGCAGCCACCACTCACGTCGGCGTCGCTGGCCCCCGGGAACGCCACCTGCAGGTAATGGAAGCGGGCCGCGCGGAGCGCATTGAACCAGTCCACGATCTCCTGCGGGTCAGAGGCTGGTGTGGGCCTGGGCCGTGAGCTCTGCCCCCCCAGACTGTGTGCTGGGCGAGGCCTGCTGGGGGGGCAGCCCTGGGCCGGCCCAGGGCGGGGGTGGCGACGTCTGAGCCGGCCGGCCCCTGGCCCTGAGCTGACCCTGCCCCGGGCTCTGGGCGGCTCCTTTCCTCTCCTACGGAGCTGCGGTTGCAAAGCATGCACGTGGCCCAGAGGGAGGCCTGTCTGTAACCCCACCCGGGGCCGCCACCCCTCTCCTCTGAGGGAAAGAGCAAGAGGGTTGCTCTGCGGGAGGGGAGCCCCATCACCGGATCACCGGGCAGGGTGGACCCCCAGCCCCTGCCTCTCCTGGCCGCCACGCCCCGCTCTGGGCCCCCACCCACCCGATGCCGGAATCTGCCCCAACCTCGGACGAGCCCCAACAGCTCCTGCCCCTGCCAGCACTTGCTACCCATCAGGCCGCCTCTCCCTGACCGCTGGGCAGCCCACTCCTGCCCACGGGTCACCCTGCGCCCGCCTTGGCCACAGCCGCCCCCCTCCCTCCTCTGCCATGCCTGCCTGCTGCAGATCCCACGCCCTCTAACCATCCCTGCCCCTGGGGCCGGCTCTGTCCCCTTCTGTTCTGTCCCCCACCCTCCTACACAGGCATCTAATCCAGGCCGTGACCTCCACCTGGGCCCTGCCCACAACCCCGTTCACGCTTCCAGTGACCACTGGGCTCTCCCATTTCCTCACCAGCCCCGGAGACCAGAAGGCACCGTCTCCTGCCTGCTCCCTGGCGCTGGCCTCCCACCTCACGTCGGGCCTCCCTCGGATCATTGAAACCACACAGCTGGGTGAGTCATCGGCAGTTCGGTGACACTTTCCCAGCAAACCACCGCTGTACCTCCAATAGAGGTGAAAGTCCAGAGCGTGGCCGCAGGCCCTGCGGGGTCGGCCCAGCCCGTGCCCTTCCTCTCCTGCCAATCTCAGCCTTGTCAGCTTATCCAGCGTCTCCTGTTTCATCTGGCCCCAGGGACGTTGCACGTGCCATCCCAGTGTCTGTCCTCACCCTTGGGATGTGGGTCCCCTCCCCCGCAGTCAGTCACTGTTTCCAGTTCTCAATGTAGGTGGGATTTTAGCCACTTGTCTCTCCTGACAAATTGTGCACCTGCTCACTGAGGGCAGAACCACGTCAGACAGTCTTCCTTGGGTCCAGGCCTAGGGCCCGGCCCCAGCAGGTGCGCGCAACCCTCTCTGGGAAGGCACCGCTGCAGACGCGTGCTGCACGTACAGGAAGGCCCTGGTCTCAGTCTCCTGAGGAGAGAGAGGGTGGAAGCTTCTGGGTGAAGCTGAAGACTGGCTCACACGCCTCGAGCCACGTCCCTCCTACAACCTGTTAATAGCACATAACCTTGTGTGCAATCTTCCAAAACCAGATGAGGAAGTAGAAAACTTGAACATGCCAGCGACTAGTAACGCAACGGAATCAGTGATCAGAGATCTCAAAGCGCACAAAATTACAGGACCGGACGGCTTCACCGGTGAATTCTACCGAATGTTTAAAGAAGAGTTAATACCGGTTCTCAAATTACTGCAAAAGATAGAAGTAAAGCTTCCAGATTTGTTCTGTGAGGCCAGCATTACCCAGATAGCAAACCAAACACAGTTAGCCAATATCAGGTCAAGAGCTCTGAGAAATAGATACGGAAATCCTCAACCAAGTACCAGCAAATCGAATCCAGTGACCATTCACCTTGATCAAGTGGGTTTATTCCAGGGATGCCAGCGTGACTCAGCAGTCACAAACCAACACGGTTTGTCACGTCAACAAAACAAAGGATAAAAAACGCATGA
Organism: Prionailurus bengalensis; assembly: GCF_016509475.1. NCBI lineage: Eukaryota > Metazoa > Chordata > Mammalia > Carnivora > Felidae > Prionailurus > Prionailurus bengalensis. The sequence continues at coordinate 1,374,061 of NC_057357.1, forward strand.
TCGTTTCACCAGATGCAGAAAAAGCAAAGGAAAGCTCTTGACAAAGTACAGTCTGTTCACGATAGAAACGAAGGGTTAGAGGGGACATGTGTCAACATGATAAAGGCCTTATTACGGGGCAGACCTGCAGCTGGGGAAACAGAGCTGCTCCTCTGAGACCAGACAGTAACTCGAAGCTGCACGGAGAAACAAAGGTCTCGGGAAAGGGAAGTGCTGGGGCAGTTGCAAAAGCTAGTTTGACCGTAACGACAGGCTGTAACTATACGTTGTGTTCTTCACATGACTTAAGACTAAGACTTGGAAAGAACCAAATAGTAATTAAAAACTACTCTTAACTGTAACTGCTTTGTAATTACATATCTTGTTTTATATGTACGTTAGGAGATAGAGCATTTAAAAGGATGATTATTTATGCCTCAGGGCACACGGTGTACCAAGAGGTAAGACCGTGGCATCTGCAGCCACGGGGTGTGGTCCAGGCCGAGCGAGGGAGCAGTTTCTGCGTGTTCCTGAAGCTCAGCTACTATAAATTGGATCCAGGAGGTTATAGATTTCGGATGTTAGATGGAATCCCCATGGCAACCACAAAGAGCCACAGAACATACACAAAAGGGAACCGGGGGGGACTTTCAACACTCGACTACAGAAGCTCAACACGAGAGAGGACAGGGACGCGGGAAGTGAGGGGCTGCAAAGCCGCAGGCCACACACAACGGGACGAGCGCGAGCCGGACGGCAGGCCGTCCTTATCCCCGTCCACGGGAAAGGTGAACGCGGGAAGCTCTGGGATCCACAGACAGGGAGCGGCGGGCTGGGTGACAGCCCGTGGTCCAGCCACGTGCCGTCTGCGGGAGGCTCGGCCGAGGTCGAGACACGACGGGGTGCCGGTCAAAGGCGGGAAAGGAGATTTGTGCGCACAGCCGCCAGGAGGCTGGAGCGTCTCGCGGATGCCAAACAGACTCGAAGTCAGAGCAAGGTCCCAAGGGACAAAGAAGGACGTTGCACGTCACTAAGTCCTCGGTGCGGCCAGAAGACGTGACACACACTCACGCCTCGTGCCGCACCGTCACGACCTACGAAGCAAAACCCGGCGGGGGTGAAGGGAGAAACAGCCTCGAGTGGCACACGGGGGGCTCGATACCGCGCTCGCGGTAACGGACGGCAAAGTCCGACACGGGAAACGAGGCCTTCACGCAAACGACCAGATCCGAGCACACGTGCCGCCGACCGGGACGCGTTCTGGCCTGGTGCCCACGGGACGCGGCACGGGACCGACCCCACGTGAGGCCGCCTATCGGTCTCCCACGAGGTGTCCTCTGTGGCCGCGACAGGACGGATGCAGTGAGAAGTCAACACAAGGAAAAGTGGAACGTTCACGACTTCGTGGAAGCAACGCGCTTTTACGGAACGACCAGTGGACCAAAGAAGAAGCCGCAAGGGAGGTGAGCAGACACTTCGAGGTGGGGGAAGACGAAACACCACAAAACACGGGATGCAGCCGAGCGGGCCAAGGGCGGGTCTGGCGCCTCAAACGCCGCCGTTAAAGCACAAGGAAGGGGTCCGGTCCGCGACCTCACGGACAGCGGAAGGAAGCCGACAAAGAAGAACAAACCAGACCCAAGGCCGGCACGAGGGAGGGGAGACTGGAGCGAGCTTGATGACGGAGGGAGTAGAAACGCAGGAGAGAAAGTCAACGAAACCGACAAGAGCCGCCTCTTCGACAAGAACGGCAGTTGGCGAGCCTTGAGCCGGACGGACTAAGAAACCCACTCGGGCCACTAAAATCAGACTCAAAAGCGGGGACACTGCCACCAGAAATCAAAGGGTCCGGGAGACAGCGCTGTGAGCAAGGTCGCCGACGACGGGGGAACCAAGATGAAGTGGATAAATCCCTGGAAGCGGAAAGGCCGCCAAGACGAACCCGCGAAGAAATGCACGGTGTGCACGGGCCGGTAAACGAGTCAGGAGCCCCCTCGGGAATCAACACTTGCCAGCAAAGAGGGGCGCCTGGGCAGCTCAGTATGTTAAGCGTCTGACCTGATTTTGGCTCAGGTCATGATCTCACGGTTTGTTAGATCAAGGCCCGCATCGGGCTCTGAGCGGAGTATGGAGCCTGCTTGGGATTCTTTCTCTCTCCCCCTCTCTCTCTGCCCCTCCCCTGTTCACTCACTCTGTCTCTCTATCAAAGTAAATAAACATTTTTAAAAGTTTCCAACAAAGAAAAACCCTGGTCCTGATGGCCTCACTGATGTTCCACCAAACATTTCAAGGATAACCCACACCAGTCCTTCTCAAACGTCTCCAAAAAAATTGCAGAGGAGGGAACACTTCCTAACTCCTAGGCAGCCAGTGCAACCCTGATTACCAAAGCCAGACAAAAATAGGAGATGACCACAGACCAGTATCCCATGTGAACACTGACGCAAAAACCCTCCACCACATACTAGCAAACAATTCAGCATATTTAAGGGTTATACATCACGACCGAGTGGGATTTATTCCTGAAATGCAAGGAATTTTCAACAAATCAATGAATGTAATACATTGTATTAACAGAGTAAAGGAAGAGGAAACCACATCACCACCTCAGTTGGTGGATAAAATGCATCTGCCAGAATTCGTACAGAATCTCTGGGAACCTGAGTCATAACAGTTCTAAAAAACAAACATGGAAGAGTCACACTTCTAATTTCAGCATTTATTGCAAAGCCACAGCAATCCAAATTACCTGGCACACAGACCAATGGGACGGAACCGAGAGCCCAGGGAGCAGTTACGTTATTTTTTGAGAAAGGGCGCCACCACCATCCGACGGGGGAAAGGACAGTCTTTTCAACCAAGTGTTGGGAAAAGTGGACGTCCTCATGAGGAAGAGTGAGGTTGGACCCTTACCTCACACCACACACAAAAATGAACTCCAAGTGGATCGAGGACAAGGTAAGACTGGTCACTACAAATCTTAGAAGAAAACACAGGGCAGAAGCTTCGTGGCGTCGGACACGGCCGTGATCGTGCTGACGTGACCCCAAAGGCACAGGCGGCAAGAGAGAAGTTGGACTTTTTGCAAATTGTGAACTTGCGTCCTTCAAATGACACTATCCACAGAGTAACAGGGACCCACGGGTGGGGGAATGTTTTCAGATCACCTATCTGATAAGGGCGTCACATCCAGAACATCCAGAAAATCTACATCTCGGCAACAGACCACCCACCTCAGTCCCAAACGGGCAAAATGGGAACCGAGTACACATTTCTCCAGACACAACGTGCAGGTGCCCCTCCCCCCGAGCAGCGTCACGCATCATCAGGGAGACGCGGGTCAAAACCGCTGTGATCTGGCCCCTCACACGTCACAACGGCCAGGATCAGAAACCAGAAGCCGGTGCTGGCGAGGACGCAGAGAAACGAGCCGCGTGCCCTGCTTACGGCGATGCCAAGTGGTGCTGCTGCCGTGGAAACCAGTGTGGTGGTTCCTCAAAAAACGAAACGGTGACCCTGCGATCCCACAGTTCCCCTCCCGGCTGTATAATCACAAACACTGGACGCGGGGTCTCAGGTGTCGGTACCTCGATGTTCACAGCAATAGCGTCCACGGCCACCGGCAGGTGCCACCCAAGGGTCTGTCGGAGGAGGAGGGGATAAACCACAGGCGGTCCATCCACACGACCCCTCGGCCTCAGAAAGGAAGGAAGGAAGGACACCCGCTACCATGTGGACAGCCCTGAGGTGGTGCTGAGTGACTCAAGCCAGACGCAGGAGAACCCGACACTGGGATCCACTCACACGAGGTCCTGGAGTGGTCAGACTCACAGAGCAGACGGCGGGGCAGGGGGGCCGGGTCAGGGTCACTGTGGGGAGATGGGACGTTCTGGAGACAGATTTGGGGGGCCGGCTTCACAACAACGAATGTACCTAATACCCCGGACGCAAATGCTTAAACGTTGTGAGAATGTACATTTTAACCAATAAAAGGAGAAAAGGTTGTTGACAGGTGGTTGCCAGGTGCTTGTGTCTGAAGCCTCACAGACACGTTTTGCCCTTGAAACCACGGGCACGTGGTCTGGAGCCAAACGTGGGACAAAATCCAAAGAACGATGACGAGAATCCCCCAGTGGCCAAAAGGACAGACCCCGAGGTGTTTGCAGGGAGCTCCCTCCACCCTCAGGCTGCAGAGGTGCGGGGTGGGAGGCAGGGGGGACGGCCACGGAGCAGGACGCTGCGCACACTCCCCCAGACCGTGGCCCTCTCTTCCATGTGGGCCCGTCCGGGCCCCATCCCCCACGAGGGCCCAGCTGGCTCCGTGCTCGCCGTGGGGGCGGGGCTCTCCCGAGACGAGGGCAGCCCGGCACCCACCTTCCCGTCCTCGTGGTAGACGAAGATGTTGCGGGTGCTGTTGTCCTTCAGGTAGGTGATCTGCAGGCCATGGGGGTGGCCGATCTTGGCCGGCTGGAAGGTGGCGTTCAGATGTTCGATCTTCATGACGGCCTTGGGCTCCTTGGCCTGGAAGCAAGGCCGTGCCTTAGCTCCGGGTGGGCGGGCGAGCGGGCAGTGCGGTCCTGTGGGCGCTGGCTGTGCTCTGTGGCTTTGGGCAAGGTGCTTACCCTCTCTGGACCTGGTGTCCCAACCGGCGCCCGGCACCTAGGTGGACCCTCCTCTGCTCCTTGGGCACCGAGCGCCTCTGTCCCGTGTGCCCCCTGCCCAAGGCCGGGCTCGGTCCCCCACACCGCTCCCGTCCCGCCAGCCTGGCTTTCCTCTCTGCCTGGGGGGCCGGCAACCGTACCCTCGGCTCTTTGTGTCACGGGGCCACGTTCTGATCTGGAACTGGTCTGGGTGGGGGCAGGGCTCGACCTGCCCCTCCCCTGCTCGCTGCCCGGGCGTGCCCAGCAGGGAAGGGCTCGCTGGTTCTGTTCCTGGCATTGCCAACCCAGGCCTGGCCCCAGGGAAGACTGAGGTGGACGGGGCGGGGGGAGGGGGGCGGGCATCCCCATCCCCACGGGACGGGCAGTGTGGCTTCCGGGAATTGCGTGCGGGCAGCTGGGGACCACGTGCAGCCACGACAGACCCTGGGCCCGGCTCACATCATTTCTGTTGAAATACTTCAGGGACCCCTCTCGCTCAGTCAGCACAAACTTCCGGCTTAGAAACTGCCCGTTGTCCCGGCCTCGCTTCCAGAGGGAGCCTTCTCGGTATCCTGCGGGGGGAGAGGGCAAGGGTCGGAGGGTCAGAGTGGACCACAGTCAAGGCCATCGTCCTGACCCGCACAGACATGGTCCCGCCCCTCGCCAGGAGACCCGTCAGCCTCTGGGCCGGGAAGCTGGGTGCACGCGGGCCAGACAGGCCCACGGTGCAGGGGCCCGAGACCACCCCTCCCCAGCACGCTGCCCGCTGCTGCCTGCCGTTTGGGCCATTTTTCCTTTTTCTTCCTGGAGGCATAATAAACACACACGGAAGGGGTGCGGTGCAGCCCCGTGCGCAGGCCCACGGGCCCTTGTGGATATATCTGTGGGGCCGCCCACACCGGGCAGCCCCGAGGTACCCACCGCGGAGTCCTCGGGACCGCAGGCGTGAGGGGGTTCTGGGGATGGGTGAGCATCCTGCATTGTCCAGAGGGCCCGAGGTCATCACGAGGGTCCTTGCACGCGGACGGCCACGGAGATGCGGGAGCGGACCCGCCCTGGCCTTCTCTCCGGCCCCCGGACCCAGGCTGCGGCCCTCCCCTCCGGATCCGCGGGACCGCCTGTCTGTGTCGTCCTGAGGCACGCGAGTTTGGGCCGGCCGCCGCGGCAGCTTTTGGAAGGGAACGCTGCCCCCTCACGTGCACGCTCCTGCCCCCAGACGCCCCCTTCTCATTCGTTCCTGCCTCACTCCCGTTGACTTCGCCTGTTCCAAGACCTGAAGACCTGGTCCGGCGCCTGGCTGTGCCTTCCCCAACGGCGCGTGTGCGGACCGTGTGCGGCTCCTTCCTTTCTGCTGGGTGGGGCCCACCCGGTGCGACCGCGGCTCCGGGTGCCTGCCGTCCTTGGGCGCGTTCCACGGCGGGGCTGCCGGCCGCGGTCAGGGCTTGTGGGTTCCGGGACGAATCTCCCACGGTTCCACCTGTTCTGCCCCAGGTGCGGGGGGCTCCCTGGGGCTCACGTCCGGCCACCCACCTGGGCCGTCAGCCCCACGCGGGGCCGTCTGAGGCTGGTCCAGGACAGGAGGAGGAGGCGGCCGGGCCCGGGGCCGCTCGTGTCGGCCCCTCACCCCGCTCAGCACCCCATGGAGCCCGGAGCCCAACAGCCCTGGCTGCCTCGTGTTTCGGATGCCACCTCCAGGCCCTGACCCCACCGCGCCTCCCCTCTGCGGCCCTGGCAGCCCCCTCCCGGACACCACGGAGACGAGGGCTATTTTCTCTGCTCTAGAAACACGTGGCCATAAAAAGGCGGCAGCCTGGCGTCGGGGAGGGGGCAGCTGGTGCCGCTCAGTCTGTCCCGGGACTGAGTGCCAAACGGGGCCTCTCCCCTCCCCTCCCCCCCCCCCGACTCAGAGGCTCCTGCATACGCCACCAGCAGGCACCTCCCCACCAGCATGTCCCCAGGCCCACACAGGGCCCTACCTTGAATGTCTGTTGACTAAACGAACACCCACCCAGGGTAAAGCTGCAAATGCACTTGCCTCCCCGGGTCTTTGTGAGCAAGCGTCCACACCGGGAAGTGCAGAACACAGGTTCTGCCCGGCAGGTGGGGCCCCCACACCTGCAAGGACGGTCCCCACCAGCATCTCCGGCTGCGCCCCCGACACACACGGCCCCATTCGGTCCCCAGAAAGCCCTCCACGCTGTTATCCTCGTGCAGGAGGGGAAACTGAGGCCCAGAGGCATGGAGCGCTGGCTGACCTTCGGCTGGGGGCTGTGGCTCCCGGCGCAGCAGGACCCCTGCGGCCCGGCCCGCCCGCCCGCCTTGCCCACCGGGCCCAGCAGGTGGCAGCAGCGCCCGCGACCCACACTCCCGAAGGCCCAGGCCCTGCTGGAAGCGGTGGGGGGGGGGGGGGGGTGGCAAGCACGGGCCCCAAACTGCTCTGGCTCCCGGGCCACGTGGGTCCCGTCGGCCAACCGCCAGGAGGCCTAATTCCAGCAGCGGCAGTATTTTCGGACGGGCGCTGGCCGGGGTCCCCGACTGGCCCCAGCAGCAGGACGCCTTGGCCCGGAGCCCGAAGCCAGCGGCCGGCCGTGTTCACGCCCGGCCCTGCCGTGGGGTAGGCCTGCCCAGCCCTGGCCGGGGAAAGACGCCCGCCCCCCACACCCGGGGCCACACCCTGGGGTTCTAGCCCCCTGCAGACTCCGGGGCTCCAGGGCTCCTGGCCATCGTGTCACACGCCTACACAGCCTGGGGTGTCTCGATGCCCTACCCTTCCCCACACCCCTGCCAGAGGGGTCTCTCCAGGCGGCACGGGGCCCAGGGTGCCCTGCGGACACGCACCCCCGGAGCTGGGCTGAGCAGGGAAACTGCTTACTCCCAAGGGCTGACCAGCCCCGGGGCAGAGGCCAGATGGTTCACTCAGCATTTACTAAGCGCCTACTGTGTGCCGGGCCCCACCACCCCCGGGGAAGCCAGACTGGCCAGCCCACCTCCCGGCCCCACTCGCTGCCTCTCCCCAGAAGCCCCGCGTGGAGCGCCAGGAGGACGTGCGGGGAGAAGGTGCCAGGCCCCCAGGGGACAGCGCTGCTCACCCCCCGGGGCGGCCCCAGCAAACCAGAGGAACAGACCGTCCCCAGGGCGGGCCGGCGCCCGGGCTGGACGAGCGGGGAGAAGGTGCTGGGCCCCGCCTCGGCCGCAGGGGCTGCAGAGCCACTCGTTGACGCGGACGGGGAACCGCCACGCGCTTCTCACACGACGCAGAGAGAACGGAAACCACATTCCCGTGAAAGCCTCAGCACAACGCTCGCGGCGGCTGCAACCGGACACAAGCTGGGGACTCGTCCGCGCACAAGACACGTTTCTGCGCGGGAAGGAGCGCCGGGGACGGGCGCAGCGCGGGCCAGTGTCGGGCGTGTCCCGCCACACTCCAGAGGTGCCACGTCACTGGCCCCACGTAGCGACTCCGGGGCAGAGCGGGGGCCGGGAGGGGAGGCCGGCGATGGCCCTCAGGGTCCTGGTTGATTGGGAGTGTCCCGTATCTGCCTTTGTCACGGCTCACAGAACTGTCTCCTTCACGGGCACGGAGTTCATACATGGCTTGTATCTTTGATTTCTTAACTGGAGCCGGGACACGTGGCTTCCCGTGCCCAGACCCGGGGCGGCCCTCCCAGAACGGGAGACGCCCGGTGGAGAGGTGTTCTCTGGGCACAGAGACAGGGCCCGGGGAGGCACCAGGGAATCGGAGGCCCACGGCAGCCTCCTCCCGAGAAGGGCCAAGACCTGGTTCCCGGCCTGTAAGTTCTAGACCCTGAGAAGTTGACACAGGGTCCCAGGCCTGGCCTCCCTTGCCCCCCTCTCCCTGCTGCCCCAGCCAGCCCCCCAGTCTCCCCGCCTGCTCCCGCAGCCCTCCCCGCCCCGCTGGGGGACCAGCACAGCCCTCCGCATGGCCAACTCTACACGCCGCACACCCCGATCCCCATGCACAACATACTCCAGGGAGCAACCAACAGTCCCGAGCCCCGTGGGGGCCTGCTCGCATCCACGTCGGTGCGGGGGTGAGGGGCCCGTCAGCCTGCCCCCTCCCAGACAGACCCCCCCCGAACACCTTCACTCTACGGGACCCCACCAGCCACCACCCCAGGGATGCCTCAGGCCCACTGGCTGCCCAGCATGCGACGCCATTTGATGCTTAACGACGACCCCATGCTGAGCACTGTGTCCTCCCCGCTACACAAGGGGAGTGGGGAAACAGAGGCACGGGGGGATGGGCTCTGTCACACAGGGAGCCCCTGGGTCATTCTGTGACAGTGAGGACAAAGGCGGGGCAGGGTGCAAACTCGGGACCGGCCCTGCTTTGCACAGACAGGAGGGGACACAGGGAGATGGGGCGAACCACCCCCCGCCCCCAGCCCCGGCAGGAACGGGGTCCGAAGCCTAGGCAGGAAGTGCTGTGTCTGTCGGTGACTGGGGGCGGCCTGGGCAGCCAGGCCCTCTGGACAACAGGGGGCATTGTCCTCCCAGTGAAAGGCGGCCATTGAGGCCCTGGCTCGAGGCGGGGCACAGGGTGGGGAGGCAGCCGTCACCAGGGTCACCCCTGCAAGCTGGGGTGGGGCAGGTGGAGACACCCTATCTCTACACACCCGCGACCTTGCCCAAGGGCGGGGAGCACCAGCCTGGTGCCTGTCCGTCCAGGAGCCCGTCCATCCGGAGCCCGGGCCGTGTGGCCGCCTCTCGCCCCTCGCTCCCAGGCACCAGGCGGTGCCTGGCCTGCGCGTGACCCGGCGGGAGCCCAGGGCCCACTCCACACCCGGTGACCACAGGGCACTATGAACTACCCCATTCTCGGCGGCCCCGCCGAGTCCCCACAGCCCTACGATGCCCGAAGGCGCCACCAGCTTCTCGGTCTTCCCTGCAGGCCGTGACCTTGACATCTTAGAAGAGTGCTGGTCAGCTCTTCGGGTCAGGGCCCCTCACGCAGGTCTGTCTGGGGTCTCCCTAAGGCGGAGCAGAGGCTTTACGTCTTTGGCCAGAAGGCCACGGAAGCCACGCTGCCCGTGCACCGGGGCCCCGTACAGCCTGGTTGCCGCGGGTTAGGCGGGTCCAGCAGCTCCTCTGCCAGTGACACCCTTTCCCTCCGTCCTAATCCGAGTCCACGGGAAGACGCTGGGGGATGTGCCAACCCCGCCCCTCCTCCAGCCCCCGGGGGTTTCAGCCCCACCGTGGGCCCGTCCACACCTGCTCCGCCGGGAGTCCGCCCGGGGCCCGGCCCTCCCTCCCTGGCCCGTCCCTCCGTGGGCTCACGGGCGTCGCTTCCCCTGTGGCACCTTTGGCGCCCACGTCCCCTCACACAACTGTGCCGAGCCCTTCCTCCCGGGGCCACGTGTGGTGGTCACCGGCCGGTCCCACCGCCTACTGGGGACGCAGGCTCCCACCACGGCCCCTCCGCGCTGCAGGGCGGCCACAGCTTTGCCTCTGCTGTGCCCCGGCCTCACCGGGCCCCCGGGGCTGGAGGCCTCCCCGAGCCCCGCGTCTCCCTTCCTCCCCCTCCGAGGGGCCCGGCTAAACTGCATTCGGGTGGCCAGTGGGTGTGTCAGCCCCTGGGCCCGAGAAAGTGCTCTTGTGGCAGGAAGTGCTCCCGGGAATCCCCTGGTGCTCCTCACAGGACTGGGGGAGGGGCGCCCGACGAGGAACCACAGGGCCGGGACTCCTCAGTGGTTGCCGGCCCCCCAGGTGCCCCTGCCCTACCCCCTGGACGCCGGCCTGGGGTGGGGGGGGCCGCTCCCTCCGTCTCAGCAGAGCGCTGCGCAGCCTGCGCAGCCTTGGGGTCTGGGGCACCCGGCCAGCCGGGCACCGGAAGCTGCGGGGCCTGGTGCCCCTGGAGGCCCCCGCCTGGGAGACCCAGGAGGGCACGTGTGGGGCACTGGGGAGGCCTCTGTGGTGAGCAGGTGAGATCCAGAGGCCGTGTGGGGCCGTGGTTCCGGCTCCTCTGGGTCCCCAGGCTTGTGGGGGTCGGTCCCCGAGGCCGACCTCTGAGGCCCGTGCACCAGCACCTCCCACGTGACTTGGAGCGTGGCCTTGCCCCGAGGGGGAGTCCGGTGAGGACCCGGGCGGGGGCTGCACACGGCCCGCGTGGGCCCTGGAATCGGGACACCAGTGCCCTCCGCCAGCCCCGCGGGGTCCGGTGGAGAGGCGACCGTCTGCACGGCTGTGGCCTTGTGGGGCCACGGGCTCGGGGCCGCTGCTGTGTCCCTCCTGAGGACCCCCTGCTCCTGGCCTGTCTCACACATGCACGAGATGCTGGGGACGCTTCCCGAGGGGAACAGTGGTGGCAGCAGCTTGGGGGAACGGGTTCTAACGGGCAGAGAGGACTCCCGGCTGGCCCCGCGGCCGCGGTGGGAGGCACAGGGGGGACCTGGCCCTCGTGGACCTCAGCGCCTGGGATGGACCCACGCACTCCGGCCGTGGACCGGTCTGGTGCCCGCACCCCTCACTTCCGGAACCCAGCAGGGCCGCTCCCATCACCCCTGCCCCATCTTCTGGCCCCGGCCCCACCCAGGCCGAGTCCGTCACTCCCCTCCCACCAGCACCTGGTCACCCTTCGGGTGCCCGCCGCGGCCCCGAGGCGCCAGCCCCGTCGGAGCTGTGCCGTGGGTGACCATGGGGTCTGAGCACCGGGCCGCCCAGCTCAGTGTCAGGAGGACCGGACACGGGCCAGACCAGTTAGGCCTGCCAGCGCCTCGGACAGGGAGGAGAGACACAGAGACAGGCAGGGACAGAGAGATAAGGACAGAGAGAGAGACACACAGAGGGATACGTGCGGTCTTACCTGCGGAGTACGGCTCCTGCTTCTCCGGGTGGGTGAACTCCAGCCGTTCGTACTTGGCCCGGATCCACTGCTCCCGCAGGAGCCTGGGGAGGGAGGGCAGAGTGAGCCCCGGGCCGAGCGGGCCCGCGGCGCGTGGGGGCTCCTGGCACCCCACGGACACGCGGCCACTGAGAGCGCGCGTGTCCACCGCTTGCAGACGGCAGGGCCGAAGGGCCGCCCGCTTTGATTTTTAAAATCAGTTGCGATCAGACAGGTCTGCCACTAACACCTTCTCCTAAGAAAAGAAGAAATGGCCCTCGGGGGCGCCTGGCTGGCTCGGCCAGAGGAGCCTGCGACTCTTGATCTCGGGGTTGGGAGTTCAAGGCCCCGCACTGAGGACAGAGATTACAAAAAAAAAAAAAAAACCTAAAAAAATTGGCTCTGATTCACGTGGCCGTAACGCGACCACCGAAAGCGCTGACTCTGGCAGCTCACGGCGCCTTCCCAAGGTTATGCCGCCGTCACCCCAAAGAGGACCCCCGTGCCCACCAGCGCCCCCCCCAGCCCCCAACCACAGTCCACTTCCGCACGGAATCGGGCGGGTACGAGGCTGTCTGGGTCAGCCCCACTGGGGCGTCATTCCTTTCCGTCCACCGGCCCTCGAGGCGCACCCCCGCCCACCGCCCCCCGGGAGGGCTGCCCCAGAGGCGGCAGAGGGCCGTCTGCCTGGAGCGCCCGCTCATGCCCGTGGTGGGTCCTGCCAGACGGCCCGGCGCCCACGGCCCTCGCGGCCCCTCCACCGGGCGAGGCAGCGGCTTCCTCGCCCTCCTCGCCCTGCGGCCCCTGGGGCCCGACCCCCCTCGGAACGGGCCATCCGACGACACGTCTGGGACCCGGCACGGCCCTCGGGCTCGGAGGCCCTTCCTGCCGCGTGCGGGGGGCCTCCCCGGGCCCGGCACAGAGGCTCCCGGTGGCAACAACGGGACTAAGCCCTGGGAGCAGGCACGGGAGGGGGTCCCCACGCTGCTTGGCAGGCGCATCCCGGACCGCTCGGCCCCCGGGGACCCCACGGCCAGGGTGTCGCGGCAGGGGGCCCCGCCCTCCGGAGGCCATCTGGCCCGGCCTCCCGCACCAGGGAAAGCCGGCAGCGACGGGGTTCCCGCTACACGTGAGGCCCGGCGACGAGGGAGGCAGTGCCCACACCCCGTCTCGGGCCGCTGATGAAACCCCAGACCTGCTCTGCGTTCTCGGGAGCTGAGGGCGGCCAGGCTTCGCCGCCCCCCCGCCTGCCCCGTGCCCTCCGCCCTCCCCACAGCAGACCCAGACCTCCTGTCGTTTCATCCGTCTGGTTTCAGAGGCCGTTAAGGGATGAACTGTGTCCCCCACCCATGAAAAGACGTTGGGTCCTAACCGACACTGCAGACTGGCCCCCGTTTGGACGGATTAACGGGTTATGATGAGGTCGCCCTGGAGTCGGGGCGCCCTCGGGGTGGGGGGAGTCTGCAGAGACACAGGATGGCCACGTACAAGCCGAGGAGGGGGCTCAGGGGACCCCACACGCACCTCGACCCCGACCTCCAGGATGTGGGAACAGTGAATTTCTGTTGCAAAAGCTGAGCACCCGGTGTTTCGTCACCCTGGCCCCCGGAAGCCAGCACGGGGCCCCTGCCAGCCACCCTGCCCGCTGAGGGCTCGGGGGGCTCCTCCAGGTTCCGCCGAGGCTGCCTGCTGAGCCCACGTCACAGGAAGCCAGGGGCTGGCTGACAGCAGAGGGAAAACCGGGAGGGCCCTGGTGACTTTCTTCCCGCCGTGTGAGGACCGAATGCCAGGCCAGCAGGGCAGACACGGGAAGGGAACTGGGTTCCGCCCCCCTGAGTCACCGCCTGACACTAACACGGTCTGATCCCCAGGCCTTCTGAGCACGGCTCCTCATGGGCCCCGTGCCCCGGGCAGGGGGACACACACCGCCCCCCCCCGCCCAGGCCATCCTCACGACACGTGGGAGCCTCCCTGGCTCCGCAGTGTGCACATCTGAATCCCCACGGTTTACAAAGGGATTCCACCACACCTCCTACTGCTGCACGGCTGTCCACAGGGAGCTTGGTGGGTCGGCTGCCACACCTCCCTGGTCAGCTTTCCCCACGAGGGGCTGAGACTTCACCCCTGCAGATGTCTGCACCCTCCTGGGCCTCTGGGGCTTGGCCTGGGCAGACCTGAACACCCACGGAGCGTGGGGGCCGTGGCAGGCTCGGCTCCCACAAACCTCCACCTGGCGGAAGCTTCTGGAAGGCAAGGCCTGCCCCGGGTCAGCACGCTCACCACCCTGGGACGCCCAGCCACCTGATGGGTCCTGACCACACTGCCCCGGCAAGGGGCAGGGATGGTCTCTGTGAGCATGTCCTGGCAAGGGCGTGGCCTGTGTTCCAGTCTGTCCCTTGTCATACACTCAGACGGAAGGGACACATGGGGACACATGCAAATAACCAGACCACAGGGCAGCCTGTGGCCGGGGCGATAAAATCACATCTCACAAATAGCTGTCCGGCCTCGCTGATTCATACTGGGACATGAATGGCCTGGCGTGGCCTCAGGGTCCAGATTTCCCCGGGAGCCCAGAAGCAGTGGGGTCTCAGGATGTGACACGGTGTCTGCATGGGGGTGGGTCCCTGGCAAGGCGTCCTGTCCCCAGAGACCCACAGCCAACAGCATATCTCCGGCCAGGGAGGTGGGTGGGCCAGGTCCCCACCTTCCTTTCCAAGAAAGGGCAGCTCACCCCCAGGCAAGTGGCCACGAGGTCTCCCACCTGCCCCCATGGGAACAGGGCTCCCCAGCATAGAGACCACGTCCCAAGTGCTGGTTCCAGCTCGTCTGCTGGCATCTGTGTTACCCTGAGAAACTCACCCAAGCCCTCCGGGCCCCCAGGAACACCCTTGTCAAAAGAGGGCCACTCGTTCTGAGCTGTGGCTGCCACCGTGGAAGAGGAGAGGCGGTCGGCGGTGGGGGGGGGGGGGGTCTGGGTGACACCCCAGGGCCAGGCCTGTGCTGGGAGCAGAGGGCGGAGGCATCCCGGGCGGCGAAGCCCAGGGAGGGAGGGAATACAGGGAGGTGTAGCGATGCCGGGGGAGGGGATGACTGGCTTGGGTGGGGGGGGGGGGGGCGGGGGGACAGGCGGACACCCTGAGACAGGCGGCCGCAGAGGTGCAGCTTCTCAGCATCCTCCTCAGACCTCCGGGGAGCGCTCGAGGGCCCCCAGCAAGGACCCCGCCGCCCAGCCACCGGCCCGGGCCCGCCCCGCCCCGCTCCGGTCTTGCGGCCCCAGACAAAGCCGCTGGGCGACTTACTGGCAGTCAGAGGACGTGGGCCGGTAGTAGAAGGGAGGCACTTTGGACTCATAGGCGTCTCTCGCAGCGTCGTTTCCGTGGGAGGCCATGAACTGCGGAGAGAGGGCGGGGTCAGCGCTCCCGGAGGCCGGGGCCGGGCCGGCTCACCCCCAGCCGCTCCTGCCCCAGCGAAGGTGTTCGCAGCGGCCGCAGGGACGGGACCTGCACTTCCGGGTGGAAGGGGTGCCGGGGAGGGTGGCACAGAGGCCGGGCCCCGCACACATCCCCCGGGACGGCAGCGCCGTGCCCTCCGCCCGAGGTGCCCCGTCCCTGCCCCGCGCGAGGCCCGCCGCCCACTCGCCTGACCCACACGGGCGGGCGGCCCTCGAGAACTGGACGCAGCGAGGGCCCCAGAGAGGGAGACTGGCCGGGGGCAGCAAAGTGCGTGTCCCCGAGGCGGACGGACAGCAGGAGCCAGGAGTGGGGAGCAGGGCACTTACACGGGCGGGGTGGGTGGGCAGTAGGTGCAAAGGCCCCGAGGAGGGTGCTTGGTGTGCTGGTGTTGGACGACATCCCAGGGCCGGTGTGGGGAGCAGGGAAGGGGCCAGAGGGGCCTGACCGCACAGTGGCCTTGAGGACAAGGGGAGCAAAGGAAATCCCTTGTGTTCCAATCCTGCCTCCTTCCCGAAGCCTCCAGGGAAAGCCTTTCTTCTAACAGCATGGAGCTTTGGGGACCACCGGGTCGTGACCACGGACGACCCAAGTGGGCCAACCGGAAAATACCACCAACCGTAAGACACTTGAGCAAAAGGCTGGAACCAAATTAGAATTCTGAAATCAGAATTCTATGTATCTGAAACTTCAGCCAAGAAGCAGCCTCACAAGAAACGCTCAAAGTCTCCACAAGACAAAACTTACACGCTCCTGAGGGATGAGCACAAAACTCTGCACGGAGACCCGTGCCTGGAAGGGGTGGGAACATGCTGCCTCCTTATGTTAATCTATGCGCTTTTGGAAGTTGTCAAAAACAAAAACAAAACGGGAATAGCAGTTTTTAAAGCTAGCAATGGTTCTAAAGTTCATTTTAAAGTTAACAAGCAGGGTAGGGGCGCCTGGGTGGCTCAGTCGGTTAAGCGTCCAACTCAGCTCAGCTCATGATCTCACGGTTCGTGGATTCAACCCCCACGTCGGGCTCTGAGCCGACCACTCGGAGCCTGGAGACTGCTTCCGATTCTGTGTCTCCCTCTCTCTCTGCCCCTCCCCCGCTCATGCTCGCTCACTCTCTCTCTGTCTCTCTCAAAACATAAACCTTAAAAAAATTTTTTTTAAATACAATTAACAAGAAAAAGTATTCTAGAAAATTCTGTAAATGAAGACTCTTCCTACCAGATATTAAAACCTCTTACTGACTAGAAAGCCTAATCAATGAAACCAAGAAAAGGTCCAGAAATCGATCTGCTAGAATCTAATACTGATATTAAGTGGATTTAATAGGATTAACGCCCATCTCACATCAGCGAGGGGGGCCACCGGCTGATCATCAGTGGGGGCAGGAAACGCGGAAACCACTGGAGAAAAGGTATGGCTGGACGCAGCCTTTCAGTGACATAACTTCCAGCTGAATTGAAGCTGTGATTTCCAAAATTAAACAGTAAAAATAGTAGATAAGAACCATGGTATAATTTTAAAAATCATGTTAGGAAAACACAGGAGGAAATCTCCCATTAACGTCTCCCGTTAAGACGGGGTTTCCCAGATGTCTCACCAGAAGCACAGACAACCAGAGACAACAGTGGAACTTCAGAATTAAAAACTGTGCTCCGAAGGACGCCATCGAGACAGTGCAAGCGTCGTGCTAAATGACAGCAGTCGGGCGAGAAGGGCACAGCGCGTGGCCGCGGGGCCGGTGGCACCGGGTCCTTGGACGTGACGGGAATACTTGGAAACAGACAACGTGACCGTGGCAGACGCCATCACACAGCTCCCTTTAAAATGGCGGGTTGGGGCGCCTGGGTGGCTCAGTCGGTTAAGCGTCCGACTTCAGCCAGGTCACCATCTCACGGTCCGTGAGTTCGAGCCCCGCGTCGGGCTCTGGGCTGATGGCTCGGAGCCTGGAGCCTGTTTCCGATTCTGTGTCTCCCTCTCTCTCTGCCCCTCCCCCGTTCATGCTCTGTCACTCTCTGCCTCAAAAATAAATAAACGTTAAAAAAAAAAAATTAAAAAAATAAATAAATAAAATGGCGGGTTTGGGGTGCTGGGGCGGCTCAGTCACGTGTCAGACTCTTCATTTTGACTCAGGTTATGATCTCACAGTTCATGAGTTCGAGCCTCGCATCGGGCTCTGTGCTGACAGCGTGGAGTCTGCTGGGGATTCTCTCTCTCTCCCTGCCCCTCCCCCATTCGTGCTCGTGCTCTCTTTCTCTCTCTCAAAATAAATAAGTAAACGTAAAAAAATAAAATAAAATGGTGGGTTTTCTGTTATGTGGTTTTCACCTCAGTAATAAGAAATATATACGTACATAGCTCTTCAAGAATATACATTTCTTTTTTTTTTTTTTAATGTTTATTCATCTTTGAGAGAGAAAGACAATGTGAGAGGGGTAGAGTCAGAGAGAGAGGGAGACACAGAATCCGAAGCGGGCTCCAGGCCCTGAGCTGCACAGAGCCCGACGCGGGGCTCGAACCCGCGGACCGTGAGATCATGACCTGAGCCGAAGTCGTACGCTCAGCGAACTGAGCCAGCCAGACACCCAAAAAATTGGTAAAGGATTTGCGTGGACGTCTCTGTGGAGCACGTACGCAGACAAGCCGGCCGGCATACGCAGAGATGCTGACCGCCTGGCGCCCACGAGGGCGTCTAGAATCAGAGGCAGGCGGTACGATGCGTTGGGGGCCCGGGGACCACCATGCACTGCCAGGGGCCACGTGCACCTGTCCTGGACCCCCTGGGGGGCCTCCAGGTGTCAAACAGAGAGCCCCGTAAGACACAGCGAGGCCAGGCCCTTCCCGGAGGAAGGCGACCCCTGCCCCTGTTCGCAGCAGCACTTCCTGTGGGAGCCGAGGGAGTCACGCAGTCCAAGGGTCACCGATGGACGGGCGAGTCGAATGTGGCCTGTCCACACAGCGGGAAGCAGTCCACGATAAAGGGGCTTGTGGCGCCGATGCCCACGGGCACGTGGCTGAACCCTGAACACATGGTGCTCCGCAGGGGAAGGAAGTCAGAGGCCACGGGGGCGGGGGGGAGGGGGGGGGACGGGGCGGTCCACTGATATGACCCGCCCAGAAGACGTATCGGGACAGAAAAGCAGATGTTACTTCCAGTAGGGGCGGGGGTGGGGGTCGTGGAGGGAAGGGGGAGGGGCTGCTGAGGGGCACAGAGTTTATTTTGGGAAAATGTTCCAAAATCAGGCAGTGGGGCCGGTTACGCAGCCGGAAACGCGGTGAAATCGCGTCCGTTCACACCTCACAAGGGCGAGTGGCCTGGCGTGAGAGCTGCGTCTCAGTAACGCCCTTATGAGTCAAAAGAAGCCTGGGGCAGAGCGGGCCCCTCTAGGTACCCAGAGACCCAAAAACCACAAAACGCTGATAATTTTGACTCCACCAAAGTAAAAAAGTTTCCACTGCACACAGCACGAGCAGAGTCAAAAGGCAGCGCGAACCGGAGGGCCATACGGTCTCGAAGGGTCAGACCCCCAAACGTGGAAGAACACGAGAAAACGAAACAGCTAACAAGGTGTCAGCCAGGGCGCCAACGGGAGGCCACGGATGAGACGCAGAGGACCCCAACCCGCGCCACGGACGCTCAGCGTCACTCATGATACAAAATGCCATAGGGGCGCCTGGGCGGCTCGGTCGGTTAAGCGGCCGACTTCGGCTCAGGTCGTGATCCCGCGGTCCGTGGGTTCGAGCCCCGCGTCGGGCTCTGTGCTGACGGCTCGGAGCCTGGAGCCTGCTTCGGCTTCTGTGTCTCCCTCTCTCTCTGTCCCTCCCCTGTTCGTGCTCTGTCTCTGTCTCAAAAATAAATAAACGTTAAAAAAAAAAAAAAAGCCAAACAAGGATCCCGCAGGGACACAGCAGAGGAGGATCCCGGGGCCAGGGTGTGCGGGTGACACGAAGTCTCCCGGAATCACAGTCATGTGACCTCCCACGTGCAGGAATTAAGGTTCCAGGACCCGCCACGGGTCCCGCGGTGGCCTGGCAGTCACAGGGGGTGGGGAAAGGCAGAGCCAGCGCGTCTGTCCAGGGGCCTGGTTCCATGAACCACGATTCTCCACCGGAGGGGTGACTCCGCCCCGGCGGGCAGGATGGGGGCCACGCTCGGTCACAACACTCCTTGTGGGCACGGGGCTCGGTACCAAACCACGGTGCCCCAGGTGCTCGTGGGCAGGTGGACGGGCAGACAGGACGAGGCCGGTCCACGCAGTGGACGTCGTCCCCCACAGAAAGGCCGAAGCCCTGACAGGCGCTACCAGGCGGGCAGAGCCTGGCCACGTGGCACTCAGGGAAAGCGGCTGAGGCCAAGGCCACCTGCTGCCTGCGCCCTTTCACGAAAATGCCCACGACAGCCACGTCTGTGGAGACGCAGAGCCTACGGACAGTGCTCGGCCTGGACCGGACGGCGAGGAGCACGGGTTCCCTTGTCTGGCATGAGATGCCCTAAAAGTGACTTCAGCGACAGTGGCCTGACCGTGGACCCACCGGAAACGGCTGAGCTGTGTGCTTCGAAAGGGCGAACCGGGGGGCGGACAGCACAGGACACCAAGGCCTTGCTCACCCCATAAGCCCATCCCCCTGCCCCACCCACCCCTCCCTGCCCCCAGCCCCCTGGGCTCCCCGCACCACCGCCCTGCCCTCTGCCCTCACCCCTCTTCCCCTCCCCCCCACCCCCCACTCCTCAACCCCCTCGCCCCCCACCGCTCCCCCCTCACAGTGCTGGCCACAGCCAGGAGCCGGGAACACCGGGGGTGGCCACTTCAAGGTGTCTGTGACCCAGGGGGCCGGGCCGAGGGCCCCGTGGCAGGTGCGGCCGGACCACAGGGGCTCCTCCGACCCCCCGCAGCCCCATCCCCTCGGGGCCATACCTCCACTTGGGCCTCCTCCCAGGCATCCAGGCGGACTGACTTCACCTTGCTGACCTGGGGGATGTTCCGGTGGATTCCCGAGCAGCTCAGGCAGATGAACACCCCCAGGGTGTAGGAGGCCCAGTCGGGATCTGGAAGGCAAAGGCGAGACCCTCAGGGGCTGGAGCTCGGCCGGGCCTCTCTGTGTCCTCAGTCTCTCCACCTGTGCGACGGGAGACTGGCGAGGAGATCCCCGGGGCGCACCGGCTCTGTGCCCCGCGCGGGGTCCCTGCCACCAGCCACAGGTGAGTGGCCCCACCCCCGAAGTCCCAGCTCCACAGACGCCCGAGTGGACGCGCCGCGACCACGGAGACGTGCTCGACAGCGACACTCGATCGGCACCAAGTACGCCGGGCGCGACGGGGACACTGGCTTGGCCACGCGCCCACGCGCTCGGACGCACCCCGATGTCTCGCTCGGTGCAACAGCCACACGCGTATGCGGATGGCCCTTGACCCAGGCAGGGGCGCGGGTCCACTTTTCCGCAGGTTTGCCAGGTTTCGCGTTGAGCCACGGCAGGCGAGCGTGGCGGAACGTGACACTTGTTCACTCGGCACCGACGGTGCCTCCAGGATTGTCCGTCCTGTTGCGCACACCCCAGCCTGGTAACGGCGCGCGGGGCCGGGGGCTGGAAGGACCGAGCCTCAGAGCCAGCTCTCAGAAGGGGCGGCAGCCTCTGAGACACCTTCCACTTTTAAGTGAAGCTTCTGGATCAGCCGGTTCCAGCCAAGAGGCCAGGAGGGCCAGAGCCCCTCCACAGACACCACAGGCCCAGCCACAGGCCCACGGCTCTGTGCCAGGGGTGTGTTTGCAGGGGGCGTGCGTGTGCGAGTGTGTGAGAGCTCATGGGTGCACACACATGTGAGTGGGCAGATGTGGGTGTGCACATGTGTGCGAGTGGGCAGGTGCGGGGGCTGTGAAGGGGCACCTGGGGCCCTGGGGTCCCCCGTTCCCACCCGGACTCTCGCTGCCCCGGGGCAGCCGGCCCCTCCCCCTCCCGCCCGTCTGGGGAGACGAGGGCTGCCCTACGGCGAGACCCGAGAGGGACACAGGCGGCCGGGAGGCTGGGCAGTTGAGCACGGGGACAAGAAGCACCAGATCTGGCGGCCACGGGCCTCGCCACTTTCCGAACCTAACAGCCTAGCTCGCGGCACCCCCGTCCCCACGGCGCCCACGGGGTGCTGAGCCGAGGTCTAGCAGAGGAAGTGCGGGCCGGGGAGGCAGGCTGCTTCTAAGCGGCGCCCAGAATAGAGAAGTTTCAGGAGAACAGCCACGTCATC
The DNA here is from genome assembly GCF_016509475.1 of Prionailurus bengalensis. NCBI lineage: Eukaryota > Metazoa > Chordata > Mammalia > Carnivora > Felidae > Prionailurus > Prionailurus bengalensis. The sequence continues at coordinate 1,395,202 of NC_057357.1, forward strand.
CCGAGGGCCCTGCGGCCCCCAGGCCGACTGTCTGAGGGGCGGGGCCTCCGAGCCCTCCCTCCTGGTCCCCACAGGTGCTTATGGGGTGGGGTGCGGGTGGCTGGTGCAGGATGGGGGTCCCGGTGGGTCTGGGGCGGTACGGGACGGGGAGGTGACCCCACGCACAGACACAGGCTCCTGGCCGGCGCTCTGAGACCACCAGGAGCCCCGCCCCCCCCCGCCTCCTGTCTATCCCGGGGTCGCCGACCCAGAGGCTCCCACGAAGGGCGCAGCCCAGGGAGCCCGAGGCCTCAGAGCCTCGGCTCTGGGAGCCTCGCCACCCCCGCCCCCCCAGAAGAGCTGTGAGCAGAGGCGCGGAGCAGACAGGCACACCCGTCCTCCCACACGTCCCCTCCATCCATTTCCCCCACCCCACCACCCCCGGGGCCCTTCTGCCAGCTCCGCCCACAGGCCGCCACCCCGGAAACCAGAACATCACCAGCTTTCTGCTTGGAACCCACAGGGGACTTTTCCCCACCTCTCCGGGCTCCTCCCCACGCCCGGCCCGCCCCATCCCTCCCACACCTCAGGGCAAATGTCACCCTCGCAGGCCCCCCGAACACCAGCTCGAGGGACCCCCCGTGTGTCCCCATCATAACGCCCTCTGGGTTCTTCGCGGCATCTGCCGGTCCCGACACTTAGTTCCTTCCCTGTTTCTCGTGTGCTGTCGGGGCCGCTGCGCGTGGACGGGTGCCACGAGCCCCCTCCCAGCAGCCCGGCCACACCCACATTCGGTACCCAGATGCCTACGCTGCCCCCACAGCCACGAGCTCCCTTCCGCTGCTCCAGGGTGACGGCTTGGGGGACGCCAGGGCACAGGCCACCACCCCTGCCGCCCTGAGCACTGACCTGGGGACGAGGCTTGGCTGCGGCCAGAGGCTAGGCCTCCAACGTGCCGGGACCGTGGAGCAGGCAGGCCGGGCACATCGGGGGCCCCGGGAGTGGGCCGCGGGGAGCTCGGGTGGGGGGGAAGGCCACGTCCCCCCGGCTCTGCGCCTCCCCGGGGCCCCGGGGGGGCAGAAGGAAACCCCGGGCGGGGGTCGGAGAGCCACAGACCCACCTCCGGCCCAAGGGCTCTTGGCAGCACGCGGACAGAAGACCGCCACACGCGACCCAAGCCTTCACAGGAACGCGGGGACGCGGACAACACGCAGAGAAGGAGCGCGGGGTCCCCGGCTCTGCACGAACCCACCTCTACCTCTGCCCGCTATTCTCAGAATACCCTCTCCCTGCATTCTGGTGTCATTCTCGAGAAACCGCCCGGCTGCTGCGAGGGGCACATGGAAGTCCCGCCCCCGGTCTGCCCCCCGCCAGGCCCCCGCCCCACGCACCCCTGTGCCGTGGGCACAGCCCACCCTTGGCGGCCCTCCTGGAGGCACCCACCCTCCCTGGGCGCCAGGAGCCGCTCCCTCGTTTTGAAAATGCTGCCCCACCAGGAAATGAGGAACTCGTCCGGCAGGAGAGAACATGAGCAGGGAAGATCCACGCGGGCCGCGGACTCGGCCGCCAGCTGGGCTGGGTCCCCTGGCGCTGCTGCCCGGCCGGAGGGGCCCGCCCAGCAGCGGAAAATCACAGCAGGGCAGGCCGGCGGGCTTTCTCCCACAGCCACGGCTCCCTCCCGCATTCGTGCTCAGGAGAGACGCGGGCCCCCGCCCGCCTGAGCTGCCCCACTGGCCGCTCACCAGGGAGGACCCCGTGGCCCCGTCACACGCGCCGCAGAGCTGAGCAGACCCCCCCGGAGCCAGATGGCCCGGCTCCCCCTCCCTTCCCACCCTTCTCAGCTGGGCGTCCCAAGGCAAGTCGCTGACCTGCTCTGGGTCTGTTGCTGGCCTGCAAGATGGGCACGCAGAGCATTCAGGTGCAACAGCCGGGCGCAGAGGGCTCGGTTAAGGGCACTTGTCGTGCAGCGGCACATGCGTCCAGGCCACGCTGCCTGTCCCAGGGATTACCAACGGCTCCTCCGTTCACCCTCAGATACGTCCCGGTTCGGATGGTAATTTCCTCGGCCCCCGGGACGAGGGTCTGCGGCAGAAACCATTGGGGCTCAGCGGCATCTGTTCCTCCAGCTCCCCGGGGTCGGAGCTCACTTCCCCGTCTCCTGGAAGTTCGGCGTGGCTGGGGTTGTGGCCCGGGCAACGTGATCGGATGGACCCGTGTCCCTCTGGGCCTGGCCACCCACCCACGGTGCTCATGTCTCCATCCTTGGCTGGTGGGGGGGGGGGGGTGGAGGCCATAGCGGGAGGAGCCTGGGCCCCGGAGGCACTGTCTGCAGCAGAGAGACCCGGGAGAGCTGGGACCGGGCACCCCTGCAAAGCTCTGGGTTACAGGCAAATGACAAATGACAAGTGTGGTCTCTGAGATGCGGGGTGTCTGTTACGGCCGCTGGCCTTCCTGACGAACTGTCTCCCCATTCATTGGGGCCCCCAGGACCCAGCGCAGAACCTGGCCAAAACCAGGGGCCCAAGAGTTCATGATGAATGAGCCACCCAACAGCCCTACGCACGGTCCCACTTCCAAGAGAGAGTCAAGGCCTCGTCCCCCACCTCACCGGCCCACGTCCGCCGAGGATGCGCGGGCAGGCGGGGAGCGTGCAGAGCACAGGGGCTTCGCGGGGAAGAAGGGAGCTGGGGCGGGGCCCACGGCTTGCAGTGAAATGCTGTCCCGGAGAACGAGTGGCGAGGACCAGCGCAGGTCCCAGGAAGCGGAGAGTCCCAGCTCACCACTCGGCTGTGCCTTCCCCAGAGACCTTCACGGAGCTGCTCACAGAGTACCCGGCAGGTACAGAGTCTCGGGTGAGCAGCACCCCTTCCGGGCCTCACCCTCCTCATCTGTAAGATGGGACAGTAGCAGACACCTGCAAAACGGGCCCAACTGGGAGAATCACCGGGGTGCAGGAGAGACCCCCACTTTTCACCACCCGGGGACGTCTGCTCTGAGAGTGGACCTCTAGCCCAGGCCTCCCTCCTCACGGCCTTCATCCACTTGTGTGTACATTCTGAGACTGGCTGAACAAAGACCACCGGATGCCCCTGCCCGGCCATCTTCTACGCAGGGTCCCCGCCCGGAACATCTGTTCGCAGAACACTTCGGCGGGGATTAGCAAGCTGCGGCCCTCGGGCCCGGTGTTTTGTAAATAAAGTTTTATTGGCACACGGCCACGTCCATCATTTAGTCTATGGGTCCTTCTGCAATAGCCCAGCAGAGTTGAGTGGTCGCGACAGAGAAGGTGTGGCCAGCAGAGCCCGAAAAATTTCCTATCTGGCCCTTTAAGAAAACATTTGCTGCCTGGCTCAGCAGAAGAATACCGACTCTCGATCTCGGGGTCTTGAGTTCGAGCCCCGTGTTGGATGTAGAGGTTAAGACACAAAAAGAAAAGAAAAAGAAAACGTTGGCCGAGCCCCGCATTAGAGGGAAAAGGGGTGAGACACAGACGTGAGCCCAGGGAGGACCTGCGATCGGAGGGGTGCTTCCCGTCACTGCTAACAATCATCTCTGACAACAAGGCTTCTGGGTTTAAGGAGCGGCTACAGATGGGCCCGACATCTCACGACTGACGTGAGGACCCACTGGTACACAACTTAAGGCTGCCTGCAAGCCTGCCCGTCTGGCTCAGTTGAAAGAGCCCCGTGTGCACGCCCGCACACAGGAGGGCTCCGTCCAAGGGGGGCTCAAGGAAGTCTGACTGTAAGAAATGGAGACACTAAGCCTTTTGCAGAGGAACAAAGACAGAAACCGGGGCGCCTGGCTGGCTCGTTCAGCACAGCATCTGATTCTTGATCTCAGGGTCATGAACTCGAGCCCTACGTTGGGTACAGAGATTAAAAAAAAAAACAAAAGATAAAATCCGGTACATCACGTGTGTTAGAGGCTATCGCTCGAGGAACAGGAGGTTTGTCGTACCTTTTGAGAAAAGCGTTGGTGACGAAATGCCGTCACGCATCCACCAGAAAAGCTACAATGTAGAAGACTGGACCCCCGTGTGACGAGGGTGCAGGGAGGCTGGCGCCCTCATACGTCACCCGCAGGACGCTAAGTGGCTTCAAGTCACAGAAGTCAACTTCTCTCCCCCGTAAACCAGCATTCCGACTCCCAGGTGCTCACCAAGGCGAAAGGCAGACACGTCCACAGGAAGATGGTCACACCCAGTAACAGAGACAGGACACAGGCCACGCAGTCGGGGATTTATGCCAGGAATGAAGAGCTGCCTTCGCATCTGGAAATCGGTCAACGTAATTCGCCATGTTCGCAGGTTAAAAATTCACGGGACTGTCTCGTAGGTCCGGAAAAACCACGTGACAAAATGTAACATCCCGATCAAAGTTCTCAGAAAACTAGGAACGGAGGGGACCTTTCCTAACTCGGTACACAAGCTTCTATGAAACACCTACAGCTGACATCATACCTAACGGAAGAAGACTGAATGTTTCCCCCTAAAATCAGGACCAAGACGGGAAGGTCTGTTCTAATCGCTTCTAATTAAAACCTGAACTGGAGATTCTAGTCAGTGCCATAAGGCAGTGACAAAAGAAAAGGCTTCCAGGTTGGAAAGAAAGAAACAAAACCTCTTTCATTCACACACAACATGATTATCAATGTAGAAAATCTGATGGATTCCACAAAAACACTACTGTAACTAGTAAAGTTGCAAGACTGGGGCTCCTGGGGGGCTCCGTCGGTTAAGCGTCCAACTTCAGCTCAGGTCATGATCTCACGGTTTGTGGGTTCAGGCCCCACATCAGGCTCTGTGCTGAGAGCTCAGAGTCTGGAGCTGCTTCAGATTCTGCGTCTCTCTCTCTCTCTCTCTCTCTGTCCCTCCCCTGCTCACCCTGTCTCTCTCTCTCTAAAATAAATGTTAAAAAATATATAAAGCTGCAAGATATAAAATATACAAAAATCAATTATATTCGTATATATCAGCAATAAGCAGCCGGAAACTGAACGCTTAAAAACACCATCTACGGGGCACCTGGCTGACTCAGTTGAAAGAGCATGTGACTTGACCTCAGGTCATGAGTTGGAGCCTCATGTTGGTTGCAGAGATTAAATAAACTTAAAAAAAATTAAAATACCATTTACATTCTAGAGATTGTTGTACAACGTGAATGTGTTTTTAATTAATTTTTTACTTTTTTTTAAATATTTATTTTTGAGAGAAAGAGAGAGATGTGAGTGGGAGGGGCAGGGAGAGGGAGACAGAGGGTCTGAAGCTGGCTCCAGAGTCCCAGCCGTCAGCACAGAGCCCAACGCGGGGCTCGAACTCACGAACCGTGAGATCGTGACCCGAGCCGAAGTCAGACGCTCAACCGACTGAGCCACCTGGGCGCCCCGACAATATGAATATTTTAAATGCAACTGAACTATACTTAAAGAGGGTAGGGGCATCTGGGTGGCTCAGTCAGTTGAGCGCCTGACTTCGGCTCGGGTCGCGATCTCACGGTTCGTGAGTTCGAGCCCCGCGTTGGGCTCTGTGCTGACAGCTTGGAGCCTGGAGCCCTTGGATTCTACGTCTCCCTCTCTCTCTGCCCCCCTCCTCCCTGCTCGTTCTCTGTCTCTCAAAAATGAATAAACGTTTAAAATAATTTTTAAAAAAGAGGGTACAACAGTAAGTTTTATGTTTATGTGTTTTACTACAATGAAAAGTTAAAAACATTGTTACAGAAGCATTGAAAAAATCAAATACCTACAGGTAAAATGACAAAAGATATGCAAAACAGCACATTGGAGACTACAAAGTGTAGCTGGGATAAATCACAGACCGCCTAAATACGTACGCAGAGATACAGTTTTCCTGGGTTGAAAGACTCAATATCATGAAGATGAAAATTCTCTCTAAACTAACCCAGAGACTCAGTGATCCCAATCAGAGTTCCAGCAGGATTTTAAAGTATATATTCACAACCCGGTTCTAAAATTCACGTGCAACTACAGGGGACGTAGAGTAGCCAAAACAACCTGGAAAAGGGACAAACGCTACTTGGTTTCAGTGGAACAGAACAGAGACCCAGAAACAGTCCACACGCATTGTTGACAAAGGTGTAAAGGCAACTCAGGGGAGAAAGAAGAACCTTTCAGCCCATAGCGCCGGAACAGCTGGAAAACATCTGCAAAAATGTTAAACTGCCATCCACACCCCCTGCCACGTACGAAAAGTCACTCGCGACGCACCGCGGTGCCAACGGTAAGACCCAGAGCCAAGGAACTTGCCAAAGAAAAGGAGAGAGGCCTTTGGGACCTTGGGTTAGGCAAAGCCTTGTTAGCCACAGAAAACTGAAAAATTAAACAAGTTAAGCTTCATCAGAATTTTTGGAAAGATCTGCTCTTTGATTTTTTTTTTTTAACGTTTATTTATTTTTGAGAGAGAGAGAGACAGAGCATGAACAGGGGAGGGGCAGAGAGACAGGGAGACACAGAATCTGAAACAGGCTCCAGGCTCCAAGCTATCAGCACAGAGCCCGATGTGGGGCTCGAACTCATGGACCGTGAGATCATGACCTGAGTGGAAGTCGGACGCCTAACCGACCGAGCCACCCAGGCGCCCCAAGAAAGATCTGCTCTTTGAACTTTTTTTTTTTTTAACGTTTATTTTTTTGGGGGACAGAGAGAGACAGAGCATGAACGGGGGAGGGGCAGAGAGAGAGGGAGACACAGAATCAGAAACAGGCTCCAGGCTCTGAGCCATCAGCCCAGAGCCTGACGCAGGGCTCGAACTCACAGACCGCGAGATCGTGACCTGGCTGAAGTCGGACGCTTAACCGACTGCGCCACCCAGGCGCCCCAAGATCTGCTCTTTGAAAGACACCGGTTGAGGGCGACGCACCGGGGACGTTTTGCAGATCGTGTATCTGACGAAGGACTTGCGTCCAAAGTACATAAAGAACTGTTCAAACTCAGAAGAAAAGAACTCCATCAGAGAGAGAGGCAGAGGGAATCGACCCAGCAGAGGCGACGTGCGGGCGGTACCTGGCACGGGTAGTGCCTGGCTGGCCATCCGGGAAGCGGGACGGGCGTGGGAGCTCTGGGGCCAGGGCAGCCCGCCCTCCAGCCTCTCCTCCCAGCATCCCGGCACTCTTAGACGGGGTGCGCTTTCTTGTGTGTAACTCACGCCTCGGTAAAGGTGAATTTAAGAAAGCGGAGGTGTGTCTAGACCCCAGCCCTACCCCAGACACCGGAGAAGCAGTGAAATCAGGGCCTCTCACCCCGGTGCGCCCTGCTCTGCGGGGCAGGCAGGGACCTGCTGGATGTGGGCCCATCCAGCGGCCTGACCGTGGAGCAGGAAGCAGGAACGTGCTGGCCATCTCGTCCACCTGGGGTAGGGGCACTAACCCCCATCACACTCGCTTGGGGCTAAAGATCAAGTACGTTGTCCCACCTGGTCCCGTAGCTCTGCCCATCCTACTAGTAGTCTACTTCTACAGAACAAGGCATATAAAGCCCAGAGAGGGTCACACACTCGCCTGAGGTCACACAGCGGCAGAGCTGGACCAGGCTGGCACCTGTCTCCCAGAACCCGCCTGGACCCTGTTCAGCACAGGCAGGTGCCAGGAGCGTGGGAAGCGGCACGGGCTGTGGGACCAGGCAGGGGAGAGGGAAAGAGGTCCTGGGGGCGGGGGTGGCCTCCCAGGGGGCCGTGTGGCAGGTGCACAGGGACACAGGGGGGTGGGCACAGTGGCCCCGCCTCCGGGCAGGGCTCCCAGCACCCGTGGAAACCCACTAGAGGAGTGACTTCACATTCGGGTCCGACCCTTCCAGGGGCAGGAGGGGGAGGTGCGGGGACCCCGGGCCTCTCTGAACACCCTCACGATGGGCGCAGGGGCTCGCGGCCTCCCCCGGGTCGTAAACCTCAGGCCCGGAGAAGCAAGACGACCGGTGACAGGCACAGGCTGGGCACAGCTGGGATCCCACCCAGCGAGGCCCGCCCGTCCGCCATCCCTGGAGATGACGGACTGCCCACCACCCCTCCAGCCTCCCCTCCTGGGGCGGGGAGTGTGGAAGAGGAGTCCAGCCTCCGCGTACGCCTTCGCCTCACAAACCCGTAACAGACGGGACAGAGGTTCCCCGCCTGGGGAGCCCTCACCGCACCCCACAGATGAGCTCTGCGTTGAACCAAGGCCAAGGCCGCCAGGAGAAGTGCCGGCAGGAGGCGGGACTGGGCTGGACCGCTGGGGAGAAGGAAGCAGAAGCCTGGGGCCCGTCTTCCAGGCCGGCAGGGTCTGAAGCAGGGCTTGATCCAGAAAGAGGGGTACTTTGACCCAAGGTGCAGAGTGCGGTTCCCGCCCAAGCCTCAGGCTAATGATTCCACAGCACTGTGTGGGGGTGCCATCTGCCTAGCGAAGATCCTGCCCAAATGTCCCCTCTGTGGTCACGCAGGACGGCGGCTGAGTGCCACTCGGAGGCCGGCCAGCCCGCCTGTGTGAGGGGCCTGCGCACAGTAGGCTCACGGCAGCCCCAGCGAGCGCACCACCAGGGCTGAGAGCCTGTAATCCCAAAGATGAGGCATGGGGCACCTGCCTCCCCCTGGGGCCAGCCGGGGACATGGTCCTGCTGTCCTCGGACTCAGTGACCCTAGAGGGCCCTGTCCAAGCAACACACACTTGAAACATCACCCCTGGGCCTGGGGCCTGGGAAGGCAAGAGCCCTTACTTTAGGGGCGCCTCGGTGGCCCAGTTGGTTAAGCGTCCGACTTCGGCCCAGGTCACGATCTCATGGTTCGTGGGTTTGAGCCCCACGTTGGGCTCTGTGCGGACAGCTCAGAGCCTGGAGCCTGCTTCCAATTCTGTGCCTCCCTCTCTCTCTGCCCCGCCCTGCTCATGCTCTGTGTCTCTCTCAAAATAAATAAACATTAAAGAAAATTAAAACAGAAAAGACCCTGAACTCAAAAAGTTAAAAACAAACAAAAGCCCTTATTTTAAAGAAGGATCCTGACTCTGGAAGGAGAGTTCTGGAAGTGATTCTGAGCAGCCCTGTAAGACTCCTGGGCTCCAGCAGAGGGACCCTCCCCCCTCCCACCACCGCGTGCCCCTAAAACCACCACAACAGAGGGCAGAGGGCCAGTGCCCAACAGACTGGCCCTCTGCTGGTGCCCACGTCTTACCAGGACCAGCACCCCCACAGGAGTCAGGTTAGTGGACTAACTCCTCGCCAAGTGCTCCTGCTTCTCCTGGAGTCAGAGACTCCCTGGGCTCCCAGCCCCTCCCTCCTCCCTGAGAAAGCCCCTGGGCAGACTCTCAGGAGGTCACCGTCACCTCCAGAGTGGGGCCTCCAGAGTGGGCCTGTGTGCGCGTGCACGGAGGACAGGAGCAGCTGGATGAAGGCTGGCGGGAGGTCCCCAAGGGAAGAAGGATGGGGCTGATGCTTTAGTTCTCCAAGTGGCAGGGCTGGGCCTGTGGGCTTCCTTCTCAGGCCGTTGGAGCACAGTCAGGTCTGCCCACCGGTGCACATGCACCCCCCCCACCCCCCCGCCAATATGAGAGCCAGGCACCAGGGGTAGGATGTCCACATGTCACGCTCCTAAGCTCAGAGCCCCTCCGGGGGGGGGGGGGGGGCAGGGGTATCCCAGCAGCAGAACCCCCTGACCCCAGGCAGGAGGGTCCCACACCCTATTCCCAGGCTCTGCTCTGGCTGCACCCCCTCCCCAGAACCAGACACACAGCTGTCCAGAGCCTGCCCTCCTCCTCTCTTCGGGCACCAGGGATCAGGACTTCCTTGCCCAGGGGTCTGGAGTGAGCCTCCAGCACCTGTGGGGACAGAGGGGGACACGGGGGGGGGGCAGAGGGGAACACGTGGGGGGCAGAGGGGGACACAGGGGGCTAGAGGGGGACACGGGGGGGGGCAGAGGAGGGCAAAGGGGGACACGGGGGGCAGAGGAGGGCTAAGAGGAGGCAGGGAGGAACAGAAGGTAGCAGAGGGGGGCATAATGGGGCAAGGGGGACAGAGGGGGCAGGGGGGACAGAGCAGGGGTGGGGGGTAGAGGGGGTAGGGGGGCAGGGGGGCAGAGGGGGGACAGAAGGCAGCAGAGGGGGCAGAGGGGGGGACACGGGGGGAGCAAAGGAGGGCAAAAGGGAGGCAGGTGGGGACAGAGGGGGGCCAGAGGGCAGAGGTAGGCAGAGGGGAGGCAGGGGGGGGCAGAGCAGGGGCGGGGGGTAGAGGGGGTATGGGGGCAGGGGGGGCAGAGGGGGGACAGAAGGCAGCAGAGGGGGCAGAGGGGGACACAGGGGGAGCAAAGGAGGGCAAAGGGGAGGCAGGTGGGGCCAGAGGGGGGCCAGAGGGCAGAGGTGGGCAGAGGGGAGGCAGGGGGGCAGAGCAGGGGCAGGGGGTAGAGGGGGTAGGGGGGCAGGGGGGGCAGAGGGGGGACAGAAGGCAGCAGAGGGGGCAGAGGGGGACACGGGGGGAGCAAAGGAGGGCAAAGGGGAGGCAGGTGGGGACAGAGGGGGGCCAGAGCGCAGAGGTGGGCAGAGGGGGGGCAGGGGGGGCAGAGGGGCGCAGAGGGGCGATGGGCCTGAGCCTGCAGTTCTACCCGTCCCCAAACCCACGACATCAGGGCTGCCGGCACATCAGGCCAGGGCCTCGCCCTCTGGGGTGACATTGCCCATCAACCCCAGGCTGCCAGCTTCTTCCCGACTCCCCCAGCGACCCCCTCCCCCACTCCCCCCCTCCCGTGCCTTCCGGGGTGTCACTGCCCTCCATCTACCTCTGCTCTGCATTCTCCCAGGGCTTGGAGGTGACTCAGCCCCTCACCATTTCCTGGAGCAGAAGGGAGGCACCTGGGCAGGTGAGACACATCCTGGGGCTGAGCCGGACTGAGCCGGTATCGTCTGGAACCGTGGTCTGGCACAGCCCGGTGGCCGGGGCCCCAGAGAACGTCGCCCCTCCCACGCCGAGGCCCAGGAGTGAGGGGGGCTGAGGTCCAGACATACAGTGGGCCCGGGGAGGGGGGAGGGCACAGGCGGCCCCTCCCCCACAGCCGCCCTGCTGTTGGTTTATCTCGTGCCCCCCCCCACCCAGCAGAAGCCAAGCTCCGGGGGGGGGGGGGCACTTTTGCCGCCACCAAGGAGGAGCCATCCACACAGTGGCGCTTAGCGGCCCTGTGGCACCTGGAGGAGGGAGGCTCCCACGTTGCCCTTGTTCCCCCCCCCCCCCCCCGCAGAGGACCCGGCCTCCCCTCCCGACCCTCCCCTCCGGCCCACCTGGCCCAGGGGCCTCCTCCTGGCACGTTCCCTTCCCCGTCCTGGCCCCACGGTACCTTCCGGCCTCCACCCCCGCGTTCACCGAAGCCCCGTCGCAGACACCGCTGGCCTCCAAGGTGCCGACCCGAGCCCTTCAGGGACGGGGCGGCGCGCGGCCGGCCTGCGCACCCCCGGTGGTCTTCCCGCCCACCGCCAGCTCCCCAGCTCTCCGTGGCGCCCCGTCTGGTCCCCCGGCTATAAACACCCAACCGTGGAGCTGAACGGAGGCCGCACGGCCCTGGAAATAGGACAGACGCCACAGAACCGTTGGCTTTCACTGGTCGATTCCGTTTGTGTGACTTTCCCCTCGGCGAAGAAAAACACGAAACGGAAAAAGGTGCACACCGTCGGCTATTTTCTACCTGGGTTCTACCTCCGGCCGCTTCTCCAGAACGCTCCTCAGCCCCGAGCTCGTGTCTCCCCACCCCCCGCCCCCCGGTCTGTGGCGACCTCTCAACCCTAACGCCAGCTCCCGGTCTCCACCCCACTCCCTTCAGCCTCGGCCAAAAACTGCAGTGGCCTCGCCTCTCCCTGTCGGCACCCCACGCCCCAGGTCGCAGCACACGCTGTTCCCCGAACTTCAGAACATGCGCAGAATCTGACCGCTTCCCGCGGCGTCACCTCTTGTCCGAACGACTCCAAAGTCCCCCCACGGTCTCCCGGCGTCCACCCCACCTCTGTCGGCCGGGGACTCTCCCCGAGAGCCGCAACAAGGCCCCGCGTCACTGTGTCACCGATGAGCCCGTCCCCCACCCTTGGCTCTGGACACACCAGCCCCCCCTGCTTCCCCTTTCGGCCGGGGCCACCCGCCTTCCGGGGGAGCCGTCTCCCCTCCTCTGTGGATAATTCCGGAAACTCCGGCACTGGACACCCCTTTTTCTTACCCACCTCTCCCCACGTCCCGTCCTGGTGGCACCCTCACGACACCCTCGCCGTACCCCAGGACCACACCCTGACCTTGGTCACTGCCAGTAACCCCACGCTGGCCACCTCAGCACCTGCGCTCCCCCGCGGCCTGCCCCGACGCCAGGGGCCGCCGGTCCATTCGCTGCCCCTCTCCTCACAGCCCCGCGGCCTGTGCCCCTCACGTCCACATCGTGTAGAGCCCATCCCTCCACCAAAGCCTGTGCCCGAAGAGCTGAATGTTCTAGACCAGGGGAGGCCTGGATGGAAAACTGCGGTCAGTGGTCAATGTCAGCTCTTAGCACAGGAGCAGCGACGCCTGTGGACCCCTGGCCCCGGGCAGGCGGCGGCCCAGCACACAGGTGGGCATCGGGGACCCCGTCCTCCACATATCGTCTCCGAGCTCTTTCCACGGACGGCTGCCTCCAAACAGGAGGTGGGCGGCCGCTACCCCCCGCTCAAGTGACCTCCAAGGGCATAAAGGCCCAGCACCCCCTCTGCCCCCTTGGACGGCAGACCTTAGAGACCGGGATATTCAAAACCCCGGCAGAGACAGGAACGATTTTAAAGTGACCACAAATCGCCAGAGAAAAACTAAGACCCAGGAAGGTATTAAGTTTACCCTCAGGCTGATCCTTGGCGGACATCTTCCAACAATAAATAAACAGAGAGATGACAGAGAGATAATAGATAAATAAACAAAAACAATGACGAAACCCTGGGACGAGCGGAGAGCCTGATCTCCAAGCTCCCACCTTATCGAAAAACAGTCAGGGGGCAGAGACACAGACACGCAAGGCCCATTCGAAGGAAAAGATGAACAAAATGTGCCGCTGACCAAGATTCCGTAGCAGATAAGTTACACAGACGCAAAAACCAGTTTTAAATGTGCTCGAGGAGCTAACGGAAAAGTGTGGAGAAAGCCAAGAAAACGATGTACAAACAAACGGGGGATAGGAATAAGACAGACGGTACAAAGGAACCAGAGAGCGACGCGGAGGCAGAGCGGAGCAGCGGGACCCAGGGAGGCTGCGGGGCGAGGACCACTCGGAAAGATCGAGACCTGGTGAGCAGAGCCTCAGGGGCCAAGCGACGGGGCGTGGGGGCTCGCGCGGGCGGGGGCAGGGACTCGAGCTGGGGACATGACGGCGGGAAAGTCCCCCAGGCGCAGGGAGCCGGGAGCTTACGCATCCACGAGGCTCCTGAACGCTGCGACCCAACAGCGCGACGTCCAAACCCAGACTCGAGGGCCGTGGAGCGGGACAGTGGCCACGGGTCACTTCCGACACGTCCCCAAATAGATGAGGAGCAGGCTTTCTCCTCGGAAACGTCAGAGGCCGGAAGACCGTCAGCCGATATGTGCAAAGGGCTCAGAGGGAAAGGCCGTCAACCGGGAATCCTGTTTCTGGCAAAACTGTCCTTCGAAAGTGAGGGAGAAATCCAGACCTTCCCAGCTAAACGGAGGCCGAGGGAGTTTGTGACCAGACCTGCCTGCAGGCGAAACGACAGGACGAGGCCGGACGGAGACGAAGATCTCCGGAGAAGGAAATAACGCGGCGATTATAGAAGCTAGTGCTGTTAGACACTGAAAGGCATTCAAACAACGGTTTTCTACGGAAGTTAAGACTAATTCATTTAACGAAAAAAACAATTATCAAAGCAAGAGTCACTGTTGCTCTAACTTTGGTATTTACCCTAAATCTTATTTTCTACATAAGAAACTACTGCATTTAAAATTTTTCTCTCAAAATAAATAACTTAAAAGAGACAGCGTGGGGGTGGGGGGAGCGGCAGAGAGAGAGAAGAAGGGAGAGAATCCCAAGCAGGCTCCATGCTGTCAGCACAGAGCCCAGTGTGGGAGTGGAACTCCCGAACCACGAGATCATGATCCGGGCCAAAGGCAAGATCTGGGCCAAGTCGCTTAAGTGACTGAGCCACCCAGACGCCCCTACAGCACGTGACTCTGATCTTGGGGTCACGAGTCTGTGTTCCACATTGGGTGTAGAGGTGACCTTAAAAATTTTTAGCAGGCGCCTGGGTGGCTCAGTCGGTTAAGAGTCAGACTTCATTGAGCTCCGGTCATGATCTCACGGTTCGTGGGTTCGAGCCCCGCGTCGGGCTCTGTGCTGACAGCTCGGACCCTGGAGCCTGCTTCAGATTCGGTGTCTCCCTCTCTCTCTGCCCCTCCCCTGCTTGTGCTCTGTCTGTCTCTCTCTGTCAAATATTAATAAACATTAAAAAGAAATTTAAACAAAGAATACGTAAAAAAATTTTTTTAAATAAAATAAATACAAAAAGAAGAATGACTATTTATGACTCAGGGCACACGGTGTACCAAGAGGTAAGACCGTGGCATCTGCAGCCACGGGGTGTGGTCCCGGCCGAGCGAGGGAGCAGTTTCTGCGCGTTCCTGAAGCTCAGCTACTATAAATTGGATCCAGGAGGTTATAGATTTCGGATGTTAGATGGAATCCCCATGGCAACCACAAAGAGACACAGAACATACACAAAAGGGAACCGGGGGGGACTTTCAACACTCGACTACAGAAGCTCAACACGAGAGAGGACAGGGACGCGGGAAGTGAGGGGCGGCAAAGCCGCAGGCCACACACAACGGGACGAGCGCGAGCCGGACGGCAGGCCGTCCTTATCCCCGTCCACGGGAAAGGTGAACGCGGGAAGCTCTGGGATCCACAGACAGGGAGCGGCGGGCTGGGTGACAGCCCGTGGTCCAGCCCCGTGCCGTCTGCGGGAGGCTCAGCCGAGGTCGAGACACGACGGGGTGGCGGTCAAAGGCGGGAAAGGAGATTCGTGCGCACAGCCGCCAGGAGGCTGGAGCGTCTCGCGGACGCCAGACAAACAGACTCGAAGTCAGAGCAAGGTCCCAAGGGACAAAGAAGGACGTTGCACGTCACTAAGTCCTCGGTGCGGCCAGAAGACGTGACACACACTCACGCCTCGTGCCGCACCGTCACGACCTACGAAGCAAAACCCGGCGGGGGTGAAGGGAGAAACAGCCTCGAGTGGCACACGGGGGGCTCGATACCGCGCTCGCGGTAACGGACGGCAAAGTCCGACACGGGAAACGAGGCCTTCACGCAAACGACCAGATCCGAGCACACGCGCCGCCGACCGGGACGCGTTCTGGCCTGGTGCCCACGGGACGCGGCACGGGACCGACCCCACGTGAGGCCGCCTATCGGTCTCCCACGAGGTGTCCTCTGTGGCCGCGACAGGGCGGATGCAGTGAGAAGTCAACACAAGGAAAAGTGGAACGTTCACGACTTCGTGGAAGCAACGCGCTTTTACGGAACGACCAGTGGACCAAAGAAGAAGCCGCAAGGGAGGTGAGCAGACACTTCGAGGTGGGGGAAGACGAAACACCACAAAACACGGGATGCAGCCGAGCGGGCCAAGGGCGGGTCTGGCGCCTCAAACGCCGCCGTTAAAGCACAAGGAAGGGGTCCGGCCCGCGACCTCACGGACAGCGGAAGGAAGCCGACAAAGAAGAACAAACCAGACCCGAGGCGGCACGAGGGAGGGGAGACTGGAGCGAGCTTGATGACGGAGGGAGTAGAAACGCAGGAGAGAAAGTCAACGAAACCGACAAGAGCCGCCTCTTCGACAAGAACGGCAGTTGGCGAGCCTTGAGCCGGACGGACTAAGAAACCCACTCGGGCCACTAAAATCAGACTCAAAAGCGGGGACGCTGCCACCAGAAATCAAAGGGTCCGGGAGACAGCGCTGTGAGCAAGGTCGCCGACGACGGGGGAACCAAGATGAAGTGGATAAATCCCTGGAAGCGGAAAGGCCGCCAAGACGAACCCGCGAAGAAATGCACGGTGTGCACGGGCCGGTAAACGAGTCAGGAGCCCCCTCGGGAACCACCCCCGCCCCCCGAACAGAGCAAAGTCCTGGTCCCGACGGCCTCACTGGCGAGGCCCGCCGAACGCTTCAAGGACACCCCACGCCTTCTCAGACTTCTCCAGAAACGCTGAGGAAGAGGGAGCGCGTCCCAACTCCTTCCAGGCGGCCGGCGTAGCCCCATACCAAAGCCCAAGGCGCCGGGAGGAGATCGGGGACCGCCACCCCTCGTGAGCGCTGATGCAAACGCCCGAGCAGAGCGCCGGCAAACAGACCGCGACAGCGCGCGCACGGGCGACGTGCCCCGAGGGGCCTCGCGCCTGCACCGCGAGGAGGGCTCCCCACGACAGGCCGGCGGGGGGGGGGGGTGGTGCGCGGCCCCTGGGCAGAGGGGGGAAGACCCACGGATCGTCCACCTCCGCGGACGCGGGATCGGCCCCTGGCCGGCCCCACGCGGTCATCACGGCACTCAACCAACCGGGAACGGGAGGAGCCACCTCCACACGGTCCCCGCCGTCTCTGCAGAGCCCACGGGGGACGTCATGCGCAGGGGCGAGACCCTGAGAGCTCCTCCTCGAGGAGCAGACAGGCGAGGAGGCCCTCGCCGCCTCCATTCCACACCGAATGGAAACTCCGGCCAGAGCAAGCAGGGAGAGAGAGAAGGAAAAGGCACCCAGGGCGCAAAGGAAGCAGCAACACCGTGTTTGCGCAGGACGTGGTCCCGCCACACAGAAAGCCCCAAGGGCTGCACGAAACAGCCGTCGGAGCAAGTGGATTCAGCAAAGGAGCGGGACACAAAGTCAGCACATGGAGATCCGTTGCATGTTTATTTTTATTTATTATTTTTTTAATAAAAGAAATTTTACTTTTTGAGAGAGAGCACAAGTGGGGCAGAGGCAGAGCAGACAGACAGGAGCTCCCATTTTTTTTTTAACGTGTTTATTCATTTTTGAGAGAGAAACAGAGAGAACCAGCTGAGGAGGGGCAGAGATGGGGCGGGCGGACACAGGATCCGAAGCGGGCTCCACTCTGACAGCAGTGAGCCCGAGGCAGGGCTCAAATTCACGAAACGTGAGATCACGACCTGAGCCAGAGTCTGAGGTCACCCAAGTGAGCCAGCCAGGCGCCCCAGTAGGCTCATTTTTACACCCAATAAGCGATCCGAAAGTAACTTACAACAGCATCAAAAACAATATGATACCTAAGAAATAACCAAGCAGATAAAAAACTTGCAGGATGATAACTATAAAACATTGTGTGAAGAAATGAGAGATGTAAATACATGGAAACACATTCCATGTCATGGACAAGAAAACTTGAAACTGTCAAAATTCCAGGGGCGCCTGGGTGGCTCAGTCAGTTAAGGGTCCAACTTCAGCTCCGATCATGATCTCACAGTCTGTGAGTTCGAGCCCCGCATCGGGCTCTGTGCTGACAGCTCAGACTGGAGCCTATTTCGGATTCTGTGTCTCCCTCTTTCTCTGCCCCTCCCCTGTTCATGCTCTGTCTCTGTCTCAAAGATAAATAAAAACATTTAAAAAAATTAAAAAAAAAAGCAACTGTCAAAATTCCATATGACCCAAAGCAAATGTACAGACTCCACCCAATCCCGATCAAATTCCGAATGACATATTTTGCAGAAAGGAAAACCCATCCTAAAATTCATATGGAATTTCAAGGGAGCCTGAAGAGCAAAAACAATCTTGAAAAAGGACAACCAATTTGGAGGTTTCACACCTCATGATTTCAGAAACTAATGCAAAGCCACCATAATCAAAACAGACATAAAAACAGGGCACCTGAGTGGCTCAGCCGGTTAAACGTCCGACTTCAGCTCAGGTCATGATCTCACGGTTTGGGGGTTCAAGCCCCGCGTGGGGCTCTGTGCTGACGGCTCAGAGCCTGGAGCCTGCTTCCGATTCTGTGTCTCCCTCTCTGTCTGCCCCAACCCTGCTCACACCGTCTCTCTCTCAAAAATAAACTAACATTGACAATTTTTTTTTTTTAAAAGGAACAAGAGAGATCTTTCATAAGCCACCTAACTCCACACCTCAAGGAACCAGAAAAAGAAGAACCAAAGAAGCCCGAAGTTAGCACACGGAAAGAAATAACCAAGAGCAGAGTGGAAATGAATGAAACAGAGATGAGAAAGGCGATGGAAAGATCAATGAAACGTACAGCCGCTTTGGGGGAAATACAAGCACAAACCTTTAGCCAGACTCAACAAGAAACACAGAGGGGCAGCGAGAGGACTCAGATGAGATCGGAAACGAAGAGGAGTCGTGCCACTGACACCACAGACACACTGGGGATCACAAGAGACCAGGAGGAGCCACTGCACGCCAGCAGGAAACTAAAACATCCCTGGGAACGTACACCCTACCAAGACGGAGTCGTGAAAATGTACAAAATCCGAACAGACCGGTGACCAGCAAGGAGACTGAATCTGTAATCAAAGACCTTCCGGCGAAAGGTGGTCTGGCTGGTGGATTCTACTGGCACTTAAAGAAATAATACCGATCCATACCAAAACGGAGAAGAGGGGAGAACACTTCTAAACTCACCTGATGAGGCCAGCACCACCTTGAGGCCAAAACCAGACGAGGACGGCCCAAGAAAAGAAAATCGTAGGCCGATATCCCTGATGAACACAGATACAAAAGCCCTCGGTGATGTATCTGCAGACCGAACTCAACAACGCACTGAGAGGGTCACACGCCCCAAAAGAGTGGGATTTACTCCAGGGATGCGGGTTTGGATCAAGAAATCGATTCGAGGGGCACCTGGGTGGCTCCGTCGGTGAAGCGTCCGACTTCAGCCAGGTCACGATCTCGCGGTCCGTGAGTTCGAGCCCCGCGTCGGGCTCTGGGCGGATGACTCGGAGCCTGGAGCCTGCTTCCGATTCTGTGTCTCCCTCTCTCTCTGCCCCTCCCCCGTTCATGCTCTGTCTCTCTCTGTCTCAAAAATAAATAAAAAACATTAAAAAAAAAATTAAAGAGAAAAAGAAATCGATTCGAGCAGTCAGTCTCCCCTTTGCTGTCCCGTCCACTGCTGGCGTGTTCAATAAACTTGTATCGCCTTAAAAAAAAAAAATCAATTTGACATCCGCAAATCAATTAATGGGACACACTGCATGCATGAAGTGCAAGATTAAAATCGTATGATGATTTCAATGGATGCAGCAAAAGCGTTTGACAAAATTCACCATCTGTTTTGATAACCACCCTCAACAAAGCGGGGACGGAGGGGACGTCCTTTAGACACGGCTAAAGGCCGCATGTGACAACTCACAGCTCCTATCACACCCAACAGGGGGAAGCTGAGAGCTTCTCCTGGAAAATCGGGAATCAGACGAGGAAGCCCAGCCTCTCCACTTTTGTCCCACAGAGTCCTGGGTGTCCCGGCCAGAGCAACCAGGCGAGACGGAGATGCAGACGACAGCTCAGCCGACACACACACACACACACACACACACACACACACACACACACACCTGCTGGAGCTGGTAAATGAATTCAGTGAAACTGCAGGACACAAAGTCAATGCACAGAAATCAGCTTCTACACACTAATAACAGAGCATCGGAGAGAGAAATTAAGAAAACAATGCCCCTGACAAGTGCATCAAATAAAACCCCGAAGAACAAACTTCATCAAGGAGGCGAAAGGCCCGTACACCGAACACCGTAAAACCCGAGAGAAAGGGGCGCCTGGGGGCTCAGTCGGCGAAGCGTCCGACTCCTAGCTTCGCCTCAGGTCATGATCTCACGACTCGTGAGTTCAAACCCCGCGTCAGGCTCCGTGCTGCCGCATGGATCCTGCTTGGGATTTTCTGTTTCTCCCTCTCTGCGCCTCCCCCGCTCACACTCTCTGTTGCAAAAATAAATAAACATCAAAAAAAAAAAAAAACAATCTTAGAGGCGTCTGGGTGGCTCAGTCGGTCGAGCGTCCCACTTCGGCCCAGGTCACGATCTCGCGGTTCGTGGGTTCGAGTCCCGCGTCGGGCTCTGTGCTGACAGCTGGGAGCCTGGAGCCTGCTTCCGATTCTGTGTCTCCCTCTCTCTCTGCCCCTCCACTACTCACGCTCTGTCTCTTTCTCAAAAATAAATAAACATGAAAAAAAATTTTTTTTAATCTTAAAGAAATAAGCTGAAGACAACACAAATAAATGGAAAGAGAGTTTGTGCCCGTGACAGGCAGAATTAATACTGTCAGAATGTCCACAGTACCCAAAACGATCTACTATTCAGAGCAATCCCTATCAAAATTCCAATGGCATTTTTCACAGAAATAGAGCATACAGTCCCAAAATTTGTATGGAATCACACAAGACCCCAAAAAGCCAAGCAATTCTGAGAAAGCAGTGGGACACCATCCACCTGCAAAACTTCTGCCCGGCACAGGAAACCATCCACAAAATGAAGAGACAACCCGTGGAATGGAGAGAATATTTTCAAATCCGATCTCGGATGGGGGCTAATGTCCAAAATATATGAACAACTCATACAACTCAACAGCAAAACAAAACAACAAAACCCCCAAATAATCCAATTAGAAACTGGACATTTCTCCAGCGAAGGCACAGGCACAGGAAAAGGCGCTCGCCATCACTCAGCATTGGGGCGCCTGGGGGGCTCGTCGGTTAAGCGTCCGACTTCGGCTCAGGTCACAGTCTCACGGTTCGTGGGTTGGAGCCCCATGTCGGCCTCTGTGCTGATGCTCGGAGCCTAGAGCGGCTTCGGATTCTGTGTCTCCCTCTCTCTCTGCCCCTCCCCCACTTGCACTCTCTCTCTCTCTCTCTCTCTCTCAAAAATAAATAAACATTAAATAAATTTTCAAATCATTCCTCATCAGGGAAATGCAAGTCAGGACCACAGTGAGATGCCACCTTGCACCTGTCAGAATGGCCACCGTCCAAAAGACAAGAAGGAACAAGTGTCAGTGAGGATGTGCAGAAAAGGGAACCCTCGCACCGCTGGTGGGAATGCAGACTGGTGCAGACACTGTGGGAGACGCTATGGAGGTTCCTCAAAACTTAAAAATAGACGTACTGTAACATCCAGCAACTCCACTTCTGGGTATTTACCCAAAGGAAACAAAAGCACTAACTCAGAACGGTATCTGCACCCCCGTGTTCACTGCAGCATAATTCACAAGGGACAAGACGCGGAGGCAGGTAAGTTTCCCCTCGTGGACGAGAAGACACAGAAAATGCGTTCACATACGTATTAATTATTCTGCCATAAAAAAAAAAGAAAACCCTGCCATTTACGACAACATGGATGGACCTGGAGGGCGTGGCTTGGGAAATAAGCCATACAGAAAACGACAAATACTACACGTGAAATCTAAGAAAAATCCCCTGAAATCATAGATACAGAGGCCAGATCGGTGGCTCCCGGTGGGGCAGGTGAAACGGGTGAAGGGGGTCCAGAGACACAAGCTTCCAGGTGTAAGACAGTAAGACCCGGGGGTGTAAGGGACAGCGTGGGGACTGCGGTTAATGACACCGGATTGCATAGGTGCAAGTTGCTAAGAGAGTAGATCTTGAAAGCTCTCCACACGAGCAAAAGTTGTAACTGTGTGGCGATGGACGTTAACTACTGTGGGGGTCCTATGGCAACACGCACGATATCGGATCATTATGTTGTACACCTGACCCGAATCGAATGCTGTGTGTGAGTCACAGCTCAGCTTTAAAGGATTTTTTTAAATGTTTTTTAACATTTATTCATTTTTCAGAGACAGAACATGAGCGGGGGTGGGGGGGTGGGGGGGAAGAGAGAGAGGGAGACACAGAATCTGAAACAGGCTCCAGGCTCCGAGCTGCCAGCACAGAGCCCGATGCGGGGCTTGAACCCACGACCCTGGGATCATGACCTGAGCCGAAATCAAGAGTCAGACGTTTAACGGACTGAACCACCCAGGCGCCCCTATTTTAAAACCATAAAAAGAAAGGGGTGCCTGGGGGGCTCAGTCGGTTAAATGTCCGACTTCAGCTCAGGTCACAATCTCACGGTTCATGGGTTCGAGCCCCACGTCCGGCTCTGTGCTGACAGTTCGGAGCCTGGAGCTGCTTCGGATTCTGTGTCTCCCTCTCTCTCTGCCCCTCCCCTGCTTGCACTCTGTTTCCTTTAGTCTCTCAAAGATGAATAAATGTTTAAAAAAAAAATTTTTTTTTTTAAAGAAAGAAGGGGGAGAAGAGCCTGTCCCAGCCACTGTCCTGGGCCTCATAGAGAGCAGCAGACGAGAAAGCCCACACCCTCCCCCTGCACCCCTGGGCCTGGCTGGGCACAGGGGCCTGGGGGGGTACTGGGGGGCCTGGGCGAGCTGGGACCGTGCAGCCAGCTCACAGGCATGGGGAGTAAGTGAACAGGGGACATGCCTGCAGGGGGGCACCTGGTGCAGACCAGGGCTTAGCAAACACAGCCCAAAGCTGGCAGCAAATGAGGAGGGTACCAGGGACAGGGTCGCCCTCACCCCATCCCCCGCCCCACATGCAGCTGGAACGTGGGCACAGCTCACACACCCGTGTGGAGGGAGAAGCCAGCCCGGGCCCCTTCTGGTCAACCCA
Organism: Prionailurus bengalensis; assembly: GCF_016509475.1. Classification (NCBI taxonomy): domain Eukaryota; kingdom Metazoa; phylum Chordata; class Mammalia; order Carnivora; family Felidae; genus Prionailurus; species Prionailurus bengalensis. The sequence continues at coordinate 1,417,803 of NC_057357.1, forward strand.
GAAGCCCTGGGTCGGCTCGGGGGCCATCTCAGCCACGTGCATCTCCCCCCGCAGGACAGGCACCGTGGCTGTGCCTCCCACGTGGGGAGGGGGTGCAGTCTGGGGAAAGGTGAGGGCGGTGGCTGCGTCCTGAGCAACCACTCCTTGCCATAAGCACCACCCCCCCCCCCCCCACACACACACACCGGACCGCTGGCCTGTGGCCTCAGCACAGAACCAGGTATGGAAAACAGCTGCAGGTTGCCCTCGCCAGTCACACAGGGTCCTCACGTGACCCAGCGATCCCCTCCTCCGTCTCCACCCCCAAGACTTGAAAGCAGGACTCAGAGACCCACCCACCCACCCACGTTCATGGCAGCCAAGAGGTGGAAGTCACCTAGGTGTCCACGGGTGGATGACGGGACAAAGCGTGGCCCATCCACACAAGAGCAGAACGTGGTCCCCTAAGGTGGATAACGGAGGACCTGAGGCTGAGTGGAATAAGCCGGCACAAGACAAACACTGCGTGACCCTGCTCCCACACGGTCCCGGGGTCATCAGACTCACGACACGGGGGGACACGCACCGGGACCCGCTTACACACGGTCCCAGGGTGGTCAGACTCCCGGACAAGGGTAGACGGTGGGGCCGGCGCTGGGGGAGCGGGCGGGGGTCCGTGTTTCAGAGTGACAGGATGAACAGAGCCCAGGAGACGGACAGGGGGGACAGCCGCGTGACAACGAGAAGGACCTCCTGTCGCTGAACTGCGCACTTACAATGGTTAAAATGGCAGCTCTTATGATATCCATGTTTTACCACAATAACAGCATTTTGGTTAACCCAAAACTCAGGTGGGGCTGCCCGGCCCACTCCTCAGCAGCCCTCCGCCAACCACACGCCCACCCAGGGGACCCTCTCCCAAACTAGGCCACATTCCGGAAATTCCTCCCCGCCAAGCTGCTTCTGTCCTGGCTTACGGCGATTCTGATTTTGGAAGAGTCGCCTCTCCCTCGAGGCCTTGCAGGGCTGCGGGAGGGGCTCGTGCTGAGGTCACCTGAGAGGCCGTGCGGGCACACGCCGGGTCCCGGCTGAGCCGCAAGGACCCCCCAGGTCAGTCACGCCCAGACCCTCCGGGTCCCGGCTCTGGAAAACGTGCGTGGGGCAGCCCAGAACATCCTCTGTCTGGCCGGGCACAGAGACCCCCGCTCGCTGAGCCGCCCGCTCAAGCCAGAAGGCCCGGATGAGTTTTACCTGGTGCCCCAGGTGTCTCTGCCCATCAGAGTACCGCAGAATGATGGCCCACGCCCAAAGCCAGGTGAACAGCTGACAACCCCAAGTCCCTCCAGGGCACCGGACCCGAGGTCAGGACTTGTCCCGACTAGGCAGGCAGCTTGGAGGATGTGCGGGCCGCCCCACCCCTCCAGATGGGGCCCCCACCCGGGCCTTGCTGAGAAACGGATGCAAACACACTTACTCCCCCAGGCCTGTCACGAGAAACGCTTCTCTGGAGGCTGTCAGCCGGGTCCCGTCCGTGTTCAAAGGCAGGGGGGGCCCGCTGCTGGGGCAGGTAACAGGGAGGGAGGGTCTGGGAGCAGGTCCTGTGGGGGCTGCAGGGACTGCCCCCTCCCAGGAGCCCTCACACGACCAGCCGGCCAGGTCTGCCCAAATCTACCGCAAGGCGCCCCACCCTCACCGGGCCGGGTGTTGGAGGCGACCCAGGCCCGCCCTGATGTCCTGCTGTCCAGGGCCCAGGCCTCGGGGACCCTTGCCCTGGCTGTGGTCAGGACAACCACGAGCCGGTCCGTGTCACCACAGAGTGGCCCCCAGTCGCCCATCTGGGCCGCAGCAGCACCCCACGGTGGCTCAGAACCTGGACAGACTAGGCGGCTTCATCCAAGCAGCAGGGACTGTAGGCGAGCATTCTATGGGGATCACGAGGGAGGAGGCAGGGTAGCAGGCCTCACCCCTCCACACACCCCTGGAGCAGGGGGGAGGCCAGGAGGGGGGGGCAGGGCTACAGCATCAGGAGACCTGCTCTGCCTTTGAAGCACCACGTCCCCCGAGGCAGCTCAAGTTTCCAAGGCCTCAGTTTCCCCAGCTGTGAAACGGGCTCCACAAGGCTGCCCGACAGATCAGGCAAGATGCCGGTGTCGCGGACTGATTTGTGGGTCGATTCTGGAAGACGAGAGGCTGGGCCCAGTGCCAAGGAGAGCTGGGCTTGCAAGAACCCACCACTCCAGAGCCCTGCATGCCTGCCTCGGGGCGGCGGATGCCGGCTGAGCGGGTGGGCGGGGCAAGGCAGTGCCCACTGGAGGGGAGGGCCCCCCCCGCAGGGCCCAACAGGCCAAGGAAGCCCCCTCTCCCACCTACAGGCTGGGGGCCCCGGAGGTAGCCGGGGGGGGGGGGGGGGGAGGGGCTCTGGGTCCAAAGAAACTGCTTCCAAGCAGTGTGACCAGGAAGGACGGGGCCCAACCCCCCCAGCCGGGCCCCCAGCCCACGTCTGAGAACATCCTGGCTGCCCTTTCTCAGCTGCCCTCTCCCCGGCGAGGCCAGCTTTCCTGAACAAGTGAACGGGTCTGGAAGAGGGAGGGAGAGCGTGGGGTGAACCAGCCCAGCTGGTGGGGGCAGGGCACAGTAGCGATGCCAGTGCTGCCCCCACCGCACCACCAGGGTGGGCCCTGCGGCTCCCGAGCTCAGGGGGCCGGGAGAACGGCCACCTCAGGCTGCTCGGCTTCCGGAAAAGCCTGTCGCTGCCTCCCCTCTGGGGCACTCAGGCTCCAACACTGCCGCTGACCAGCAGATTCCCAGGACCTGGGGCTGCCAGAGACGCCTCCCGGCCTAGCGGGTGGGCGACAGAGGGGAGCCGGGGTCCCTTTGGGAGTGCCCAGGACGCACGTCTCAGACTGGTGTCTCAGGACGAATGCAGGCCTTTAGCCTCTCCATGGGGTGCTAGCTTTGTTCTGAGGAGCTCAGGCTAGAAGCCCCCAGCAGAGCGTCCAGTGTCCCCCTGGGGTGCCTGGGGCACAGCACCTGAGGGGGGTCACCCTCCACGGAGGCGGGGAGCAGGTGAGCCTCTAGGGACCGTTCCTGCCCCACCCCCACCTTCAGCGAGGCCCAGGGGCTGCTGCCTTGGGCTCAGAAGCAGGTGCTGATGGCCCGAGGGCACAGCCTGTCTGTTCCCTGTCAATCCCAGGACAATTAGCCCCAGGAAGGAAGGGGAAGCTACTCAGGACTCTGGAACCTTGGAAATCACCCCAGAGCAGGGGCCACCGGGGAGCAAAGTCCAGGAGATGCGGCGGCGGGAGGATCCGCGCAGGTGGATGGACTGCGAGCTCATTACAGGCCGCACCTGCCCCCTCCCCCGAGCGCCACCTGGACTGGCCGCCTGCCCAGCGCAGCCGGCACCAGCGGGGGGAGAGGGGGGAGCCCTTTCCCACCCCACCGGCTTCACGGGGACCCAGCCGGTCCTTGCTCCCCCTGCCCCCTGATCCCCCGGCGAAAGGGTGGCTCGAGGTGGGGGCCATGACGTCACCTCTAGGTGGCGGGGAGCCAGGTGGACCCCCCCACACACACACACACACGCACAGAAGCCCGCGGGGCCGCCTGGCCCTTTCCCTCCCTGCAGCCGCTCGCCCGCGCGATTTCCTCTTTCTCTGCGGAGCCGAGGTTTCGCAACGCGGCGGCGGAGGTCCGGGGCGGCGGAGGTCGGCGGGTGACAGCGAGACACGCAGCCCGGGGTGGGGGGCGGGGGTGGGGGTGGAGGGAGACGACACAGCCTCAGGCCCCGGGGCCGCTGGGAGGCGACGTCCGGCTCCGTGCAGGTGCACTCCGGGCCCGCGCCCCCCAGCCACGCAGGCGCCGCAAGCAGCCCTCCTGCCCACCCCCCCCCCCACGCCCGGGGCCGGCATCCAGGCCGGCCCCCACCCCGGGCCGCACCCATCCCGGCCCCGCACCCTCCCCGGCCCCGGCCCGGGCCCCGCACCCGCCCGGGCTCCGGCCCCGCACCCACCCCGGCCCCGCACCCGCCCGGGCCCCGCAGCCACCCCGGGGCGCACCCGCCCGGCCCGCACCTACCCGGGGCGCCGCAGTCGGCGCAGCGCGCGTTCCCCGGCCGCTGCAGCAGCTCCAGGACCGCCCTTCGCCGCTCCTTGGCCATGGCCGCGATGCCGCCCGCCCGCGATGCCGGGGCCGGGCCCGGAGCGTGCGCCCGCCGCGCTAGCGCCCCACGCAGGCCGCCCGCCGCCCGCGGCCCTGCGCCATCCTGGGCGGCCTCAGCCCGCGCGCCGGTTCCGCATTCCTGCCGCCCGGCCCGGCTCCGCCGCCGCCGCCGCTCGTGTCGCCGCCGCGGCCGCCGAGCGTGTGCCGGCGCGGGGCCCGGGGCGCACGGCGCGCTCTGCTCTGGCCGGCGCGGCCCGCGGGCGGCCCCCAGCGGCGCGGGCGGGCGGGCGGCCTCCTTCCGCGCCCGCCCCGGGCCCCCAGCCCGCGCGCGTGGGGACCAGCCCGGAGGTCTGCCCGCCGCCCACGCCCATGCGAGCACCGCGTCCCACCCGGGAGGAGGTGGCCAGCGGGCACCGGCGTCAGCGGGCGCCCGGGCCGCAGAAGGGACAGGACACCTGTCACCTTGCCGGTCACCGTGCCCGGGATAAAGCCCCTCTGGCAGGAGGCCAGGGACCCAGGAGTGCAGGTGAGGGGAGGTAGAGGGGACAGGTCACAAAGGTGTCCCCTTGTCTCCTTGCCTCTGCAGTTTTTCAAATTCTTTCCATTTTCTTGTTATGAATGCAATGGTACCTGCTGTTACTGCAAATTGAAACTATCAGACGAAAAATTGTAGCTTCTCTCCACCCCCACCCCAGGAAATTCTGAACCAAACACTGTTAACAATCCCTTAGCATCCTTCCAGAATGGTCCCTGGCCTGTGAGAACACCAGGGGAGTCCCTAGTCCTTCTGATCTGCCGCTTTTTTTTTTTTTTTTGTCATTTGTTTTGGTTTGGTTTTTGGTCGGTTGATTTATTTTTGCTTAATAAACCTTCCTATCTCCCAAGTCCACACATACAGATTGACTTCCTTCTTGTTCAATGGCTGAATCCTGCTCAGGGCTCGGCAGGACCATCACATGTCCACCCAGCTGTGGGCTGAGGGGCTGCTGGCCTGTTTGCAGACTTTCAGAGTCACAGGCCGCACCACGGAGTCCACCACCGACACCTTTGCGACTCTCCAAGGGGAGTCCCCTCAGGGACAAGGGGAAAGGCGTTCGAATCCGTGGCCAATCTGTGAACTTGCACTCTGTCAAGGGTGCACTGGCTTGCTCCCTGGGGCCTGGCTCCCCGCGCCCCGGCCAACAGAGGGTCCCGGAGCTCCCGGAGCCTCAGCCACCTTTTCCACAGAGCGCGGCAACCCACTTTGGTCTGCATTTCTAGATCCTGTGGGGCTGTGTGCTATTTATCATTTTTTTCAGCAGTCTCCACACCCAGCGTGGGGCCTGAACTCACAACCCCAAGATGAAGAGTTACAGCCTCCACCGACCGAGCCAGCAGGGCATCCCGTGGTGCTGTGAGGTTTAACTGGTCACACGTCTGTCTCCCCCATCGGACTGGGGCCTTGTGAATGAGGACAGATGGCATTTTCATCTCTGGGTCTGGTGCCAGGGTCAGATCCTACCCCCCAGCACAAGCAAGAATGTTGCCGAAGGAAGACGTTAGCAAGTTACAGCTTTTGACCAGGCACCAGGCACCAGGCATGAGGTTGAACCCCTAGAAATACTTTCTTATTGGGGCGCCTGGGTGGCTCAGTCAGCTGAATGTCCCGACTTCAGCTCAGGTCATGATCTCACAGTCCATGAGTTCGAGCCCCATGTCAGGGTCTGTGCTGACAGCTCAGAGCCTGGAGCCTGCTTCAGATTCTGTGTCTCCCTCTCTCTCTGCACCTCCCCTACTCATGCTCTGTCTCTGCCTCTCAAAAATAAAGAAACGTAATAAAAAAAATTAAAGAAAATACTTTCTTATTTAACTCCCATTTTATGGGGAAACTGAGGCATGGGGCAATTCAGTCACTGGCTCCAAGCCACACATGGTTTATACAAGTCAGGACCAGAGTAAACGGATAACTGGGAAAGAGAAAGACACACACGCTGGTCAGGTGCCCAGAGAGGCCGACTGCCGTGGACCTGGACGTGGTTCCACCTGGGGACAGAGAACAGCATGGAAGGACGGGGGATGGGGGGGCACAGAGGGGCTCGGAGGAAGACCAGAAAAGGGACGGGCAAGCGCTTTCCATGGGAGGGAACGGCCTGAGCAGCTGGCCTCACCCTGTCGGGTGGGGAGGGGGGTCCTCCGCCTTCTCTGTCGCCCCTTCCCCCTTCTGACTGAAGGGGTGATGACACAGTCCCCGGGGGAGGGATGACCCCAAAGGAGGCGAAAGCAAGATGTGCAGCCCCTGCCCGGGGAGGGGTGGGCTCCCCCAAGGGCTGCTGCTGGCTGCGGTCGGGCTGCCGAGGGTTGTGACAGCACGGCCGGTGCCGGGTCAGAACCGGCCCGGGTCTCGTGGGAGGCGCGGGGTTGGCGTGGGCGGCTCGCCTGCCCCTCCCGCTGTCCTTGGTCTGCAAGGCTCTGCTGAAGGTCCCTGAGTCCCAGTTACTCAAGCATCTTCTGAGCCCAGGCAGGGGCCTGGACAGCCAGTGCCTGCCCGCCCATGACCGCTCAGCTACCCCGAGCAGACGGGGAGCTCCGGGGGGCGGGGCCTGCCTGCTGCCCATCCCCACAGCACCGGGGGAGGCCACGCACAGCTGGCCGGCAGGGGAACCGGCGTCTCACCGGCTGGCAGAGCCAAGGTGAGACCGGGCCCCTTGGGCTAGGGGACAGAGGCACGTCGGCACTGGCAGGGGCTGGCCCTCCCAAGGAAGGAGTGGAATGGACACAGGCTTCCAGGGACTGGGGCCGGTGCTGGGCCCCTCTGAAGGGATGGACCTGCCCTCAGCCTCGCACCTGGCCTCTACTGACAGAGAACCCACTTTCCAAAGGCGGGTGACAGGAGCCTTGCCAGGCTCCCTTCCCTGCAGATACACACAGCTCCTTGCCGCCTCCTCCTTGAAGCCCTCCCAGACGGCCCTGGGCAGAATTCCCCACTTGAGGAAAGATGACCCCTGCCCAGCGTCAGGATTTTGCCCATGGACCTCAGAACACCCAGCTCCCAGCCCAGAGTCTTGAGATGATCAGGCCCAGAGCACCCTGCGCTCTAACACCCCCTTGAGCAGAATACAAAGGGAACCCTCTCAACACTTTCCCGTCTTTTTACCACCAAGCTCTTTCCATCCTAAGACCTCCAAAGCACGAACTGATGGGACTGCCAAGAAACCTTGCTAGTCCGTGGAGTCCCCCTCCAAGCTGCGAGCAGCTCTGGGGCACGGGAGTGCTGTGTGGTGTCTGTCCTCACCCCTGATGTCTCTAGTCCTGATCAGGCGGACGCTGAGGCGGCTGGAAGCTGAGGGAATCCCGGCTTGGCCGGCGTGCAGCTCGGACGTGTGAGCTGGGCTGGGAAGACACTGGACTGCTCTGGGCCTGAAACTTGGGCCTGGTCACGGAGAACCTCGCTGGAGAGCAGGCCCTGGGCTGCTCGGGGGTCCCAGGATGCACAGCGGTGGCGGGCAGAGGACAGAGACCCTCCGGCCCAGCCACGGAGACGGAGCCCAAAAACTGAAGGCAGGGGTCCAGGCGGGACGGAGAAACCAAGGTTGCTAGAGGCGAGAGTGGCCCAGGGGGCCTCAAGAGCAGGGCGTCCCGCTCAGGCGCTCCTGGCAGGCAGCGAGGTTGCGCTGGGGCAGGAGGGCCGCTCTGGTGCCTGGTGGGGACAGTCGCCCCGCAACGAAGGGTCCTAGAGGGCAGCACCCCCCACCCCGGGCTGCAGGATTGCCTTCACAGTGTCCTGCATTCGCTGATTTATGCTGTGGGCTGAATTGTCTCCCTAAAGCCAGGCTGGAGTCCCAGCCCCTGTACCCCTGAGCTGTGAAAGTGGCCTTATCTGGGAGGGGGACTTTGCACATGAGGGGTGGGCCCTGATCCAATGACTGAGTGCTTATAAAAGGGGGATTTGGACACAGACACGCACCCAGGGAGAGCGCCATGTGATGAAGGACGAAGAGATCGGGGGTCAGGGGGTGGCAAGGGGAGCGTCCCGGAGCAGCTGCCTCCCCCAGAGCCTCCGGGAGGAGCCTGGCCTCCATGGGGGCCACCCCCAGAGCTGGGGGGGACGAATGTCTGTAGTTCAAAGCCTCACGAGTGAACTAACACAGTTACACATTGTTGTTCTTAGCCGCCCTCGTACAAGTCAGGAAGCCATCAGCCGGCTGGCGGGCACCCACACCTCCCCCTGCGGCCTGCACCCAAGGGGACCCACGGGCTCTCTTCCCTCCCCAGCCTCCCGCCCACCTGCATCGGGGACGGTCCAGGATGCCTGGACCAATCTAACTTGGGGAGACATAAAGCAAACGGGGTGGGAGTCTGACCGCCTTAGAGCCCGGGCCCAAGTCTGGGGGTGCCTTTTCCTCCCCCTGAAGCCAAAGGAAGCCCTCGAGGCCCCAGCTGCCTGCCCCAGCTGCCCGTTCTCACGTCTCCAGGTTCCTGCCTACACCCCTGGCCTGCAGCCCTGCCCGGGGCCATACCTTCCTGTGGGACCCCCACCTGGTGTCCCCTCTTTGTCCTGCCCTCCAGAGGCCCTCCCTGCTCCATCCTGGTGGACCCATTCCGCACACTTACTGAGCACCTACTGTGTGCCCCTGTGTGGGGTGGGAGCCCCTGTAGGCCAGTCCCTGCCTCCAGGGAGGCCAAGAGACTGGCCGTCACCCGTGCTGGATGGAGGGGGGAGGAGAGGCCACCAAATATCAGGGAGGACAGGGAGGGGTCCCCCCGGGGGCCGTGGGCACAGACGCAGAGGGCCAGAGACGGGGACAGGGGAAGGCTACAGTGAGCAGGGTGCCCGGGAGGGCTGTGCGGGGCTGGAGGGAGCTCTCAGGGAAGGGGTGAGTGAGGCGGGACAGCGGGGGCGGGGGGGGGGGAGCTGCAGGACAGACGGTAGGTGGAGAGGACAAGTTCAGAGACAAGGAGGCAGCATGAGGGCCTGGGTGCCTCAGGTGTCCCCGTCCCCACAGAGGTGTCTCCACAGAGGTATCCCCCCAGGTGTCCCCACAGAGGTGTCCCCTTTTCCCTGGATGCCAGGAGCCCCGAGGGGAGCTGACCACCAACCGCCTGCCTTGGCTCCCTCTTTTTCTGCCCGGACACCAGCCGTCTCCAGACTCTTGAGGAAACTCTGTAAAGCAGGTGGGGTTGGCAGTCCCGCCTGGGACAGGGGAGGGGGCACACCCAGCCCAAAGGAGGTGGGCAGCGTGGAGGCCGATCCCCTCCACCCCTGGGCCAGCAGGCAGGAGGAGCCGGGCGAACGCTCGGAGTTCTTTGGTCTACACGGCCCTGTCTTTCCCGGGAGCCAGGCCCCTCCTCCCCTGGGACCGGGCGGTGGCCACGCGCCTCGACAGTGTTCACTGCGCACCTGCTCCGTGCAGAACCCTGAGCAGGTTGGAGGAGCCGGCCACCTCATCGGGGAGGAGACAGGGACCCCAAGGCACCCAGCAGAGGGGATCCAGCCCCTGCCAGAGCCACCCCCCCAACACCGGGCACGAGGCCAACACTGCATCAGGCCTGACCCTGGAGTGGGCGGGGCAGACACTGCCTCCCAGACCCAGACCCAGACCCCAGCCTGGAGCCCTCCCCGCAGACACCGAGCAAGCAGCAGATCCCAGGGCGGCCTCGGGCAAGCTGTGGGCAGAGCGGGAACCAGGACGGGTCCCGGAACCCTCCCCCGGGGCCTCGCGCCCTCCTCCGGCCCTCTCTGGGCAGGGTGGCCGCATCCGGGTGCCTTGGCCCTCCCTCCTCCCTGGGCCTGCCAGTCCCCAGGGGGCCCCTGGCCTCCACTGTGAGCCGGAGTGTCAGCTGTGGGCAAAGCCCCCGGGAGGACACGGGATGGGGAAGCCGAGGAGGGTCGGCACGAGGTCCAGGGAGGCCACGCGCCTGGCCACGAGAAACAGCCTCCTGGTGTGGCTGGGGACACAGCCCTGTCCCCACAGAGTTCCCGTTTTCCAGCCAGCCCTCGGGTAGGCCATCAGCCCATGGCCCCGCCCCCGTAGACACGGTCATTTGTTTGCTCACCAAGAGAAACACAGAAAAAGCGAAAGGAAAGAGGATCCCAGTCACCCAGGGCCTCACGGGAGAGAGGACGAAACGAGGGGCCGACAGATGTGCAAAGAGGGTGCCGTCCTGCCCCAGCCCAGAAGTCACAGCCCCACAGGCTGGGGGAGCCGGCCACAGCCACCGGATGCTTTCCACACCGCCGTCTGGGAGTGGCGCTAGCCCAGAAACTGCCTCCGGAGGTGCGGGTCTCCGGGGGTGTCCCCAAAGATGATGTGGGGGTGGGGTGCTGAGGGTTGCCGAGTGGGCTCGGGGACACTGAAAGACAGTTTTGCCTGGTTTCCCAAAGAGCAAGAACACGACAGCATCTGGCAGTGGGAGGAGGGTGGGTGTGGGAGGCGCTCCCACCCGTCCCGAGGGCCGGCAAAGGCATGGTCCCCCCCTCCGTGCGTGAGGCGTCTCCGGGGCCGGGCGGGCCGCAAGGGTCGGGTCCTCTGGGGCTGTCTGCCACTTTCAGCCGTTCCCGTGGTTTGGGGACAAGGGTGAGGTCCGAAATAGGCCACTGGGGCTTGCTCTCTTCCCCTGACCCGGTCCCCTTCCGGCAAGGACGTTGAGCAGTGGATCTTAAGTTCACACGCAAATCAGTGCAAAAAAAAGTCCAAAAAATCACTTATAAGGAACCTCTGCAAGTCAATAATGAAAAAGGCAAGTGACCCAGTTTAGCAACAAGAAGATGATCGGAACAGACGCTCCTCTAAGACCTACAGCTGGCCAGGACGCACACGAAAAGATGTTCGACACCCTCAGCCGTCAGGGAAATGCAGGTCGAGCCACTACCAAAGCCTCGTCCACGGCTGCTGGGCACGTAGAATTCGCAGCCACTGTGTGAACAGTCCGGGATGGGAGGTCCTCCGACGGTCAGTGAATCCCCAAGTGCCCAGCGAGCCCAAGTACAGATCCAAGAGAAACGAAACCACATTCACATAAAAGCTTGTACACGCATGTCCGCATTATGCACGTAGAAATTCAATACTATTCGCAACGGCCGAAGGCGGAAGCAACCCAGTGTCCATCAGATGAGGAATGAGTAAACACCACGTGGCCTGCCGCACCGTGGAATATTACTCTGCGGAGTAGTGACCCACGCACCACCTGGACGAACCCGGAAAACACGACGCTTGGTGAAATCCACCAGCCACAAAAGGACACGCGCTGCATTCTACTCCTGTGAGTCCCCTTCCCGGGAGTACTCACGCCGGTCTCCCTGTGTTGCAGTAAGAACTCAGAGGCTCTGTGCTTCTCGCGTCTGACGTCGTGGCCCCTGTGCTGAGCCTCCTGAACGAAGGGGTCCCGCCTTCCACTGCTCAGCGGCCCCACACAAGGCCGACATCACATCCCTTAGAAGACGGGGAGACTGAGGCGGGAGGCGTTGGGTCACACAGCTCACAAGGCTTCCCTCCAAGATCAGACCACAGGCCTGAGGACAGACTAGGGCAAAGGGACCCCCACACACCGCAGACCACCGTGGCCAAGGAGCCTTTCAGCCTCACAAAGCACGAGGAGGAAGGTGTGGAAGCACTTCACAGTCTATCAGGCCCCGCACGCTGCGAACAGAGCTGCCTGCCTCTGAGCCCATCTGCCGTGAACTGAGTCTATGAGCGAGTACATCAGGACAGGTCTCAGACAGGTGCAATGGGACAGGGCATTTGAGATAGGTCTTGTATTTCCCAGAGAAGGTCCCTCTGCCCACCCTCCCATCCATCCATCCATCCATCCATCCATCCATCCATCCACACACCCACCCATCTATTCATTCATCCATCATCCATCATCTCTCCATCCATCCATCCATCCGTCCATCATCCATCTCTGTCTTCCCTCCTATGGGATCTTCTATAACATGACTGACATCCCTCCTACCTCCCACTGAGATGTGGGATCTATGTCCCGACCTCGAGTCTCAGTGGGGGGGGCTGTGATTGCTCCATTACAGGAGCAAGGATCGTTGCAAGACACCGGATAGACTTCTCCGGCTGAGTCCGAAAAGGATGTAGCTTCCACCTGGTGCCCTCTCTGTCTCTGCCTCTGTCTCTCTGTCCCTCCTTGGGAACCTGAGCTTCCAGGCACCAAGCCTGGCCCCCAGCCACCACAGTGCAGAGACCACACGGAGAGGGCCCAGAGACAGTGACGCCCCAGCTGCCACAGAGGCCTCCCGGCTCAGGTGCCGGCCATGTCCGTGCAAGTGAGGAGCCTCAGGTGCGGCGGCCGACCCTAGAGACATAAAAATCGGAACCATAAAATGCTGCTGCTTGAAGGTAAATCTGGGATGGCCTGCAGTCTGGCAAGAGCTAACTGGCATAGTGGTGGGAGAAAGAGGAGAGAAAAGGAGGGGGGGAGGGGGAAGGGGAGAGGAGGGGGGAGGAGGGGGAGGGAGGAGGGGGAGGGGGAGAGGAGGAAGGTGGAGGGAGGAGGAGGAGGGGGAGAGGAGGAAGGTGGAGGGAGGAGGAGGAGGGGGAGAGGAGGAAGGAGGGAGGAGGAGGGAAGGGGGAGGGGGAGAGGAGGAAGGAGGGGAGAGGGAGGAGGGGAGAGGAGAATAGAGGCCTGGAGGAGCAGGGGCCACAGGGCTGCGTGCCTCAGGAGACCACGGCCCTGGGCAGACACCTGCAGCCTAGCGCTGGGTCCCAGGGGCTGGAAGGCCCCTAGGCCTGGCCTGAGCCCTCCTCCCAGCCCCCTCATTCACGGGGACCCTCTTGTCCCCAGGGGGGTGTCCTCTCAGGGGGGGCTCCTACTACCCCCAGATCACAGTTTGTGGGTGCGGCAAGCCCCTTGCCACCCATCACGGACTCCCCTGTGGTGCCAGGCACCGGGCGTGCACCTGCTCTGTGCTGTCCCGACGTGTATGGGGGAGCTGGCACGGGGGTGGTGGCGGGCAGCTGAGGCTCCCCTTCTCTGAGCCCCTGAGCCCCCAGCCTGGCCGTCAGGTCAGGAAGACCTGGGGCCTCAGGCATGCACAGCCCTGGTCCTATCTGCAGTTCCTGGAGCGTGGGGAAAACTGTGCACGGGGTCCCCCCTAGGTGGCCCTCTTCAGGCGCTGCGGTGTCGCCACTGTCCGGCAGGGGCCGCCACGCCACCACATTCTGTCCCGTGGTGCCGCTGGCCCTGCAGGCCAACGGGAGGAAGGGAGAGCTGGTTTCCTCCGAGTGGTCGGTCCCCACCCCTGCCCCATTACTGGGCTTTTGTAATTCGGGGGCACAGTCGCCCAGCCCCACGGACCAACCCTGAAAGCCCCAAGGGGCAGCCGGCCCAGCCCCCACACCCGTCCCGGACCCCCTGTCCTCCCAACACCGCCCACCCGCCCGAGCCTCCTGGGCCCCGCACCTGCAGCCCCAAGCTTCCAGCCTTGACTTCGCCGCCCCCCCCAGGACCCACAAGCCGGGTGTCCCCCAGGAAGCGCAGGGCAGTCCTCTGCTGGGCAGGGTGGTAGTCGATGAAATCCCAAACTGGAAGGTGGCAAGCAGAACGCTGGCCCGGGAGCTCTTTCCCCAGAACTCCCCCCGCCCGTGTCATGGCGGAGCACAGCGGTCAGGGTGGTGGGATCATCTCTGCCGATACATCTCCCACCTCACGATCCCTGTGCCCCATCTAAGTAACTTCCTGTCCCACCTCCTTCCCCTCCTCCGGTGACCCGTCCGGGACATGCCGTGGCCGAGACAGCACGACCAGGCTCCGGGGTCCCGGGAATTCAGGTGCAGGGCCGGCCCCGGGGGCCATGGGCACGCACCCCTCCTCCTGTCCCCTGACCGCTCCGCGTGGGCTCCCCCTGGCGATGCACCTGGGCTTCCTCAGAGCTCAGCTGCCTCTAAAGGTCCCAGATGGAGGGGCGGGGACAGAGACGCACCCCACTCCCAAGGCAGAGAGGGTGCAGAGTGTCCTAGGATCTGAAGTGGCCACGCCACTCTGGGGTTCCACTGGACTGAGGGCAAGACAGGCTGGTCCGAGCCCTGAGACAGTCTGGAACTGGGGCAGGCTCGGGAACGAGGCGCTCTCCCGCCCTCGCCCCTGCAGCCCTCCCCACAGGGCTCAGCAGTAAATCCATAGCTTCCCAGAGACTGGTGGCTGCCTTCTGACTTCAGGGAGAAGGGTGATGACAGGAAACCAAGCAGGCACTGGGGCGCCCGGCTGGCTCAGGCAGGAGACTGTGTGCCTCTCGGTCTCAGGGTCGTGAGCTCAAGCCCCATGCTGGGCATGGAACTTACTCAAAGAAAGCACTCCAGGGAGAGATGTTCGCACAACTTTGTGAACTGTACTCTTCCAAAAGTGAATTTGTGGGATGCCGGTTCTATCCCAATAAAAATTTTTTAAAAAAGAACCAAACGGGCAAGAGGACTTGTTTTACAGTGACAATCTGTTTTCCTGGGCATTGGCAGCCAACCTCAGCGCTGCTGGAGCGTCCTCGGGCAGCACCCACAAAGTCACCTGCTCCCGCGTCGTCACTGGGCGCCGCCCGCCCCGCCGTCTGCCGAGGGGACGCAGGCCCCCCTGAGACTGCAGCGGGGACGCAGGCCTGGCCTGGAAGAATCAGGGATGTCCACCCAGAGGAGGGAAGGGGCCCAGGCCGGGGGCGGGGGACAGGGCACCCTCGGGCCCAGGGAATGGTCCACATGACGCGAGAGTGTAAGTGCCTGAGCCATGACAGACGGGCTCCCGAGAAGTGGCTGGGCACGCTCCCTCCGCCAGGGGAGGGCTCCCCCGGCCACAGCCCGTCCCGGTGACCATCGATCAGAGATCAGAGCTGAGAGGCTGCAGACCGGACGTCAGTCCCTCCTCTCGGAGCGCAGAAGCCACTCCGGCTGGGCCCGCGTCCGTCTCAGGGCGGCCGCTCTCCTGCTGGAGCTGCCGCTGGGTCCTGTGCAGGGCCTGCCGGCCGGCTGGACACCAAACATCTCACCCGACCTCTCAGCTCTGTGCCTGCCCAGTGGGGCCTGGAGGGCTCCCTCCGGCCTACGGCCCCCACCTGATGGGGCGGCTCCGGGAGCCGACTCTGCGGTCACAGGAGCTGCCCGGGAGCCTGCACGGAACCAGAACCGCCCCGTCCTCTGCAGGCCCGGGAGAGGCCGTGGGCACAGCGCACAGGGAGACGGGCCAGTCCTGACTACAGGACGCCGGACAAGGTGGTCAGGCAGCCCAGGGAGACAGGCCTGTTCCAGGAAGAAGAAAGAGCCAACTGGACGAGAGGCGGGAGGGTGCTCACTGGGGAGGGGACGAGAGTCCTGAGGCCTGCTGCCCTGGTTAAGAAGTCGGCATGGCTTTCGGGTGGCAGGCGGCGTGCACGCAGGCCGGACCCGCCCCGCCTGCCTTCACGGCTCTGGGTCCCGTTGGTCCAGCAGCAGGAAGGACCTGTCCGCCCCGACCTTGAACACCCCCGGACCTGCCCTCCACACGGGCCAGCGGAGGGGTGTCTTAAAGCAGAACCACAGGGGCGCGTGGGGGGCTCGGTCGGTTGGGCGTCCGACTCCTGATTCCAGCTCCGGTCGAGATCTCATGGTTTGTAAGTTCAAGCCCCACATCGGGCTCTGCACTGACAGCGAGGGGCCTGCTTGGGATTCTCTGTCTCCTTCTGTCTCTGCCCCCCACCCCCGCTTGCTCTTTCTCTCTCAAAACAAATAAATAACCATTAAAAGAAAAAAAAGGCAGTGCCACCACACCCGCACAGAAGCTCCCAGGCTTCCGCCTTCCTGAGCGCCGGACAAACCCCACACAACCGTGGTTCCGGGCTCCCTAACACCTTGGGATGCCCCGGAGAGCATGGCAGGTGCAGCCACATGGTGTGTTCCCTAATGAAAGCTGGTGGATGACGTCCTTCCAGGCCACCGGGCCACCAGCAGGAGGGCCGTGACAGCCCAAGCTGATGACCAACGCCTGACGCCAGGCCTGGACCCTTCTCCCCAGGAGGTGTCCCTTCCGCCACAAAGCTCTGTGTGTGGCAGGTGTGAATTTGGTTCCATTCTTCCCAAAGACTAGAGATTCACGATTTTCCTCATAGAACTATGACAGTCACTTCTGTGGATTAATAGAAAGTTCTTCACTGCGTCTTGCAGTCATAAAATCTCTGCCTTTTCACCCGTAAATAATCTCACTCAAAGACTGAATCCAAATGCCAGGTGGGTGGGACGACGGGCACTGAACTCTGGTTCCCGGTAGAGACCAGCAGGAGGCAGGCAGCACAGACAGGAAGGGGCTCTCGTTTGGGGAGGCCCCGGAGGGCTGGCTGTGCGACGGTGTTCCCGCCTTCCTACGGGGGGACCGGAGCAGACCGCCACGCCTCCCCTCCAAGACTCCATCAAGTGACCACTGGGGACATCAGGCCAGCCTTGTGTGCTTCGTGGAACTGCATCTCAACCCAAAACCAGCACAGTTTTACCAGGAAAAATAAACCGGGCAGTATTCATGCACGATATAAAATTACAACCACAAGCACGTAATTTATAGGTTATATAAAATTACGGCCAAACACAAGCAGTTTTAAACTAACGATTGTTTCTATAAAAACGATACACGCTTGTTATAAAATACAGCCATAAAGAAAAATACTTGGAGGAAAGCCACATAGGTCCGTCCAGACGTGCCCGCCACATGGACGTGCACTGTGAACACTCACCGTATGGGATCCCAGACCTCTCTCGCGTCTACATCGAATCCGGAAACGTCTAGAGAGACGCTTTACGGGAACAGGGGTCATGTCATACGTGCAAAGGCCGGTTCTGACCTTCTGATCCTGTTTATTAAGCCATACTCATTCTCTGCCGTCACCAGAGAGAGTGGCTGCAAATCCAGTAACAACCAGTAACAAAGATCTCAGAAAAATACGGGATTCCAGCAGCCCTGAGCAAGTTCCACCCGTGATGGGGTCACTGCAGGGGAGACAGACCCCACAGCTGCCCAAAAGCACGTCCTCTGGGCATGGGCCTGCGTGAGCTGCCCACCAGCCAGCTGCTTGTCCCCGAGGCCCACGTGGTCCGATGCCCCATCCCTGGTTCGACCCCGTGAATCCGACTTTCTGGGTGTGATTAGGGTAAAGAGGTTGAGCAGGCAGGCGACCCTGGATTATTTGGGTCAGCACTGTCATCAGGAGGGTCCCTGCAAGGAGGCAGGAGGGTCACAGTCAGGGAGAAGACGGGAGAGGGGGGAGGGTCAGGGCAGAGAGAAGGCGCCGCCCTCGAGGACGGGCCCGGGCCAAGAACGCCAGTGCCTCTAGAAGCTGGAAAGACAAGGAGACGGACTCTCGCCAGAGCCCTGGAAGAAACACGGCCCTATGGGCCCATCTACACTTCTGACCTGCGGACAGTCAGAGCATAAACCTGTATTGTTTAAGCCACTGGGTCTGTGGTGACTTACGTGAGCACAGGACGCTTCGTGGAGGGGAGTCTGTCCTGCTCGTGACGGTGGGAGGGACAGGGCCAGCAGGGCGAAGGGAACCCCAGGGCTGCGTCCCGAGCGCTTCTGGACACGATCATGCGGCTGAGGCCACGGGCACATCCAGCGTACCCACCCAAGGGGCCGGAGGGAGGCAGACCGGGGAAGGGCTCATCTTCGGGGAAGGCGGCTGTGGGCCTAGGCCTCACCACGGTGGTCAGGGAAAGCCGTCTCCTGCATGAGGACACTTGGAAAACATCCTGGAGGTCACCCGTGGGCACCTTTGAATATGGGTGGTGGCTTTTTGTGACAAGTGCCTAGGTAGCTTTGCTCAAGCGGACACATGTCCTGCACGGACGTGTGCCATGTGGCTAGCAACTCTGACCTGGGAAGTCCAAGGCGATGCCAGACTGCTGCTCCTTCGAAGAGAGCTGGGCTGTCTCTCCCCACACTTCCTCTCCCCGGGGCCGACACCACTGAGTCACGTCACCTGCTGCGAAATCCACTGAATGCGTTTCAGAGTGAGAATTTTCTCAATCACGTACAGTTAGACTACACAGAATCTCATGCAACATACTTTCTTCATTTTGAAATAATTTAATCTGAAGCAGGTTCCAGGCTCTGAGCTGTCAGAAGAGCCGGACACAGGGCCTGAACTCACAAACCGTGAGATCGTGACCTGAGCTGAAGTCGGACACTTAACCGACTGAGCCACGAGGGCGCCCCTAGAACTTCCAAAAATTTGCAAAAACAGGACAAGAGTTCATACGTCCAGCTTCCCCAAACAACATCTTATGTAATCATAGAACAAGAATCCAAGCGTCCTGTGGGTCGCCAGGTCTCCCGGGCTGCCTGCCACCATCCGCCCTGACCCAGGGCCCGCGTGGCAGTCAGTCTCCTTGGACCCCTCCTCAGTTTTTATCTTTCAGGACCCTGGTGCTCCCAAAGCACCTGGTCCTCACTCTGCAGAACGTGTTCAGTTTGGCGCTGGCTCAGTGGACAGAGGTCACCATTTCTGGTAAGAAAATCCCAGAAGGATGTGGTCTTCTCGGGGCATCAGATGGGGGCAGCAGCCGTGGGCAGGTCACCAAGTGGTGACCACGCACCTAAAGTGACCACACTGACCCTATGGCTCCCTTTGTAAGTGCTGGGCGCCCTGAGGGGAGGCCCCCGGGCGGCCCATCTGCACCCCTTGCCGCTGTGGAGGGACTGCTGTCCCCACTGCCACTACGGGCGCTGTCCCTCCCTCCCTGACACATTTATTCCATTAATTATGAAAATTGTTTTAATGTTTATTTTTGACAGGGAGTGAGTGAGTCAGGGAGGAACAGAGAACGAGAGGGAGAGAATCCCAACAGGATCCAGGCCGTCAGCACAGAGCCCGACGTGGGGCTCAATCCCACGACCGAGAGGTCACGACCTGGACCGAAAACAAGAGTTGGTTTGTGCGACTGAGCCCCCCAGGCGCCCTCCGTTAATTATTTATGAGTGTGGACTCTGGACAGTCATTTGTTCTGAGGACCACAACCCACTACAATACTGTGTTGTTCCAACTGGCCCAAGTGTGGCTCCGTGGCGTGGCTGTGCCCCCTCGTTCTTCCAGGAATCCCTTACTTTCGGACGCAAAATGGTCCAGGCTCGGCGTGGACTTTCGGGCACTGGCCACAGCGTCAGCTGTCCCCCCAGAAGCCTGGTTCCTGCTGCCGGTGTCGCTGCTCCAGGACCCGGGTGCTCAGAGCTGGCCGGCACCCGTGTGTGGACGCACGCACGCAGCCGAGTCTCTCTCTGTGCGGCCACCTACACCCGTGACACCAGCAGGACCCAGTCCGCGCTCTCCCGCTCCCCGGCGTGAGCTCCCTTTCAGAGCTGGAGAGGGTGAACCACTGCCCAGAGGACACAGCCTGTCTCCTCGTCCCCAGCGCCGGGCTGACCTCTGCTGTCCACTGCGGCCACGCTCTGCCCCAGCCGTGCGCCGCTCGGAACCCCCTCCCCCCGCCACCTGGCTGGGCCACCACCGCGGCTTCATTTCTGCGCACGTGAAACGGGTAGACGGTTGGGACTCCGAGCCACACCACACGCTGCTGACCGTTCTCAGCGTCCGGTTTCTCCTTCCTCGATTTCGTGTTTGCACAAACCCACAGACGCTTCCAGCTTCCTGCGTCTTTCTTGTTAACGATACCATAGATGCTTCTGGAGGCTGCCTTTCTCATGGAGTCAGTCACCCCGTGTCAGCGCAGACCTCCCCAACCCGCGCCCCGCCTGCACCCGCCCGCGGCTGCAGTGAGCCGTGTGGACCGGCCTCAGTGATCTGTACGGCAAATACCCTTGCGCGGATATAACTGGACTCTCGTGACTTGATTTTCGGCTTGGCGGTAAAAGCCAAGACACTTCATAAACTAGACACGGACACAAAAGACCTGTACGACTCCAGCAGAGGGCAGACCCAGTATTCCGCGGAAACCGCAGAAGGGAGCCGGTGGTGCCCAACCAGTGACGCAGGAGGTCCAGAGTGAACCCCGAGGACGAGGACTCACGTGGGAGGGACCTGCTTCAGGGTCTGAGCAAGAGGCACCATGCCACCGAAGGACGGAAAACAGGGGCCTCGAGGCAGAGGACTGGACGCGAAGACGCCTCTTACCAGCCACGGCCAAGGCGGGGGTGGAGGTGACTTCTGGGAGCCCAGACCCAGGTCACAGCTGGCTGTCCCCACCGGGGTCACTGTCCACGTGGGGACGTGCCCAGGATCGTCCGACTGCCGTCTTCCATTAGCCACGTGAGGACAAAAGCCAGCTGGCTGGCCGGGAGCCAGGGAAGGCAGTGCTGGGCCCAGACCCCCACACACTCAGCACCCGGTTCGTGGATCTGAACCCCAGCCACATCAGAACCGGCCCAGGGTCCCGGCTCGGCATCTGGGTACGCGTGGGGTCTGACCGCGAGCAAACTGGTACCTTCCTGGACGTTGCCGCTGTGGGCCTGGTTGGTGAGACAGGACACCACAAGACCCTGCCCTGACGTGTGCTCAGAGGCCCTGGAAGCCAGGGCCGATGGCGCGTGCACATGGGTGTTCTCACAGCGACACACCGGAAGACCACGTGTGCAAGTCAAACTACAAGAGTCCGGACTTCCAGAGTTACAATAAATGAGTTACTGAAATTAAACTGGCTTTATGTACACGCACACAGGTCCGAAAATGAGCCTCTGGTTCAAAGGTGCTGGTGATTCGAGGCGCCAGGGGGGCTCAGTCGGTGGGGCGTCCGACTTCGGCCCGGGTCATGATCTCACGGGTTGTGAGTTCGAGCCCTGCGTCGGGCTCTGTGCTGACGGCTCGGAGCCTGGAGTCTGCTTCAGATTCTGTGTCTGCTCCTCTCTCTGCCCCACCCGTGCTCATGCTCTGTCTCTCAATAATAAATAAAACGTTAAAAAAATTTAAAAAAAAAAGATACTGGTGTTTCAGGCACTACCAGAAAAAAAACAAGTAAGTCAAATATGTCAAAAGTTAACAATCTTATTTCCAAGTTTATATTTTATATTTTGCTTAAAAAAAAAAAAAACACGGGAAATAAATGGGCACAGAAGGAAACCATTTTGCCAGGAAATGGTTTTCGGGCAGCGTCGATGTGATGGGCTGAAACCGCTAGCATCCAGCATGTCAGTACTGAGCAGCTACGGACGGTACCACAGAGGGAGTCACCGCGTCGCGGATGCCCGCGTGTCCCCTCGCGCAGCGGGCGTGACTCTGCTCTCCTTCCTCCCGCCCGCCACAGGCCTCCCTCGGAACTCTCTCAATGTAAAGATAAAAGCTAAGGCTCCTGGGGAAAATGAGACCTAAAGGGGACAATCGCTTCTCAAAATAACCTGGGAGACATCAAGAGGAGAGGTTTCCGCCAAGAAGGGCGTTCCAGAAACCTCTTCTGAAGTCACAGCGCCTAACCATAAACCGTCAGTTGACAAGGCCACCCAACACGCTCCACCCGGGACAAGCCAGCAGCCGGTGGGTGGACTTCTTCCCATCAGGAGTTAGTTTCTGCCCCTGGTTTTCCATCCATCAAATCTCCGAATCCCAGTTTTTCCAGGGGCTCCTGTGCCATCAGCTGCCTGCAACAAAAACGAACAGCACTGTCCGTGCGAGGCCTGCGCATTCGCTCCCATCCCCACTGCCTGCGGCCGGTGGCACCGCTGGACCCAAGCCCCTGGGACCCCGAGGGCCTCTCTGCGCCCTCCTCCTCCCAGCTGACACCCGCGCGCCTCTGGACTCCGGATGGACGGCCGCTGGCGGACAGTGTGCGAAGCCCCTGGGGTGCCGGGTGGAGCCGGGACCCCGAAGGAAGGGGGCAAACCGCCACGAGCCCCCCGCCGGGTGCCAGTCTGGGGCAGACGTGTGTCCCGTTCGAGGGCTCCCACCTCAACCCGGCCTCCAGGTCGCTGGGAAGATGCACCGGACAGGGCGGGCGGGGACAGGACAGACTTCACTTGGTAAAGTGACCCCTGAACAAGCCACAGGTTAGGGGCACCATTCACCTGCACAGTCGAAAATCCATTCCTAACTCCTGACTCCCCAGAACTTAAGGACTCCAGCCCCCGCCGACCAGAAGCCTCAGCGACAACGTGCATTTTGCGTGTCGTGTGTCTTCCGGCCGTATTCTTACCAACAGGTCAGCCGGACAAAAAAAGCTCGTTAAGATAATGGTCAGGAAGCAATACGTTTACAACACTGTCCTACACGGATCAAGAGATCTGGGTGGTAAGTGGACCTGCCCCGTTCACACCGTGTCGTCCAAGAGTCACTGCACTTGTGAGCTTCACCTGTGACTCAGAAACACTGGGACACGTGGCCCACCAGCTCTGTCTCCTCTCACTGCTGCCCCAGGCCCCGTGCCCCACACGGCCCGAGCCGTGGCCCCACAGCTGGCCGGCGGCCGTGTCCGCTGTGCTCCCGCTCCCTCTGTGCCCAGCCGTGTGCCAGCCCCTCACCATGTCTCTTTAAATTTTTTTTTTTTTTTTTTAACGTTTATTTATTTTTGGGACAGAGAGAGACAGAGCATGAACGGGGGAGGGGCAGAGAGAGAGGGAGACACAGAATCCGAAACAGGCTCCAGGCTCTGAGCCATCAGCCCAGAGCCCGACGCGGAGCTCGAACTCACGGACCGCGAGATCGTGACCTGGCTGAAGTCGGACACTTAACCGACTGCGCCACCCAGGCGCCCCTCACCATGTCTCTTTAAGTCAGGACCTCGAAGACCGAGATGTCCCAGAGCACCTGCTGGGCTAGAGCCGCCCCCGTCCAGCCTCTCACTGCCCACACTCCAGGGCGGGAGGGCCTGGCTTTCATTCTGCTTCGTTTTTGGGGGGAGGGGCGGCAGGGACAGGTCCAACTCTTGGGGGCCACCCGTCCATCCTGCTTGCTGGTGGGAGCTCAGTGTCCCTGCAGGAACCAACAGGCCCGGCCGGGAAAGGGGACGCCCGCCGCGCCAAGCCACCATCACTTGGCGCTGTGACCCCCCCACACACCGCTGAGCTCACACACCCCCCGCAAGCCCGGCAGGCCAGCACAGGCAGCCAGGGTTCAGCCAGCACGCTGGGAACCGAGGGACACCGTGAGTCACCTGGTCACCGGTCAGACGACCCACTTTCTGCGGGTTCTGTGGGGCTCCAGGCGAGCCGGCTACCCTCCTGCAGAAATACAAAACCTGGCAGGTGACCTCTACCCAAGCTTCACAAGGGCTGTCCAGGCCGTCCCCACTGAGAACGAAACTAAGTGTTTGGGGTACGTGCCCTCGAGGGCTCCAGCCGCGGGGACAGGGGAGTGGGCAGGTGCCGTGGCGCTGCGTTCCCTCCACTGGTGCACGCACGCCAACTGCACGGCAATTTCTGTTACAAAAAGCTGGAATCCGCTGAAAGGTACAAAGTCCACTTGTAGACCAGACTGACTGTGTTATCTGTGTCCTTACGCGGCAAAGGGGGATGGGCTGAGGCGGAACACAGGAGCCGACCAGGTGCTGCTGAGGGGAGACCGCCTCGGACTCCCCAGGCGGACTCAGCTGCAACGCGGGAACCCTTAAAATCAGAGAGCCTGCGCTGGCTTTGGTCAGAAGGACGGAGGAGGAGGACGGGCCAGAGACACGGCATCGCCGGCTTCCAGAGGGAGCAGGGCCACGAGCCGAGGGGCGTGGGTGCCTCTAGAAGCTGGAAAGGCAGAAGCAGTTCTGCACCGGAGCATCCACGAGGAGCGCGGCCCGCGGGACCTGCGTCAGATATCTCACTGCAGAACGTGAGTGTGCTGGGGGCACCAAGAGCACGGGGAGCAGCAGTGCTCCTCGAGACACGACAGGAAGGACCTGTGTGTTCAGCAACAAACAGGGAGCGAGGGGGAAAACACTACAAGCTAAATGAGACGCGGTTCAAGAGGCCCTTTCTACAGACGTGTGAGTCTTCACAAAATCCAGCTCTGTGGCCAGGACACAACAACAACAATCCAACGATTACCGAGTTCTAAAGCCAAAAGGATGACGTGGACGCCTCCCCTTCAGCATAAGGGGACAGTGCAGGTTTTTAGGACCTGAGGCTTTCCAAGGAGCGTGCACCGGGCCTCCTCCAGCCCGGCCAGGAGGCCCGGATCGCACGCCAGGGTGTGTGGCACAGCCCCCGGATGCCCACCGCACGCGGCAGGAACTCAAAGTCAAAAGATCACAGAGGCTTGAGATCACAGATCACAGTGTACTTGCTGTTTTCTTGGCCAACAAAGTCATCCCTGATTTAACAGCTCTTCCCACGAGAGTATGATCCACACCCAAACCGCACACACGCTTCCACGTCAAGCTGAGATGGCCCAAGTCCTCAAGAGGCACCTCTAAAATCTCACTGTGGTCCAGTTTTCTACAAAGATGCATATGGTGGGGGCGCCTGGTGGCTGAGTTGGTTGAGCGTCCGACTGTGGCTCAGGTCACGATCTCACTGTTCACGAGTTCGAGGTCTGCATTGGGCTCTGAGCACAGTGCCCACTTCGGAGCCTCTGTCCCCTCCCTCTCTGCCTCCCTCCCACTTAAAACTAAACAAACATTAAAAGAAAGATGCCTATGGACGTTCGTAGGGGTAAATAACGTCTGGGATTTCAGCATGAAAGGAATAAAAAGGTTTACAGAAAGTGGGAAGGGAAATAAATGTGCAGTCTCGATACTGAACCTGGATGGTCATGGACTTGGAACTGAAAACCATCCAAAAGTCTACAGCCAAAATCACCGACCGAGTCTGAACACACATGTACCCCCTACATTGGTCTTAACATCACCGGACCAACCAGAGAAGCCGCTTGAAATAACGGAACTCACGGAGAGGCGAGCTGCACCCCCCCGCCGCCACCCCGTCCCCACTGACCTCAGCAGGCCTCAGGGCAGGCTGGTCTCCAGAGGCCGTGCTGAGCGAGGCATGGCCACGTGGAGAGCAGACAGCCCACTTCCAAGGTCACATGGGGAGAAAAGTCAGAACCCTTCTGCTGTCCTTTGCCAGACGAGCCAGGAGCCTCTCTGGGGACCCAGACGGCCCAACTCTCTGGAGCAGCTCCCAGCAGGAGCGGCTGCCTGCGCGTGCTGGCCACTGTGGGCTCACCTGAGCTTCACGGGGGCAGGTGACCTGCTCACACCCTCACACGCGGTCAGAAACCAACTTCAAACTGTCTCCAGGGCGTGGCAGCACCAGAAAGAAACTCAGTTCATTTCTGAAAGGTATATCGACTTAAAAGACAGTAATTTAGGGGTGCCCCTTCAGTTAAGCATCTGACTTAGGCTCAGGTCACAATTTCGCCATTAGTGAGCTTGAGCCCCGCGTCGAGCTCTGTGCTGACAGCTTGGAGCCTGGAGCTGCTTCAGATTCTGTCTCCCTTTCTGCCCCTCCCCTGCTCAAGCTCTGTCTCTCAAAACTGAATGTTCAAAAAAAAATTTATATGTATATATATATATATACATAATTTAAACACGTGGATCCCAGCAATGGGCTATTTAAAGATGGCGAGAGCTGGACTCGGTGGCCCTGAACAACTCAGAAGACAGAACGAGGGCCTCACATGAGGGCCACACTCCCAAAAGGGCCAACGTCCCACATGTCCACCGACAGCCCTCAACGCACCTGTGGGCCTGAAAGACACAAGCGATTGTGCCCTGAGGGAAATGTCGGACTCTGTTATGGAGAAACAACAAGGGGGCTTTGCCTGGATGGGTTTATGCCACTCCATCTTCAGACAAGGCCGTGTGAAGACCGGACTTCTCACCGAGTTGACGAAGGGCTCGAAGAGCAGGAATAAAAGTTCCCATCCCCACCATATAATTACACGCTCTATGCTTTTCCCCGTTAGGAGTAAGAATAGCTCTTCAGTAAAATCTCAACGGATCACTGTCAGAAACAGTTGTTTCACTTAAAAGCGAGCGTTGGGGTGCCTGGGTGGCTCAGTCGGCTGGGCGGCCGACTTCGGCTCAGGTCGTGATCTCGCGGTCCGTGAGTTCGAGCCCTGCGTCGGGCTCTGTGCTGACAGCTCGGAGCCTGGAGCCTGTTTCCGATTCTGTGTCTCCCTCTCTCTGACCCTCCCCCGTTCATGCTCTGTCTCTCTCTGTCTCAAAAAAACCAAATAAACGTTAAAAAAAAAAAAAAAAAAAAAAGGCGAGCGCTGGTCAGTTCTGGTCAGGACAGAACAAACCTCCATGTTTCACCATTTCTGAATGGCCCACTGTCTCCCCTGTCACATTTCAGGCACTGCCGAGCTTCGTGGAACCAAACGGTGTTTTTATGGTCTGAGAACGTGAGAGGAAGAAACCCTGTGCCCACGACCTGCACATCTTTTGACTCCGTCAGCATTTTTATGATGTACGATTCTGAAACCTTAATGACGGGTCAGCAGCTCCCAAACGTGCAAAGAAGACACTCAGGACTGCAACCCAGTAAGACGCGCTCCCTCTCCGCAGGGTCCCCATGACTGTGAACCCTTCAGTGCCACTGGATCTGGCTGACTTCCGTTCCAGGGGCGAGCCACTCTACGTCTCAAAGACAAAGGCTTGGAACCTGGGGGATGAATGAGGCCCGCTGCAATGACCTCTTGGGGAAAAAAAAAATGTTCCCATGGGAGCGCTGGGAGGTTCCAGAAGTCGTTCATTTTGCCAGCAGGTACTTGCCTCTCCATCCTGCATTCTAAGTAGTCTTTCGACTCACTTCTGCACAAAGCATTTTCGAATCTATTGTCGCGGAGACACTTCATGAACTTCTCCTTAAAGCTTTTGCACTCGCCTAGAACGGAAAGGAAAAGGGCACCCAGTTTTCAAGGGA
Organism: Prionailurus bengalensis; assembly: GCF_016509475.1. NCBI lineage: Eukaryota > Metazoa > Chordata > Mammalia > Carnivora > Felidae > Prionailurus > Prionailurus bengalensis. Next base: position 1,444,671 of record NC_057357.1, read on the forward strand.
AAAGGCGACGCGGTGGGGCAGCACGCGCACCCGCAGCCGTCCTTCCAGAACGAGTCTCCTTCACACTCACGCTGGAAAGGACGAGCCTACCGCGTGCCCCTTGGTGCGGCGACCGCCCCTCCGCTGCGTGTTTGGGACACTGCAGGGGAAGGCGTCGGTTACGAGAAAAATCTGCGGACCCACTTCCGGAGCCTTAGCTCGCACGGAGGCTCACCCCAGACGCGAACTTTCCAGGTCCGCGCGAGGCCCAGATTGACAGCCTGCGGGCTTTGTGCGAGGCTGGGCGCGGGTCCCCCGGACGCCGGCAACGCTCTCCCTCGGGACGTCCTCCGCAACCTGTCGCCCCTCTTCCCGCAGGCCCGCCTCCGGGGTGGTGGAGGTGGGCCGCGGCGGGCCTCAGTTTCCCCACCTGCAACCGCGTGCGGACGCCAGCGCCCACCGGGCCGCACGGCGCCACCGGAGGAGACCCACGACCCGAGACTCGGCGCAGGAGCCCGGCGGCCGCCCGCCGCTCACCGAAGTGATCCAGCGGGAAGCTGCCCTTGTCCGGGGGCCGCGGCTGGAAGCTCTTGGACCCAAAATTCATGGCCGTCGACATGATGGCGGCGCCGGAGCCCCGGAGTAGGACGCGCGCCGTACGCAGGGCGGCGGGTCGAGCGCCGAGCGCGCCCCGCGAGAGCGCCGAGCACGTCGAGCGGCGAGCGGCCGCGGGCGGCAAGCCCCGCCCCCGCCGCCCAGGCCCCGCCCCCACGCTGCAGGGCCCCCACGCTGCAGGGCCCCGTCTTCGCCTCGAAGGTGCCACGCCCGTTATTGACCGGGCTCCTCTCCACCGACGGGACCGGTCCCGCTCGCCACACAGGCCCCGCCCGGGCATGCCCTCCCCCCATCAGGCCCCGCCCCCGCCCCAGGGGGCTCCGAAAGGCCCTGATCCAGGCTGCTCTGCCGGGTCCTTGCCAGGCTGACCCTCACAGCGACCGAGGGGCAGAGGCCGGCGTCCTGTCCTTATGAGGAAACGGCAGTCCAGAGAGGCTGGACTTTACCCAGACACACAGCTTGAGACGATAAGAAGCCCAAGGGCGAGTGCACTCGGCAGGCTGTGCGGGTGGCTGTGCATCCCCAGGTGTCTGCGGGGGGGGGCTCAGCTGGTGACAAGGAAGGAGTGAGGGCCACCACAACAAAGTCCCACACCCTGGGCCGCTTCAGCTACAGAAAGGTGGTCGCTCCGGGTTCTGGAGGCCGGATGTCCCACACGGAGGAGGTGCGGCGGAGCTGGCTCCTCCTGGAGGTTCTGGGAGAGCCGGCTCCAGGCTGCCCTCCCCCGCCCCCCAGCTGCAGGTGGCTGGCAAGCAGTCTTGGGGGCTGCTGGGCCGCTGGGCCTTGCTTCTGCCTTCACCCTCCCACCATGGCATCCTCCTGTGTGTCTGTGTCCAGAGGTCCTCCTCTTGTGAGGACGCCGGTCAGACTAGCATAGGGCCCACCCTAATGACTTCATCATAACTAATTACATCTGCGATGACACTGTTTACCAAAGAGGTCACCTCCTAAGGTACTGGGGGCTAGGACTTCAACATATGAAGTGGTGGGGGAGGGGTGGTGCAGTTCAACCTATAACAGAATAAAAGTCAGCTCTGGCAACCGCTTATTATTGTCGTTATGGCAACAATAACAACAGTGAAAGGGCTCAGTGGAGACCCCAGCTCTCCAGGCTGAGCCTCCTCCCAGCGCTGTACCCTGCACAGTCACCCCTCTTCCCCAACTGGGCATCCCGATTTCATCTGAACGGAGGAAGTGGGTCACTGCCCCACCCCCAAGCAGCGCCCCTGTGCTCCAGGACTCTGTCAGGCGCTCCAAACTTCATCCATGCCCCCCGAGGGCCAACCACATACCAGGCCTTGGAGATATGCAAATTGGGTCCTCAGTCACACAGCTCACCAGCTGCACCCACCCCCCCCCCCGCGCCCCGCTCCCCCACCGGTTCCTGACACGATCCTGCACCACACCTCCTCCTAATGCCAGGAGAAGGAGCCGGTTCCAGCAACTGAGGGGCCTTGCCGAGAAGTGCCCGGCCAACAAGCCCTCACAGCCCCCACCTCAGGGCCTGCCCCCTCCTCGAGTCCTGCCCTGAGGCATCCAGCTCCCCACTCGCTCCTGCCTCTCTGCAGGGCACAGCAGTGGATCTCCGTGCCTCACGTGACATTGGGCTGTGTGTCGTGCGGCGCGTGGAGCTGGGCGCTAGTGTTTGTAGGGTCCGGTGGGGCCGCAGGGAAAGCTCATTCCGGTTGCTGGGGTCTTGATCAGCCTGGTGTTCTGTACCCACTAAAAACTACAAAAGGAAAATTGCACCTTGATCTTGTCACATAAAAGACTGTTTCACGTGGCTAGCACCAGGGGCCACGCACTGGGTTATTCATTAATATGTTTCCAGGGCCGTGAACAAAAGACGCTTTTATTACCCAGCAAATAGCACTTTTCCACTTGACTAGATCACAGTACTTAGCAGGAAAAAGGACAGCCCAGCCCCCCAATGTTTCCTTGCAGCCTCTCTGTCCGACGGCCCTGAGGGACCAATGAAGCATTGCAGGCCCCGTGACCTAGAGGCGACAGCCAGCTTTTAATTGACATGTCCGTACCTGGCAAATGATTATTGCTCTCTATGACACGTTTGGCCGGGAGAGAACGAAGGGATTTTCATCTCTGGTGCACAGATACAAAAAGTGGGGCTGGGGCGCCTGGGTGGCGCAGTCGGTTAAGCGTCCGACTTCAGCCAGGTCACGATCTCGCGGTCCGTGAGTTCGAGCCCCGCGTCGGGCTCTGGGCTGATGGCTCAGAGCCTGGAGCCTGTTTCCGATTCTGTGTCTCCCTCTCTCTCTGCCCCTCCCCCGTTCATGCTCTGTCTCTCTCTGTCCCAAAAATAAATAAACGTTGAAAAAAAAAAAAAAATTTTTTTTAAAAAGTGGGGGAGGGCCTTCTGTGCCAGGCTGCTTCACATGGGATTGTCCCAACAGCGTCTGGTGCGCAGGGGACGTCCCGTTATTAGTCTTTAAAGGACGAGCCCAGCTAGGCAGTATTCTTACCCTCGTCTCACACATAGAGACTCCCAGAGACGTTAAATTCCTCGTCCAAGGTCACGCAGCCTGCACACAAGCTATCTAGCTCCGTGTAACGAACGGCCCGAACTCAGAGGTGTGAAACAGCAATCTGCTTTGCACGAGAACTTGGAGTGTGGGCTGGCCTTGGAGAAGGCCCACGTGGCATCGGCCGGGGTTGCTCAACCTCAGACTGGGACCCACTTCAAGACGGTGCACTCCTGGGGCTGGGAGCACTGCCTCTATCGGGGCCAAACGCCCCCAGCCAGATGCCAGGGCCGGGAGTCCGCTCCCGACGGGGAGTAGGGCAGAGTCACATTGTACGAACAGCCCCTGGATGGAACCTTGCCTGAAGCTTTCTCTGGTCTTTCCACTTTAATAAATTCTGCTGCCAAAGCGTTCTTTTCTAAAGGCTGAAACCATAGTTCTAGTAGAAACATAAACGGCCCCTGTGTCGGAGTCTCATTTAATGCATGGGTGCAGGAGTGTGGCCCGATGGCAAAGCTGGTTCCAGGAAGGGTGCCCCGGCCCCGATATAGCCGCGTGCGGTCAGAGAAAGAAAAAAGATGCCAGAGTCAGATTGCTAAACTGGGCCTAGAACAGGTTAATATCTCACAGGGCAATAAACCACAACCTTCGGGATGATCTTTTCTGCCAGACAGGAACGATTTGCATTTTTACAGGAACGCCAATCACTTGCAGCTTTTCTGTTTGCTCCATGTGAACGTCTAGCTTGAGGGCACCTGGGCTGGGTCAGTAATAAACGGTAAGTCACATGTAGTTGAATGATGCTCAGGCAGACTGGCTAGACGGCGACTTCGAGAACACAGTGCAAGGACCCAGTGTCACCCACTTGCCTGACTCCTGCCTGTTGGGAATTGTTCTGAACATTCCTTATAGGAGTCTCAGGGCCACTGTAACAAAGCACCAAAAACTGGGGGCTTAACCACCAGAAAATGGTTCTCTCCCACTTCTAGAGGCTGAACTTGAGGTGGGCGTTCCCCGCGAGGGCCGGCGGCGGGGGTGGGGGTCCTCCCGCCTCTTCCAGCTCCCGGTGGCCCTGGTTCCCGGCCTGTGGCCACACGCTCCATGGTGTCCCCAGGGTCACCTGGCCTTCTTCCCTCTGCGTCTGTCTTCTACTTTTCTGTCTGTTATGAGGACACCCCCGCCCTAATCCAGGATGACCTCCTCTAAACTCGATCTGCAAAGACCCTATTTATAGATAAGGTCCCATTCTGACATTCGAGGGAGACATGAATTCCGGGGGGGCCATTCTGCCCAGGACACTGCTCCGGATAGTTTGCGATGGTTTTCCCAACTGGCACAGAACAGTGAGGTCCAGATGCCATGAGACATGGAGGAAGGTCCCTGTAGGTGGTTGGAGGGTCCTTTCTGGAGCCCAGGAGGTGTGGGCAGGGCCCTGAAGCTCAGGAATCTCGAGCTTGAAAGTTGTTCTTCGTGCAGAGAAAATCAGTGTTCCCAAGGTAGGAACAGCCACACCCGCGGGCGCCCCACCTGACGGCACACTCGTGCGCTAGTCCACGTCCCTCTGTCACCAGACCTCTGCTTCCTGGTGCTGCTCCCAGGGGCACCTGCCTCCTCCCCACCCCCACTCTGGCTGCCCCCAAACCTGGCTCTCCTGTAGGCACTCATCAAATGCTGCCTCCTCCAAGGAGCCCTCCTGGCCTGACACTCCTGGCCCCCTGCTCCCTGCATGGCCCATCTGCTTCCCCGCAGGGTGGGGTCTTTCTCTCTTCCCCAAGGCAGGGTGGGCACTTGGGCCTACCCAGGCTGGGACACGGACCTCCTACCCCACCGGGGGCCTGGAAAACGGGCTCAGCTTCCCCTGAGGTGGGGCTGGGCTGCCCAGGCGGCCGGAGCCCTGACCTACCTCCATCAGTGACCAGTCCTGCTGTGACGCGCGCGGCAAGGGCAGGTTTCCGATGAGCGGCAGTGGGCGTGGCCCAGGGGGCCAGCGAGGGGGTGCGGGTGTGGGCTCGGAGCAGCCCCGCGTGGAACCCAGAAGCCCCCCACCCAGCCTGGGCATCGAGTGGGGGCAGTACAGGGAGCAGCCGCGGAGGAGGCAGAGGAGATGGGAACGCAGGCCGGGAGGCGAGGGTCCCTCCCGACGCCACCCACACGGGTGTGGGTCAGCGGGAGGGACGGCGGGAGCATCTGCCAGAATCAGCAGGCCCTTGGCTCGGGGATTCTGGTTCTAGGAACTGATTTTGCAGCACAAAGAAACGCGCACCCAGGATGTTTTTGACCCAGAGACAGTGCAACAGAGAGGAGACGAGGCAGCGGTCCCAGAGGAGGAGGCTGCTGTCTGATCCCGCCACGCTGTCACCTTACAAATAAAGAGCAACTGAACAGAGGGAGGGAGACAGGGCAGCAGGAGACAGGACGTCCGCCTTCTGGAAGTTGGCCAAGGCCAGGGCTTCCTGGCTGTCTACGGGTCTCAGCTCCACACAGGAGCTGTTTGCTACATTAATAAATGAAAGCGTCAACACAACCGAAAAAGGCACACGATGACGGTGCGTGCTGGAGTGTTTCTGGAAGGATGCATGAGAGAGGGGCTCTGTGGGCGCCCCGGCGGGTCCGACTCCCCGGCTGGGGCACGTGCATTGTCTGTTTCAATGGAAAAGTATCCAAAGAAACACCTTAGCAGAAAGCCTTCTGGAGCTGGGGTGCCTTGATGGGGGAGGGAAGGGCCCACGGACGTGCAACCTCCAGTCTCTGCAGGGGCGGGTCTCCAGGTGAGACCACCTTGGGCGGGGGCTGGCGACGAGGGACGGCTGCCCACACCACCATGGGACTTCTGGGCCCGCCCGCCACAGCGTGTTTCTGGTGTTTTCAACACCCGGCTGTGGGTGGCTTTGTGCAGCCCCAGGACTCACATTGGTTCGAGCGTGGGGCCCCTGAGGACCTGAGCAGGACCCTTCCAGTGCTGGGGGGTAGGGAGTGGGCGGGGGAACAGCCATGGGGTGGGGGGGCAGCCGCCGTCTCTAGAAGTTGCAGAGGAAGGGCTGTGGCGGGGTGGGGGTGGGGGGGGGGGGCAAGCAGAGACGCAGATATGCTGGGACATTCCGCCGGGCACCACCGGTTTCCTCTTTCCGGGGCCTGGATGTAGGGGAGCCCTCGACACTCACGTTGCCTGGAAAAATTCAAGGCCAAGCACCCAGTTCCACCCTTCTGAACCGGATTTGACTCTATCGACCAGGAGCTCCAGCCCCGCAGGTCAGGCTCTAAGAAGCTCCGGGTGCCCAGCTGGCCTCCCCTGGGCTCACCCCACGCACAGGGGCCTGCCTGCCACATCCCGTGGTCACACGCCCCTGGCTGGGTCCACGCTAAACCCCAGGAAACACCACGCGGTCAGGATGCCCACAGGGCTGGGTCTCATTCCCAAGTCTGAGCCCCTCACCACCACACCCCACTGCCCCCCCCCAGCAGCCGGCCAATCAGAGTGGTGGACCTCCCCCCCCCCCAGCAGCCGGCCAATCAGAGTGGTGGATCCCCCCCCCCCAGGAGCCGGCCAATGAGAGTGGTGGATCCCCCCCCCTCTCCAGCAGCCAGTCAATCAGATTGGTGGGTCCCCCCCCCAGCAGCTGGCCAATCAGAGTGCTGGAGCTCCAGCCCCTCTTCCCCTTCTGAGAAGCGGGGGTGAGCTCCTCGGCAGTCTGGAGGAGCTCGGAGGTCTTGCAGGTAAAACCCCAAAGACTGAGGGTGCGTGGGCGGCTCAGTCAGTTGGGCGACAGACTTCGGCTCAGGTCATGATCTCCCAGCTCATGAGTTCGAGCCCGGTGTCGGGCTCTGTGCTGACAGCTCGGAACCTGGAGCCTGCTTCGGATTCTGTGTTTCCCTCTCTCTCGGCCCCTCCCCTGCTCACGGTTTGTGTCTCTCTGTCTCAAAAATAAACATTAAAACAAAACAAAACAAAAAAACCCGCCAGAAATGGCCAAGTATAGACCCCCTGTAGACAGTGCCCCCAGCCTTCCCTGCAGGGGCCCGGCCTGCTCCACAGGGCCCCGGGCGGTGGCACCCAGGTGGCTCACAGGAGCCCAGGCCTCAGCAACCTGAAAGAGGAGGCCACGGAGGATGGAGCCCCCACCCCAGGGACCCCGAGTTCCCACCTCCTGCGTTTCCAGCCACGGATCTCCAGCCTCACGCCCCCACCCAGCTCCTTGCTGGCACGGGGCCTCTGGGCTTTGCACACGCTGTTCCCTCTGCTGGAGTGCCCCGCCGCTTGGTGACTCGACTCTGGTCCCAATACCTCAGAAGTTTGCAGTGGCACAGCCACTGCCACGTGGGTCTCTTCCACTGGACTTGGGGGCCCTGTTTGGATCCCTGACCACCGATTACTATGGCCCCAGCTGCTGGCTGAGCCTATAGCACACACACATACTCTGGAAACGCTTGTGGAATTAATTCAGTGGACTGTCCCGGGCAGAGAGGAGCCCCAGCCGAAGCACCTAGCAGCGGCCTTGGTACCGGGCACTCAGCCCAGATGACCCAGAGACGCAGCCGCTGGAGAACCATCCTCCCTCACAGAAGCCCGACAGCTGTGCGACAGGGCAGCCCGCCCAAAAGCCAGCGAGCATCCCGTCATGGGACGTGTGCAAATTGAGGCTGGAAGCAGGTACGGGCCTATGGGCTGCTTCGGCTCAGGGTGTGGGGAGGGGCGTGGACGGTACCCCGGGAGACAGGCCCCGCAGCGAGGGGCCCAGCGTGGGGCTGGGGTTCCAACTCCTCATGTTGGGGCAGGAGGTGTGGAGCAGGCCCAGCCACTTCTGATGCCAACGGCCCTCCCACCCCTCACGGCTCGTTCCACGGCGGGGCCTCCTTCCCTCCCGGCAGGGGCACCGGGGTTAAGGAGCCCAGAGTTCACGCAGCACAGACACATGGGTGCTCATAAGCCTGGCCGGCCGTCACCCACTCTGCCCCTGCCCCGTCCTGCATAGACTAGTGCCTCCTGCCCCAGGTGACAGGAGCAGGTTGTCACCCAGGGAAAGCTTGCCATCTGAGACACGGCAGGGGACCCTCTGGTAGCCTCTGAAGGCCCTGGGGTTTGAGGCGTTTGCTGTGCAGACCTTCGAGAGCCATCCGCGGGGTCTCCACAGACCTCCTACCCCATGGGTCCTGTCGAGGGAGGCTCAGAGCTCCCCTCAGAGCTTGGGCCCAGCTCCCAAAGCCCCACAAGCCCCAGTTCTGATGGGGAGACCGAGGCAGGAAGCAGAGGCCGGTGGGAGGGGCACAGTGGCCACCACAGTGTGTTCTCTCCAGCAGGCAAGGGACGGAGACGCCTTAAGCACAAGGTCTAGACGGCGGCCCCCCAGACGGCCCCTGGCATCCTGGCTCCCTGCCACAGACGCGACCCCACATTCCACGCACGCCTGTCACTTTAAGCTGCCTGGCTGTCCCCTGTGAACCGCTCGGTCCACATTCTCTGGGTGGAGGGGCGAGGTCCTGGCACGCCCTCCCCCTGCCCGACAGCCTATAAGGCACAAGGTGGGGAGCTGGGGCCTCGCCGCCCGCCGTCCTCATGGCCCTGCTGCTCGTGGGGCTCCTGCTGCTCCTGGGGCTCTGGGGGCTGCTCCGAGCCCACACCCGCACCCCCTCCCCAGCCCCTCGCTGGCCCCCTGGGCCACGCCCACTGCCGCTCATCGGAAACCTGCACTTGCTGTGCGTGTCACAGCAGGACCGGTCACTGATGGAGGTAGGTCAGGGCTCCGGCCGCCTGGGCAGCCCAGCCCCACCTCAGGGGAAGCTGAGCCCGTTTTCCAGGCCCCCGGTGGGGTAGGAGGTCCGTGTCCCAGCCTGGGTAGGCCCAAGTGCCCACCCTGCCTTGGGGAAGAGAGAAGGACACCCCCCCCCCCCCGCCCCCGTGGGGAAGCAGATGGGCCATGCAGGGAGCAGGGGGCCAGGAGTGTCAGGCCAGGAGGGCTCCTTGGAGGAGGCAGCATTTGATGAGTGCCTACAGGAGAGCCAGGTTTGGGGGCAGCCAGAGTGGGGGTGGGGAGGAGGCAGGTGCCCCTGGGAGCAGCACCAGGAAGCAGAGGTCTGGTGACAGAGGGACGTGGACTAGCGCACGAGTGTGCCGTCAGGTGGGGCACCCGCGGGTGTGGCTGTTCCCACCCTGGGCTGGAGGCTGGACAGTCCTGGCCCCAGGTCGCCGCCGGCTGCCCTGCCCTGCAGCCAGGAGACGGATGGCCCGGCGCTCACCCGACCAGGGCTATCCAGCCACTCCTGGGCCGCTTACGGCTCCCATGACCACCCTCCCTGCTTCCCCAGAAATGCAGCTACTTCCAGAAACCTCCTAGTGGCTGCCTGGCGGCCCCCCAGGCCCTGGATGTGGGAGGAGAAGAGGGGGCTGCGGGCCTGGCCCCTCGGGGGCACCTCTCCAGGAAGCACCCTGGGCCCCCGAGTCTCAGGCCGTGCCCAGCGCTGGGCCCGTAGGCCACACTCCGGCATGCGGGGAGCAGAGCGGGTGTGGACAGGAAGGGCGGGCTTCTCTGTCCCTCAGTGTGTGTGACTGGCCGCAACTCACTTGTTGCCTCTGGGCCTCAGTTTCCCCATCTGTAAAGGCACAGAAGGGCAATGGCCCCAGGCGGCGGCCTTGGAGGCCAGCCTTAGCCACGTATTGCCGTTCTGTGCCCCGGGGGGTCAGCGTGGGGGAAACTGAGCGGTCGAGGCCACCCGGGCACTGCTCCCATCCATCTGGGTTTCAGTGCTAGGGGTGCCTGAGCAGGGGCGGGGCCTCTGGGGGTCAAGCTCGGGAGGCCGCCCCGCAGACAGCCCCTCTTACCAATGGCAGCCCCTCCCCTGCCTTCCCGGAATGGATGGGGAGGGGGCATGGGCCAGCACACCTCCTGCTTTTTGGCTCCTGGACCTTTATTCTGCCTGCTCTCCACCGGCCCAGTTCCCACAGACCCCACCTAGGCCACCCCTGGCTCTGAGTCCCCCTGAGCCCGCCCCGCGCAGGTGCAGCCTTGGGGGCGGGGGCGCTGGCTGATTCCTGCCCGTCCCCACCAGCTTGCGGAACGGTACGGGCCGGTGTTCACTGTGCACTTGGGGCTCCAGAAGACGGTGGTGCTGGCCGGCTACGAGGCCGTGAGGGAGGCCCTGGTGGGCACCGGGTCAAAGCTGGCCGACCGACCCCCCGTCGCCGTCTTCCAGCTCATCCAGGGCGGTGGGGGTAGGTGTGCCGTGTGGGGTGCGGAGGGGGCGGAGGACGGCGGAGCACGGGAGTCCCCGGACCCCGGGGCGGGGGTCTGCGTCTCTGAGCCGCGGGAGACAGTGTGCCCAGCGTGGCTCCCGGGGAGGGACACGGTGTCCACGGGGCAGGAGACCAGCATGCACCGAGAGGGGACGAGGTTCGCCAAGGCCAGCTCTTGGCAGAAGGGGCTCGGGCATGGGGGCGAGGCCCCTGACGTCGGGTCTGCCCCATCTGCTCCCTGCCTGCGTCACTCAGCGGCGACTTGCCCGGCCCGCAGGTATCTTCTTCTCATCGGGGGCACGCTGGAGGGCCGCCCGCCAGTTCACTGTGCGCACCCTCCATGACCTGGGCGTGGGGAGGGGGCCCATGGTCGACAAGATCCTGCAGGAGCTGAGGTGCCTCATGGGGCAGCTGGACAGCTACGGAGGTGAGTGGGGGCCGGGCACCCCCCGGTGGGGGTCCCTCACCCCCTGAGGCCCGTGTCCCTCCCACTCCAGGCCGGCCCTTCCCCCTGGCCCTGCTCGGCTGGGCCCCCTCCAACATCACCTTCACACTCCTCTTCGGCCGGCGCTTCGACTACCAGGATCCCGTGTTCGTGTCCTTGCTGAGGCTTATCGATGACGTCATGGTCCTCTTGGGGACCCCCAGCCTGCAGGTGAGAGGCGGCTGCTCCCGGCCTCGGCTGGGGGTCAGGGAGCTGAGCATTTCTTCCCTGGATGTGGGGCTCGATGTCCCCCTGTCCACCAGCCCTTCTGGCCAGGGACGATCCACCCAGTATCGGTCCTCCACAGCGCCACAGAAATCACGCGAACTGGCCCTCTGGTTTTCCCGACTCCCAGGGGCGTGGGCTTTGCACTCTTTTCCAAAACGTGAAACGTTCACCGTCGCGGCAATTTCAGCGCTAGGCGCTAAGCGCACGCATCTAGGTGTGGGGCACAGATTTAGAGGGATGCCACAGCGCCAGGTCTCTTCCTCCCAATCTCTCATGGACCCGCGGCCACGGGCGCGAGGCAGGGGCTGAGCACAGTCTCCAGCCCTCCCGCTTCCTTCCTAGGAGCCCCTGCCATCCGCTGGGCGGGAGGATCTGGCCTCCTCGCGGAAGCCCCAGGAGGACGGAGGCCAGGGGGGCGGGAGTGGGATGTTCCGGGCCTCCCCACCCTGTGTGCCGGCTCCTCACTGGGCAATTCGATCCAGGGATGCCCATCGTCCTGGGGGTGCACAGCGATGCGGGCGCAGCCAGGAGAGCCGTGGACAGCTGCCGAGGCCCCACCTGGTGCGGGACACGCGCTGGCTGGTCAGACACTCCGTGGCCTCCCTCCCACAGCGGCTCGGCTGGAGCTCTGAAGTTTGCAAATTCTCTGTCCCGATGACTGGCAGCACAGGCGACCCTCTCCCCCTTCTCTGTCCTACGGCTTTGGTGGCCGGAGGGCGGGGCGTGACTACAGCCGCCCCGCGTTGGGGAAGCCACCCGTCAAGGAGCGTCACCTGCCATCCGGTCCCGGGACAGAGGGTTTTGTGGGAGCCCAGGCTGCGGTCCCAGCAGCAGTGCGAGCCGGCGCCCTCTTGTGGCCATGGGCAGTCCCCCACCCCGCAGGTCCGCCTGGAGTCCCGGGGCAGCACCTGGGAACCCGTACAGGTGCACACACCTGCTGGGGGGCGCGGGACCCGCGGTGGGGACCGCATCCTGATCCCCCCCTCCCCGCTGTCTCGCTCTCTGCCTTCAGCTGTTCAACATCTACCCCCGGCTCGGGGCTCTCCTCCAGCTGCACCGGCCTGTCCTTCGGAAGATAGAGGAGGTGCGAGCCATCCTGAGGACGCTCCTGGAGACGCGGCGGCCCCCCGCGCCCGGGGCAGGCCCCGTGCAGAGCTACATGGACGCCCTGATCCAGCAGGGCCAGGTGTGGGCGGGACGCACCCTCCCGCCTCAGAGGCCTGCAGGCATTTGGGGGCCCCACCCCAGGAGAAGCGGGGCTGGCCCTGCGCCACCTCCCCCCTCTCCCAGCTGGGGGCTGCTCTCAGCCTCGGTCTCCCCATCTGTGAAACGGGGCATTTGCAGTGCCTGCCTCAGGGGTGGCAGCAAAGATGTGCGGAGCCCAGAACGTAGCAGGTGCCCTGCTAACCTGGCTCCTTCCTTCCATCCCTTTCTTGAGCCCGGAGCTGGCGGGGGGCGGGACGGGGGCGGGGGGGTGGGTCCGTGGCGCCCAGCCGCCGGCCGAGTCCTCTCCAACCCACCCTGCAGGGGAAAGACCCCCACGGCCTGTTTGCCGAGGCCGACATGGTGGCCTGTGTTCTCGACATGGTCATGGCCGGCACAGAGACCACCTCCGCCACGCTGCAGTGGGCCGCCCTCCTGATGAGCAGGCACCCGAGTGTGCAAGGTGAGCCCCCAGCCTCCCTTTCCAGCACGCGTCGGTGGGCGGGGTCCCCCAGGGCCCGGGGTGGGGGGGGGCCGGGGCTCGCGGGGACGCGGGCTCCCACCTTCTCGCCCGCAGGCCGGGTGCAGGAGGAGTTGGACCAGGTGCTGGGGCCTGGGCGCCCCCCCCGGCTGGAGGACCAGCAGTCACTGCCCTACACCAGCGCCGTGCTGCACGAGGTCCAGCGCTCCATTACTCTCCTGCCCCACGTGCCGCGGTGCATGGCGGCTGACACCCAGCTGGGCGGCTACCTGCTCCCCAAGGTGGGCCCCCCTCCTGGCCCCCGACAGGATGGGCACGGCTCCCCTCCCCCTTTCTGCTCTCGGTCAGGCTGGGCCCAGCTGGGTCTCGCGGGGCACGCCCCCGGGGGGAGGGGGCGCCGGGCCCAGCCCACCTGCCGCCCCACCCGCAGGGCACACCTGTGATCCCTCTGCTGAGCTCGGTGCTCCTGGACAAGACGCAGTGGGAGACCCCTCGCCAGTTCAACCCGGGTCACTTCCTGGACGCCGACGGGCGCTTTGTGAAGCGGGCAGCCTTCCTGCCTTTCTCTGCAGGTACCCCCAGCTCGCGGGCAGGGGCGGCACGGGGTCCCTCACCCCCAAGGAGCCTGCTCACCAGGGACCTCGGAAGCTCAGGCCCCCAGGCCTCCCACTGCCCACAGCCTCCAGCACCCCATCCCTTCCCCTCGGAGCTGGCCCGCACCTTGCTCTCGGGTCCCCACCTCTCCAGGGGACCGGCCAGCCCCCCGGCACAGCCCTGCAAAGGGCAGGCTGGTAGCCCTGTGCCTCGGTTTCCCTCGCAGGCCGCCGCGCCTGCGTGGGGGAGAGCCTGGCCAGGTCGGAGCTGTTTCTGCTGTTCGCCGGCCTCCTCCACAGGTACCGCCTGCTGCCCCCACCGGGCCTCAGCCCTGGCGCCCTGGACACCACGCCCGCCCCGGCCTTCACCATGCGGCCGCCAGCACAGGCCCTCTGCGCGGTGCCCAGACACGGGGGCTCTGCCCAAGCAGACCCGGGGAGGGTCTGAGTCACTCTCCCAGGACCCAGCTCGGGGTGCGTTGTGGATGATGGAGGCCGGACAAACGGGTGGACAGCCCTCACTGTGCCCCTTGCCGGGCTCTTTGCCGTGGCCCCTGGGACCCCACCTGGGCCCGATCGTGCTCTTTCGGGGGCCCAGCCCCCTGCCAAGCTCCCTTGCCCCGAGCCATCTCTACCCCTCCTCCTCCCGTCTCCCTGGGGCAGCCGGGCCCCCTCCCCACCCTCCGCCCCCAGACCCCTTGGGCGGCAGCGCTGCCTCGGTCTGCACTCAGGTCCCCCCCAAACCTCAGGGTGCCTCCCGTTCCCCAGTGAGGTGCCCCCTTCCCGCACCCCACGCCTCCTGGGCTCCCGATGCCTCCTCTCCACACCCACCTACCCTCCACGCTGCCCCCATCAGGTTCCCCTCGGGGCCACTGCTCTTGGGGTGCGGGGAGGCGGCAGGTGGCAGGGTGACACCCACCTAGAGGCCGGCCTCAGACCCGCGTTCCCAGCTTGCTCTGTGCTGGGTCTCCCGCAGACCCCACCCTGTTCTTGGGGCTCCTGGGGGGCCGTATCCAGGAGGCGCTCAGCCCTTGGAGCCAGGACCCTGAGCCCTGGGACGTGGGCCAATCGAGGGTCAGCTGCTACCAGAGGCTTGGGTGGGAAGGGGAGCAGGGAGGACGCGGGGGCCCCCCCGAGCCAGTCAGCCTCATACCCGAAGCCCAGCTCCCCGCCCAAGATGTATGGTAACTCCTAGGGCAGGGATCTGTTGCTGACCGGGGACACCAGGTCAGGGGGGCCGAGTGGGGGGCTCTCCAGCCTGCGTCCATGGGACACACTTCCCACGCACCCGGAATTCAGTGATCTGCGGTCGCGTACGTATCTGGCAACCCACCGGCGGCCCGGGAGCCTGGCGGGATGGGGTTTGGACTCCAGCCACCCTGGCCGCCCTCCCCCGTCCCCAGCCCTGGGTGGGGGGTGCAGGGGGCTGGCAGAGGCCAGGCAGCCTCTCCCTCAGGGAGAGGGGGCAGGGCCGTGGCCGTGGCCACGCGTGCTTCTGGATGTGCCGTTCACATGGTGGGCCCTGCGGGGGAGGGGGTATGGACTGGGTATCTTTTATTTCTGGAAAGAGCTGGGTGCTGGGGGGTGGCGAGGATTTTCTCTGTCGCCGGACTGCTTCTGTCTCAAACGTCTGACACCTGGGTGGAGGGGTCGGGGCCGCTTGAGTCTAGCGGGGTCACGCACGACAAGGAGCGTGGATCTCATCCGAGTTCATCCCGGCCAATCAACTGACGGCATCCTTCAGAGCGAGGCAGAACATTCCGGAATGGCTGTGGAAACCCTTCCAAGCAGCTCTTGGCTGAAGAGACTGTGCTGCTTGGGGGGGGCGTGGTGGGAGGGGTTGGGCAGCCCGAAAAGGGAAAAGGTGAGCATTAGAAGCGAAGGCAGCGGTTACGGGGGTCTCCTTTCTTTGTGGTGAACGTAGGGCTGCCTGGACTGCGTTTCCAGGAGCCACGCCCCCGTAGGAGCTGGGCCTACGGCACCTGCCAGGGCGGTCCCGCGTCAGCCGGGCGGCGGGACGCACACACTGAACCGCGATTTCCTAACTCACAGGAACAGGCGTCAAAACAAACCACTTTCCAAGGGGACTTAACTTTTCTCCTCAGAATCCAATAGGGTCGTTGCTGCTTTGGGGTAATTGCTTTGATTTGCCAAGAATAAATGTGAGAAGCTTTTGTGCTGGGCTTGGAAGGTGTAGATCCCGGAGGAAAACGCTTCACAAACACGATGCTCGCCCCGTGGCTGCATCAGGGCTGGCGGCTCTGGTGGGAACGGGTCCCTGTGGGGGACCCCGGGAGCTCTGGCGGGACGTTAGGCAGGAGATCCCCACGGCGACCCCAGGCGCCCGCGGCTCGGCTCCTCAGGCCTGTGGGCTGGTGCAGATCTGAGGTGGGCCGGGCAGAAGGCTGGCGTGAGAGGGATCCTCGGCCACCCCGGTCCAGGGCGCGGAAGGCTCTGGCACCCCCCTCACCCCTACAGGGGACCTCCGGGCCCCCTATTCTCAGGCTCACCTCACCCCTGTGGAGAACTGGCTGGGGCCCAGGAGAGCCGGGGCCGTCTGGGGAATATCTGTCTCCCCCCCCCCCCCCGCTTTATGGGGTGGACACAGAATAAATGTATTATACACCGAAGGTGCACAACATGACAATTGTGACGTCTGGCCCACGAGGAAAGCACCCGTCACCGCTGCCCCCGAGCCCCCCGACCGGGCCCAGCCCCTGCATGAGTGATCTGGAGACCCAGGTGTGCCGCTGCAAACGAGGGGGCCTCACCCGCCCACCCGCTCCAGAGAGCTGCTCAGTCTGGCCCTGACCCGGTGTAGACACTCGCCCTGTGATGGGGGCTCCACCGAGGTGTTGATGGGACGCCCCCCCCCCTCCACCTCTGCCCCATCATCTGCTGGTTGCTCTCGTTTGCTTTGTATTTTTCTTGTGGTAAAACACACATAACAGAAATTACCATTTCAACCACTTCTAAGTGAGCAGCTCAGGGGCACCGAGCACATTCACGCTGCTGTGCAGCCGCCCCACCGTCTGGCTCCAGAACGTTCCATCTCCCCACACTGAGACTCTGTCCCCGTTTCACACAGACCCCTACCCGCTCCGCCAGCCCCGGCCCCACCGTCTCCTCCGTGTCCCTGAGTCTGACGACCCGGGGCCTCGTGGGAGTGGGTCCCAGTGCGTGTCTTCCCGTGTCCGTGAGTCTGACGACCCCGGGACCTCGTGGGAGTGGGTCCCAGTGCGTGTCCTCCCATGTCCGTGAGTCTGACGACCCCGGGACCTCGTGGGAGTGGGTCCCAGTGCGTGTCCTCCCGTGTCCATGAGTCTGACGACCCTGGGGCCTCGTGTGAGTGGGTCCCAGTGCGTGTCCTCCCGTGTCCCTGAGTCTGACGACCCCGGGGCCTCGTGGGAGTGCGTCCCAGTGCGTGTCCTCCCGTGTCTGGCTTGTGTCACTCACCGTGGTGTCTGCAGGGTCCGCCCATGTTGGAGCAGGTGCCAGAACTTCCTTCCCTTTTAAGGCCAAATAGTATTCCGTGGGTGGATGGCGCGTGTTGTGTTGTCTATTCATCCATGGTGGACACTTCCAAGTTTGGGGTCCCGTTTCTTGCCGGCTGCATCTCCAAAGAGCTCAGCCTCCAGCCTGCATGGGCTTCGGGAGGAGCCTCTGCAGACGTCCATCAAGGGTCCCAGACGTTGCAGGTGAGGAGGGGGCAGCTGGGCCCCTGAACGTGGGTTCCCATGGCCACAGCGCCCCTCCTCTTGGTTGTGAGGGAAGGAGCCCCTGGGGGCCGGTGGGTGGCTCTTGGTCCCGTCACACCACTGGCCCTCAAACCGGAAGCAAGCTCCCAGGGCCGCTGGGACACCCACCCTCAGGGCAGACACACGAGAGGCTGAAGGTCCGTTCCCAGGGCAGGGGTCCTGGCTCATGGCCACCTAATGTCCTGAAGCACCTGTCAGGGACATTCCTGCTGGATAAGCACTGATTTCACTAAACAAGGATGCTCTCCAGGGGGCACCGGAAGGGGAAGCTTGGCGGGGGGCCATTGGTCACTGCAGGAGGTCAACAGAAACACCTGCCTGAACATTTCTCGGACACGAGTCCCAGGAAGGGCGCTTCCTTGGAGGGTGGGGCAGGGTGATGGCGTCGGCAGTGACGGCCAGGACGTCTGGTCGCTCCCTCACCCATTCTCGATGGAGCGCTCAAGATGGTGTCCAGGAGGGACGTGGGGAACTTCGGTGAGAACAGACATTAAGGTGACAACGAACTTCTTTACCATTTTCCTTCCAAAATGCTTTGCCGTGAGCTCGCCCCGCGAGGCTCTGTCTCTGCTCCCCGGAACGCGTCTGACACCTGCACACGCTGTGTGGCCGCAGTCCCCGAAGGCGCCCCTGCCCCTGGGCGCTCCGTCACCGCAGGTGAGCAAGCTCACCGTTCCCAGAACCTCGTGTCAGTGGAACAGCGGTCTGAGGTCCCCCTTGTGGTCCGAGGTCCCCTGCCCAGTGCCACGCTGTGGCCTGTGTCAGCGTTTCTGTCCTTGTACTGCTGAGTGCTGTTTGCCTTGGTGTCCCGGTCACCTGCTGCTGGACGTCTGGGTTGTTTCCGGCTTGGGGGTGCCGACGGGCAAACAGCGGCCACGGTCAAGCTTCCTGGCCCAGTGGCCCCACACAGACCTTGGTGAGTCAGGGACTCACAGACCGTCCTTCAGCACGCACGGCCCCCACCCCACGCCGTGGCCTGGCCCCGGGGCTCAGACTCTCCCACGTCACTGCCCAGGGGCCTCATCCATGCCGTCTCTGACAGACACCGCCGGCAAGTGACGTTGGTCCCGGTGCGCCCAGGTGACATGTCCGCGTCTCCTCGCTCTGCCAGGGGGAACCTTGCAGTAGACAGCACTTTATGCCCTGGAAGGAGCCCTTAGGGAGGAAAGAGTCTTCTCCCATCTGGTATCGGGGAGCGTTTGTGCTCAAGTGAAGGGAGTGCCCTGGTCTCCCAACTGTTTCCATTAACAGATGATGAGGACTTGGGACCCATCACATTCCCCTTTTCAACTTGGCTGCCAGGAAACCCAGAGCTATGGTTCTTGATCAATCAACCCTGATTCCTTAAAAAAAAAAAAAAAAAAAAAAAGCCTTTTCTAGCTTATGGATCTTCCTTTGTGTGTCTACTTTTCAACGTATTTTTTAATGCTTACTTTTGAGAGACAGAGACAGGGCACAAGCTGGGGAGGGGGAGAGAGAGGGGGATACACAGAATCCCAAGCAGGCTCCAGGCTCCGAGCTGTCAGCACAGAGCCTGACGTGGGGCTCGAACCCACAAACTGCAAGCTCATGACCTGAGCCGAAGTCGGATGCTCAACGGACTGAGCCCCCCAGGCGCCCCTTAATGTGTTTTTTGGGTGCCTCCTCAAAGCTTAGGCACTGTGAGGCTGGCACCCCGATTGCTTGACGCCCCCAGATTATCTGTGGAGCCATGATGCCAACACATCGGATTGGTGATGCACTCACAGGCCTGCGCCAACTCGGGGTTCCAAAGTGCCTCCTGTTCGGGATGTCACTGATGCCTGGAGGGTCGGGACCTCCCCTCTGTCTCTAAAAGCCAAAGAGGGGGCCGCCAGGTGCTCTGGCCCGGAAGTGGGTGTGTGTGTGTGTGTGCACGTGGCGGGGCTTCAGCTGCACCAGTGGGAGGGGTGGAGCCAGATGCCCCCGGGGAGTGGCGGAGTATCACCCCTGCCCCTGGGGGGGCGCGGGGGAGGCGTGGGTGTTGGGTGGGAGGTGGGGCCGCGTGACCCTCAGAACTCAGGGGTGTGGGTTGCAGGTGAGAGAGAGGAGGTCCCAAGGACCAGCCCAGGGCCCTCTGGACGCCTGGGCCCCTCCTGGCCTGGGGAACCCTCACCTTGAGGCCTGACCCCATCAAGGAGAAGCGTCCCTCGGCACGGGTGGTTCACGGTACCCGAAGCTCAAGTGAAAGCAGAAACCGAGGCTGGGGACACTGCTGGGAGGGGACGCCTCGGGGGAAGGCCTGGCTGGAAAGGCCTGGCCAGGTGCGACCACAGCGAGGCCCCAGGCCTTGTTCTGGAATAAGGGGTCTACACACAGGCCAGGAGCCCGTGACTCACTGTCGGCACCGTGACAGGACACAACCAGTTCACTTTACACACCTTCGTGCTGTCCTGGTTGTCTATTGCACGCGCCCCAGCAACAGGGTTTACAAACCCGCAAGGTGAGGACTCGGTGGTGACAGCTCACCTCTGCTCCGCACGGTGTCACCTGGGGTGGAAGCCGCTGGAGGGCCTGCCATCACCCAGGTGGATCCCCACGCAGCCTCCCCATCCGGCAGGGGCTTCCCACGTGAAGGCCGCCAAGTCCCAAGGGCACACGTCCAGAGGGCGCCGGCTGCCTCCGCCTCTTGTCCTGGCCTCAGAGCTGCACGGCTCCACCCGTGCCTCATCCCATGCTGGAGGCTGACCCGCGTCCCCGCGGGCAGAGCACCAAAGCCTGGGTGGATGAGTTTTAAAACCACCACATCTCCACCACCCTGTGATTCTCCACGTACAGGTGCCGGGAAGTGCAGGCCTCCTGAAGGTGGTCCCGGCACCGGCGGCCCACCGACTTCCCCCACTCGCTGAGGAGGTGTGGGCCGCGGTGCCCTGAGCGCAGCCTCCGGGGCACTGGGAGCCCCGTGACTTCCGGGGAGCTCAACGCACCCAGAGCTCCTCTCGGCATAGAACGAGCCTGTCCCGGGTCCGTGCAGACAGCGGCCTGCAGAGCAAGTGCTGGGTGCCCGCAGGCAGAAGCGCCACACGGGGAGTCTCACCAGGACGCCGTCCTGGGGGGGCTACAGCCACGGCCTGACGCACGCTCGTGGTCAATCAACGCACAAATGAGAACGAAACACACAGAACGAGAGCCACGGCCGACACAGGATGGTTTTACTGCAAACAGGAGTGCAAAAGGTCGGTGAACGCAGGCAGGTGACCAGGCAGCCCTGGCCACCACCGGAGGGACCGCCCTCAGCCCCCAACAGGGACGGACCACTGCCGGCGGGAAGGGCTGGCTCTGGTGGATTTCTGAGTCATTCCAGTAGAAAACAGGCCTTTCCCTTGGCTTCCCTGTGGGCTCTGAGGCCACGCAGAGGCCAGGCCAGTGTCTCTAGGTTACCCCCCAAGTGCTCCCGTTCGGTTGTGAAGGCATGAAAACCTGTCATCGTGGAGTCAGTCCTCCTGAGGGCCAGGGGCCCGGCCCCCGGAAGTTCCCGGGCCCACTGGCCGCTGCCCTGCTGCTGACCCCGCTTGCCCCTCGCTGGGGCCCCACTGCCGGGAGGACACTGTCGCCCTCACCGAGAGGCCCGGGACCGCCTGGGGCTGTGGCAGTGACCCGGCCCGCCGGCAGCCCTAGGACAGCAGCTGTAGCACTTGCCGGACGCGCTGGATCGTCCCCAGCGGGAGGGTGTCGGCGCCCCTGGCCTCATCTGACTTCTGCATCAGGGCCTCGGCCTTCTGCACCGTCAGCTCTCGGGCCCGGCCCCTCAGCCCCTCCAGGTAGGCCAGCAGGGTGGAGAAGAGCTCGTCGGGAACCTGGTGGGGGAAGAGGACCAGAGCGTCAGGGGCCGGGCGGGGTGAGGTGACGAGTGTGGACACGGAGCGGGCCCGGGCGTCAGGCGGCTCACCGCCTCCTCCTCCAGGCAGCAGAGCTCGGCGTCATCTCGGCCCCGGGCACACCGACGGTGCGGGGCCCCGTGTGCCGCACCCCTGTTCCCACCCCGTGCCGCTGCTGTGGGACTACGGGGCTGGGGGAGGCGGGGAGGGCAGGCCAGTCTCCCGGTCTTTTTCGAGGGCTCGGGGCCCTGCAGCCATTGGATGTCACCCCCTCCCGAAAGGCCAGCCAGTCGACAGTTAACAGGCGTGTTTGTGAGGAGAGAAATCTTCTGAGACACACACACACACACACACACACACACACACACACACACACACACACACACCCCGGGGGTCTGAGGGTGGAGCCCCCGCCGATAAAACCGAGTTCTGGCTCCCCGACCCCAGGCTCGGCTGGTCCCGTCCCGAGGGGAGAGTGAAGGGGTGGCCGGGTCCGCTCAGAAAGCAGGTAGTGACTCACAGGCCTCAACTCCAAAGCTTCAGCAGTGGAGGCAGAGGCAGAGACAGGCACGTGGGGCAAGGGGACAGAGCCAGGCCCAGGCAGGAACCCCTCCACCCATGGTCAGCTGGCTCTCGACAAGGGCGCCCAGACCATTCGATGGGGAAGGGGGCCCCCACATCACTCCCCCCGCATGCAGACCCTCTCCCACCCCTTGTTGTCCCCCCCCACCTCCCTGCACAGGCTTCCCCGGTGTTGGCGGCCAAGCCTGTGTCCTGCAGCAAGACTAGAAGATTCTACCGTGAAATTGAGGACACAGGAGAGAAAACCCAGATCCTGAGCCCAGCCCATCAGCTCAGGATCTGGGTTTCAGCTCAGGACACGGGCCCCTGGGGTGCGCGCAGCCCTGGCCAGGTTTCCAGGCCCTTCCCGACCCCACAGGGCATCACGTCAGAACAAAGTGTCTGATCTCAAAGTCAGAGGCCAAGCAAACAAACCAAAAGCGACCTGAACAAGTTAAATGTCGTGCGGAGAGAAGGGGACTTCGACGTGGTGTTGCCGACACCCTCGAGAAGTAAGGAAACACGATCCACTGAGAACACGAGAGAAGAACACCGCAGAGAACGGCTGCGTCTTCAGCGACACGGGTCACAGTCTGTCTTTGGTCACAGGGCCATCCTGCTCTGACCGGCCCCTCCCCAACGCCCGTGACACCGAGCTCCTCGGCACTCGCTCAAAGGCCACCTGCATCGTCTGCTCTGGACAGAGGTCGACGCACACCCTTTGTCCGTTTTAGAGCTGGGCTGCCCTTCTGTTGACCTAGAAAAGCTCCCACAGTCCGTGAGATCGGGCTCTGCGCCCACCTCCTCCCTCCTGTGGGTGGGTGGGTGGCCATCTCCCCGCCCGCCAGTCTGAGTCTGCGGTCACTGTGCTGGGGCAGTCGGCGCCTGTGCCCGACCTGAGGCCACACGGGCGCCCCCACATTCGCTTCTGGGAGCTGTAGTTTCAGCCCCGACACCCGGGGCCTCGACCCGCTTTGAGGGCTGCTGACAGAGGTCAGGTGGGGTCACCTTCCTTCCTTGACACGTGCAAATCCAGCTGGCACAACTCGGCTTGCGGAGGAGGCCATCCTCTCCCCATCCAATGGTGGTGGCTCCCTCCGCCTCTGTGGACCCTGAGCGTACTCGTTCCCTTCCGGGCTTTCTACTCCCCTCCCTCGTCACTCCACCCCCACGGGGGTCGGATGTGGCTTCTGTCTCATCCGTGAAACTGAATCTCACATCCTGCTCCCAACAGGAAGTGCTCATGCACACCCACGCACACACGCAGACACGCGGCGGCCATGAGGTCAGGCCCGTGCGCCTCAGGGGCTCGAAGTGAGGCTGGGGTGGGGGCGGGGGTTCTTCAAGTAGGCGCCCCAGGAAGACAGGACACGCGTGGGACCACAGAACAGGTTCGTCTCACGTCACGGCCTCTGCTGTTCCCGCGGGCAGCACCGGGGCGCCACTGCTGTCACGGTCCAGCCCAGGAGGGTCCGGCACTCTGCTCCGGGGCCACACACAGCCGGCGGGGCACGTGGGCAGGACGGCAGGACGCCCACAAAGGGAAGCGGGGCTCGGTGTGGGGCCAGGAGGCAGCACCGTCTAGCGGCTGGGGGCCGGAGCAACCAGGACCCCCAGCTTTGGCCCCAGGTTCCCTCCTGTTCCTGCCACCAGCCTGCTGAGTCACGCAGGCCCTGGAGCGTCTGCGGAACCAAGGGCCAGGCACGCCGTTCCCAGGGGCCCTTCCCCCTTCCCCGCCTCCGCGACTCCCCTCCTAACCCCCCACCCCCAGGCGCCTCGGCCACAGTCATCCGCTGCGGTCCAGGGCTTTCTTCTATCCCACTGCCTGTGCTGGACCCCAAGTGAACCCTGACCCTGACCTCAGGGGGCTCACCAGAGACCAATGAATCCATCGGTCCATCCGCCCGCCCGTTACTGCGCCCCTCCACAAAGGTCCCGGACACCACCCCTCCCCCAGCTGGGTTCAGGTGCACGTGCCCCGGTTCCCAGGGGAGCCCAGGCAGCTCCGGGGCGTTAGGCTCAGAGATGTGGGGGTCCGTGAAAGCCGACGAGCCTTGTCCTTCCAGGTTAACGTCCCAGCGGGGCAGATGGCTAAGTAAATGACAGGACACCGGGAAGGTGCCAAGTCCATCCGCTGGGGGACAGTCTACTCACAGAAACCTAATTGACACACAGAGTTAACCCCAAAGAGATCAAAGGCCTGAAGGTAAGAACAGAAACTACAAAACCCTCACAAGGAAACACTGGGGTAATTCTGCTGACCTTGGGTGAGACCGTGATTTCTTAGTAATGACACCAGACGCACAAGTGACAGAAGAAAAAAGACAAAAATCAGGCTTCGTCAAAATTATGACACGTCCCCAGCCCACCTCCCGGTGTGCAGTGACCAGGTGGTCTCCAGGGGCCTCAGGAAGCAAGGCCTCGGTTCCCGAGGCGCCTAGGCCCCTCCTCAGGGCACAGCGAGTCCACACAGGCTGGGAGTGGCTGTCAGGCCACCATCACCTGCCAGCACCTTGAGGCCCCGGGGGGGAAGGGGGCGGGCAGGATGGTCAGGACACAGGTCTCTGTCCACAGCTGCCCGCTGGCTCCGTGTGTGTGACACCTGCTCCAGAGAGTTCCAGGGACGGTGTGTCCGCGGGGCCCGGGCTTCTGGGCACAGAAGTCTGGTGATGTGCTGGGGGGAGGGGGTGTGGGCCCTGAGCTATGGCGAGTGGGGAGCGGCCACGGATCGGCGCAGGACAGGGGGGTCAAGGGAAGGAAGGGTGGGGTGTCACGCCCCAGTGCGGGCTCTGCGGTGGGTCACAAGGCCGGCCCGTGACTCCTGCAGCGGTACAGGCTGGCCCAGCCCTGGCGCCTGTTCGGAAAGCTGTCCCCCCACCCTGATTTCAGAGTCTGGCTCTCAGGCGTGTCCTTCCCCGGTCACGGGCACACAGGCACCCTGGACCTCCCTGCAGCAGGGCCGTCACGCTTGTGACGAAAGCTATACTTGTCAGAGCCAATGGCGGTAGCAGGGGGTTACGCAGCCTGGGAGAAGACCCTCGCAGACGTGGATGTGGCTCTGGTGGGGCGGGGGAGGGGGCAGGCGGCCAGGCTCTCCCCAAGGGCGGAAAGCCAGCCGACCAAGGCAGACGAGGGTGGACCAAGGAGCACCACGTGGCAAGCACCAGGGCGACCACTGGCCAGGACGAGAGCTGCCTACGGTGTGGTGACCATCGGGGCGTTTCTAGAATCCCGAAGCAGGTCCACAGACACGGCCGATTACCGCACGCTCAAACCCAGGTGCCCCCTGAATCACGTGACCGAGGGAGGTCGGCATGGACCATCCTGCACCAGGTGCGTTGGGAGGGCACCCCCGTGCCCCACCTGTGTCTGATAACCGGCTTCTCCCAGCACATCGAGATCGTGAAGGTCAGATAAGACCAAGAAAGTTCCAGACTAAAGGAAATGACAGGGCCAGGCAAACGAGACTGCAGCTGGACCCCTGCCCACGTGAGGCTGGGCTCATCTGCAGGGAGAGGGGACCACAGAGTTTTGGGGGTGGCACGGCATCTCCTACACCCCACCAGGACCGAGCGGTGGGGAGGGCCGGGACTGCCACGCACCTGGGGAGACGACGCTCCCGGACATCAGCAGCTTCCCTGGGGAAGGTCCAGCTGGAAGCAGGCAGGCCCTTGGCCCGAAGCCCCAGGTGGGGCAGAGGGGCCTCTGAAGCAGGAGGCAGGAGCTGTGTTTCTCTATCCCCAGCAAGTCCCTTCCTCTGGACTAGGGGCTCCTGATGGGGAATGGCGGGGGGGGGGAGTCCTACCGCAGGTGCCACGGCCTTTCTCAGTCACTGCCTCGGCCAGGACTGGATGCTGGAGGGGAGGCCCTGCCAGCGGGTCCTTCCGCCCTGGTCGCTGGGAGACCTGACCTCCACCTGAGTTCGCACACATTCACTCCCCACCTGGCCAGGTGCACACAGCTCTCCTCCTCCCCACCGGGGACGCACACTTCACCTCCCCCGCTCACTCACCACGCACACGGCAGTCGCTGTCCTACATCCGCGCGTGCTTCCCCTCCCCCAGCGTGCACACACGATTGCTGTCGGACACGTGCGCACGCCTGCCCCCCCCACCCTACACCCCCCCCCCAGTGCGCACACCCCTGTCCTAACACCCTCCCAGCGTGCACACCCCCGCCCTACACACCTCCCCTAGCGTGCACACCCCTAACACCCTCCCAGCGTGCACACACCTGCCCTACACCCCCCCCAGTGTGCACACCCCTGCCCCTGACCTAACGCCCTCCCAGGGTGCACACCCCTGCCTGACACCCTCCCGTGCACACACCTGCCCTATACACCCCCCCGTGTGCACACTCCTGCTCCCCGCCACATGCACAACCCTGCCCCTGCCCTAACGCCCTCCCAGGGTGTACACCCCTGCCCTACACGCCCCCCCAGTGTGCACACTCCTGCTCCCCGCCCCATGCACACCCCTGCCCTACACCCCCCCGTGCACACACCTGCCCCCCCCCAACACACACCCCTGCTCCCTGGTGCACACCCCTGCCCTAATGCCCTCCCAGCGTGCACACACCTGCTCTAACCACCCCCACCGGGTGTGCACACCCCTGCCCCTCGGTGCACACCCCTGCCCTCACCTCCCCCCAGCATGCACACCCCTGCCCCAAAGCCCTCCCAGCGGGCACACACCTGCCCTAACCATCCCCACCCCCCCCCCCCCCCGTGTGCATAACCCTGTCCAAACCACCTGCAGCGTGTACACCCCTGCTTCCCCCCCGCCCCACCGGTGCACATACCTGGTCGTTGTCATACATGTGCAGTAGCAGCCAGGTCTGCCTCGTCTTCTGGAACTTCCAGTTCTCGTGCTTCTGGGCCCAGCTGGGAAGCAAGGACAGGACACGTCAGGCGCCGGCGGGAACTGACAGAAGGGTCTGTGCACCAGGTGTGTGGAGGCCCCTCCCCAGCTGGAGGGCGGCAGACGAGGAGCAGCGGAGGGGGCTCGGGGGCCTGGTGCTGGGAGGACGCCTCACCCCCGAGCGCCTGCCTCCACATCCGCGCCAGACGGCACGGGCACCCGGAGGCTCCTGAAGTCAGCCGCTCCCGCGTCAGCCTTCACCGTGTGCCCGCCAGAGCCGGGACGGCCTTCCACCCGAGAGCTGTGTGTGGAGGGTGAGGGAGAGCAGCGCGGGGGGGAGCCAGGAACCCCGGCCCCGAGGGTCGTGCTGGTGAGGGCCACCTGAGGCCGCGTGACCCCCCACCCCAGCCCCCACCCAACCCGCGGCCACGAGGCCAGCCTGCCGACAAGCAGGAGGAAGAGAAGGGCGGCGTGTCTGGGACTCGGGGGCACCGAGGGGTGTGGGCAGGAGGGCGGGGGGTGAGCCCCCAGGGTGTGTGATGTGCCCTAGCGGCAGCCTCGACTGGAGGGACAGTAGCTCGCGGGGCCGAGGTGGAGTCACCCTTACTCGACGTCACACACACGGTCACGTGACAGCAGAGCCGCCTGAGCCCCACCCCACGTCTGCCGGGGACCACGGGCACTTTGTGTGGCAGCCACAGAACAGGACCTGAGCCAGACCGGGTCCCTGCTCCCATCCCATCCCGCTGGGGACCCGTGGATTCACATCTGGGATCTGGCCCTGGAGACCGACCGGCGCCCCTACAAAGCGGTGTGCCTTCAGGGCACCACGACCCGGACTCCCGCACCCGCAGGTGTGGCCCTCGGCCTGTGCCCGGAACGCGTGTGCGGCAGAAATCGGGCCGTGGTCATTAGACGAGGCCCGGAGGAAGAGCCCACGAGCCGCCAGGCCGGGCGCTGTCCCTGGCTGATCCCTGCGGGTTAACCCGAGGGGCCCCTGCCCCGTGCTGGTTATCAAGTGACTGCGCTGGCTCACACCGTCCGTCCGTCGCCCACTCTGCTGGGGGGAGGGGCGTCTTCAAAAAATGGGTTTGCCAGATGGCGCGACGTTAAGCAGAAGGAGCTGCAGAGCCATAAAAACAGAACACGGAGGCTGATGCAGTCTGGTTCCAGCAAGCAACCCCCTGGAGCCCACGGTCCACGAAGCCCTGGCCAGGCCTCCCGTGAGCAGCCTTCCCAGCAAGTCCTGTGGCCACAGCTCCTGTGACTCCTCCCCCAA
Source organism: Prionailurus bengalensis (assembly GCF_016509475.1). Lineage (NCBI taxonomy): Eukaryota > Metazoa > Chordata > Mammalia > Carnivora > Felidae > Prionailurus > Prionailurus bengalensis. The sequence goes on from NC_057357.1 coordinate 1,472,252, forward strand.
AGGTGTAGGCCCTGGGCTCATCCGGCCCTGAGGAGTGGCTGTCTTGGGGTCTGCTCCTCCTGGGTCTTGGGTTTCGACTTACTAGCAAGCCCTCTGCTGTGCTTACTCATTCTTTACAATAAGCCTTCTCTGTTCAAATTACCATTTGGTTCCACTGACCACCTGCACGTTGGCCAATTCCCCTGCCCCGGAAGATGGCACACGACCTCCCCCAGGGTCTGTGGGGTCCATCCTGGGCTGACGGAGGGTGTGGAGGTGCCGAGCTCCACTGCCTGGGACCTGGGGCTCCACGGACCTGGCTGCCATGGCCACGGCATCGACAACACGGACGGGCTGTGTGCCTGACCCGAGCCAGGGCTCTGGTCTAGCTTAGGCTCAACGCCCCCCTTGTGGTCACCTGAACCCCCAGACAGTGTTACATTGGCTTCAGATCTGCTGTGTGGGCCCAAAGGAAGCAAGGGGCACTGGCTGGGAGCCCCAAGCCCCTAGGCCACGACAGGCAGAGAGGAGGCCCCCAGACCAGGACGACGAGGACACAGGAGCGAAGTTGGGGATGACGGACATGAACAAGCCAGCCCGCCTCTCCAGGCTCCTGCTCCGTCTCAGAGACGCCTCCCTGAGAGGCAGGACCCGTGGGGATAGAGAATCTGAGAGACCAGGGTCCACAGGGAGGGAGCGGGGACCCCGCGCCGGGTGGGCTCCCTGGTGGTAAGGGCTGAGCCCCACCCTCTCGAGGGGGTACGGAGTCGTCAGTGGCTCCCAGAGAACGTGGCTCCGTGAGGTCATGGGTGAAGGACACTTCAACACCCAGACGGGCAGAAGCACGTGCAGCTGCTGTACAGGCCCCCAGCCCACGGCCACCCAGAGACACGTGTGTCCCACGGGCCCTGCCTGAGCCCCAACATCGGGCAGGTTCTGGAGCCCCTGAGCTGGTGCATGTGTCTCTATCTCCACCAACCTGTCCCCAAGGCCGCGGTCTTCAGGGAAACCCTAAGAACCCGGCCCCAGGCCTCACACGTGCCAACCCCCACGTTCCAGCCGGCAGTGCCATCGTGGCCTAGAGCAGCCCGTGCTCTCGCGGCAATCAGACAACTCGTGGATTTCGTACGGCCAGGTCTCCACGGCAGAAATCTCTCAGCTCACGGGAAGCTGGAATCGGCTGGCCGGCCCAGGCCCCGGGCGTAAACGAGGGATGGGGCCCAACAGCCTCTCGTCCCGGGAAGGCAGGCCCTGAGTCGCTGAGGCCGTGCGCCCCGCTGACCCCCGCTTACGCAGCACCTGATCGAGTCCCGGCCTGCTCTGGGGATGGGGCTGGGGGCCGGGCGCCCAGCGGGACAGGACACCCCGTGAGGGAGGAGCTGCCGTGTCCGGCTCAGTCGGCGGGAGGGGCCCTGGTGGAAGAGGGAAGAAACAGCCGGAGTCCGTCTCCCTGCCCCCAGCCCGGCGAGGGGTTGGTGTGGGGTCTCCGGGGTCTCTCTGCCCCCAGCCCGGCGAGGGGTTGGTGTGGGGTCTCCGGGGTCTCCCTGCCCCCAGCCCGGCGAGGGGTTGGTGTGGGGTCTCCGGGGGGAGCATGCTGGCTGCCTCGGCCCTGGGTCTGACATCCCACAGGGGCCAGGCTGCCCTGGGGGCTCCCGCGGGCCCAGAGACCACCGCCACCATTCCAAGCACATGCATGGGGCGCAGCTCCCGCCACACAAGACCTACAGCTGTCAGGCACGGGGATGCCGAGCGGCCACAGGAGCCCACGCGGGCTGGAGGCAAGGCCGAGAGCGAGGCCCAGACGGCCTACCACAACATGGATGGCATCCCTGGGCCGGCCTCTAGGTAATGGGGCAGTCTGGACAGGACAGGCCCCCGGTGGGTGAACGCCAGGGAGCTGGGCAGTCCATGCCGTGGCGGGAGGCGTGGGCTCGGGAGTGAAGACCGGGTCCGCAGCCTGGCCTCTTGCCGTCCACACGGGGTCTACGTGAAGAGCGGCCGCAGCCCTCTAGCCTGTCCTCACCCCCGCCCACCCCAGGCGGGCTCTGCGCCCGTGGCACAGCCTGAGGTCCACTCTGCGGATGGCCTGTCCCCCTGCTCCTCTGTCCAGCCCCGGCCCCGCGGCCTCCTGTGTCCAGCCGTGACCGTGCGCGCTCACAGAAACACGCGTGGGCTCTGAGGCTGACAGCCGAGACCACAGAGGACGACTCTCTCGCTCGAGGACCCACACTGACAAGCAGCAGGCTGGCTCTAGCCCAGGCCCTGCCATCCCCAAGGCTGGTGCCCCACGCCGTGCTGACAGCCCAACCGAGCCGGGGACCCCACACCCACACGCCAGCGGAGGGAGCAGCAGGCATCTGTCCTCAAGTCCCAGCGGGCCCCCACCCACCTGCTCCTGCCCTCTCTGGCCACCAACCGGGGACGGCCTTCAGCTCTGACCTTAGAGAACAGGGCTGCATGGACAGTGCTGAGCCCCTGCACGAGGCAGCCCTCGGCATTCTCGAGCTGCTGCTGTGTGTGGTCCCTGCAGGGCTCACTCCTCTAGACCCATGACATGCAGCAGGGCCAATCCAGCCTCTGCCAGGGCTACGGGGGCTGGCGATGCCCCTACACCCCTGCTGAGTTTAGGGAGGGAGGCCGGGAGGGCTGAGCCAGAGACCTGGTCCCAGCACATGCAGATTCCCCAGCCGCACCCCAGACCCCAGACCCAGCTCTCTCTTCACTGGGACGTGTGGGAGCGTGTGCCCAGGTGACACCAACACTGGGGGCTGGACTCCTTAAGGGGTCCTGGTTCCAGCCCCGTCCACTGTGCCCAGCAGCCAAGAGTGCAGAGGCCCCAGGGTCCCACGTCACTCAGAATTACACATCCCTAAGGCTGGGGACGGGGACCAGCGGACAGGGTCCTTCTCACCCAGGCCAGGCTGCGGGACCCTCAGTTCTCTGCCCTGAGGAGGCCAGCCAGCTGGTGTGCTGGATTCCTGTCCCCAACGCAGCCATGCTCGGGGCCAGCAGGTGGAGTCACGGAGCTGGGACCGGGGGCACTCGCCTTCCTGGCTGAGCCCTTCCAGGGACCCCTCCGGGGAGGAGCCAAGAGGGCGCCGGCAGCCCCCTGGGTTATCGGCATCTTTGGTTTAACACGTACAGGATGCAAACGAGTAACACGGCGAGACAGGGCCCCACACCCACCCGCGTGGCTGTCATCGGTGAGGGCGGGCACGGACAGACGGAAGTCGGGGCCCTTGCCGGTGGGGCTGTTAACGTGGCACAGCCGCCGTGGGCAGGTCTGCAGCTGCTGCAACAACGGGGTCCCTGGCGATCCCGCTCGAGGCTGTGCCCGAGGCCGAGGAAGACACGTCCCCACAAGATCCCGAACGCGGACACGCACCACAGCATCAGCCACAACGGCCCCGCGCCCGAAACAACCCGAACGCCCACGAGCGGGTGAGCGGATAAACGAGACGTGGGGATGCGTGCGGTGCGTGGTATCTGGCCGTAAAGAGAAAGGGACGCCTGACACGTGCTGCAACGTGGGCGGGCCTCAAACGTTTCGCCGAGCGAAGGAAGCGCTTCGCAAAAGGCCACGCTGTGCGTGACTCCCCCGTGCACAATCGTCCGGAATCGACGCGCCCACAGGGACACGGGGTGGACGAGGGCTTGGGTGGAGGCGGGTGGGGCGGTCTGAGGGGAATGGGGAGTGAGTGCCGGGAGCAGGGGCTGCTGTAGGAGTCAAAGGAGTTCGGCGGCGGCCGGGGCGGCTGCGCATACACCGCTCCCCACGTCAACGCACAGATGAGTGCCTCCGAGCTGGGTCTCCCCAGGGAAGCCCGTCTTGGTGCTGGCCGCTGATGCCACTGGACGGACCCCACTTCCGGAGGAGGAAAACCATTGTGGGCGGCGGGGGCGGGGGGGAGGCTGCTGGAACCCGTGACTTTACTTCCCCGCAGGTTCCTCTGCCAACAGAAGCCAGCGATTTCACTGGGGCCTGGCTTTTCCGGGAGCTCCTAGAGAGGCTTGCACAGAGCTGTTGGCAAATGCCAGGCTCTGCCCGCCGTGGGAACAGGATAAACCAGGGTCTGCCAGGCACCCCGAGGGCTCGAGTGGGCACTGGGGGGGGTGGTTCTGTGGTGACGCCCACCAGGGCAGGTCCCAGGCTGCGGGGACACCACTGGCCCCAGAAGCCAGATTTGGAGCAGCTCACCCGAGCCCCCGTCCCTTCTGGTACACCAGAGACCCTCCGGACCCGGCCAGGCCCTGCGTGAGAGGGTCGCCTTACCCACGGAGGTAGTCCAGGGCCAGCTGGGCCCCGGAGGGCTTGGCCGGCACGCTCGGGGCTGCATCCTTCCGAAGCTGCTTCCTCTCCTCTTTCCTCCGCTCCTTTTTCAGCTTCCTCTCCAGGACCCTCTTCTCCTCCGGGGTCAGCTCGGGCAGCTTGAGGGCCGTGTCCTGTCCGGCGCCCCAGGCGGCTCCTCCCTGAAAGGCAAGGGAAAACCAGCCTGGAAGGGTGCCCCTCAGCTCCCTGGACCCCCTCCCTCACCCCCAGTACCTGGGGAAGGGGCTGCTCAAAGCCTTGCCCTCCCAGGGACCCAGGAGACCCAGCGCCTGGTGACAAGTCCTGCGGGGAAGGGCCGGGTGTGACTATCTCACCCAGCACGTGTCAAAGCTCACTGACCTCGGACCTCTCTCCTGACCCTGCACCTGCGCTCACGCACGGGGGACAAGGATTTCTGGGCGGAGAGGAGAGCCCCATCCCCCCACAGCCCTGCAGGAGACCTGCCCCTCCTCCTTTCCCTCTCCCCAGCCCCCCAGCCCTGCTGCTGCCCCCACTGTCTGCTGCCCTCAGGCTGTCCGCAGACCAGGTGCACTGAGGCAGGGCTGAGAGCATACTGCTCAAGGTTGGGGGGTGGGGTACCCACAGAGGCCTTTCCACTTAGGAACCCCTCCCGAGGAAGGCCCGGGTGCCTCCCCCAGCAGCTAAGCAGTTGGTGGACGCAGGCTGCCGGCCTCTCGCTCTCCCCTGATAGGGCCGCGGCCTCCTGACACCCCTGTTTTCCCAGATACCTTGCGCCCAGCAGTACAGCCCCAACCCGCTCCCCGTATCAAACCAAACCAGCCTTTCAACGGGGCGGGGGATCATGACCCCAGGACCTGCACACATGTCCCCTTTCCTGGAAAACCTGGCACACGAGCATTGGTCACTCCGCCTCTGGCCTGGGACCAGGCCACTGCCCCAAGGCCTCCGGAAGGGCAAAGGCTACCCCAGGCACATCCAGCGTTTGCAGACCTCCCCCTCCCCTCCCCTCCCCTCCCCTCCCCTCCCCTCCCCTCTCGCCTCCCCAGAGGCCAGCTTACAAAGTGCCAGTGCCTTGACAACCTTTGTGTTCCCACTCAACGCCAGATCTTTCCGGAATCTTCTAAAACAAAAGAGACGCTCTCTCTCCAGCTCCCCCCTCTGCCTCCTTTAAAACCAGCAGTGGGGCCTCCAGGCTGCCCCAGGGAGGCTCTAGCAGCCCTGACACCATGTACACGCATGTGCACACACACGCACGGCTCCTCTCACATAGGGCTCGCAGGCTGCCAGCACAGGGGGTGCTTCCAGAGGGGGTCTCTGGACAGACACAGCCCTGGGGCGGCACATGCCCCCTGCCTGCAAGCCTAGTTGCCCGAGGCCATCGGGATTTCTGAGGGTTTCCTGAGGTCCAGGGGAGCAGTGGTGACACCATGATGGGAGGCAGGAGGGCAGGCCCGGTGCCCTCCTGGGGTCTCCACCTTGACTGAAGACGTGGCCTCGGGGCCGGCCTAGGAAAGAGGCCAAAACTGCAATAAACCCAGTGTTTCTCGAGACCACTTCTGTGCGGCCTGTGCTCCAAGCAGGATGGGCGGGAGCAAGACGCCCTTCCTGCCCGTTTCATGCCGGGTCCCAGGGGGCCTGCTGGTGGCCTCTGAGGAGAAGCGGGGTGCAGACCGGCCCACCTGGGCCCTGCTCTTCCAGGGGGTGGGGCAGAGGTCACGACACCCCAGGAGCGCTCAGGGAAAGCCAAGCCGCTTGCAGGGTCTGGACGCTCGTCCCGAAGGCGAAGGAGGCAGAGCTGGGACCAGAGCCGGGAGTCACAGCACGTGAGCAGGGGCTGGGGGCGGGGAGAGGGCAGGCCCCTCCCCCCCACAGAACCAGACCTTTATGCCCCCCAGAAGGTGGCTCATCGTGGCAGCAGCTCTACGGCAAACGGTTTTTTTTTTAAATTTTTTTTTTTTAACGTTTATTTATTTTTGAGACAGAGAGAGACAGAGGATGAATGGGGGAGGGTCAGAGAGAGGGAGACACAGAATCCGAAACAGGCTCCAGGCTCTGAGCTGTCAGCACAGAGCCCGACGCGGGGCTCGAACTCACAGACCATGAGATCATGACCTGAGCCGAAGTCGGCTGCCTAACCGACTGAGCCACCCAGGCGCCCCGGCAAACGGTTTTTAAGAAGCATCGAGAGAAGCGTCAGGCGACAGTCTGCGGTCCGGTTATCCGTTCACGTAGAAAGTGCTATCGGGTGGCGGCAGGGTGCTGCTGTGGCAAAGGGCCCAGGGCCGTGAGGTCAGGGCACCTCAGACGACTAAACCCCGACTGGAGTTTGTGCGTGGCGTCTACGGACGCACCCTAAGCGCCACACGGTGCTGCCCCTGAAGGGCTGGCCGGCAGGGGAGGGACAGTCTCTGCTCGATCCTCGGTTTACGGATGTGGGCAGAGCCCTGCCCGAGCCACATCTGTGTGGCCCCCGGGGCCGAGGATCTTTAGCCACAGTGGTCTCTCCGTAAACTGTCCACAACAGTCTAACCAGTGCTCTCCGCAGCTGGGTGCTCCCCAGGGTCACGGTGGGATCCGTCCCCCTGGAGTCCGGGCCCCCTGACGTCAACTGCTTCGTGGCCCGGAGCTTGGGGGACAGAAGGGACTCCAGAGTCGGGTCCAGAAAACAGCAGCAGGCTCACAGGCCTCCCCACCAGGAAGGCCCCACTTCCTTCTGGTTCTGAACCTAGGACACAGGTGGGCAGGAAGCCCATGCCTCTGGCTGTGGCACCTTCAGAAATTTCGCTCTAGTTCAAAAGTACACCTTAATCAGACTTACTACTAGGTATCACAAGGTAGCACAATTTCCCTTATCTAACAACGAAGAACAAAAAAGACCGTTTCCTACAACGTTTTAGAGAAATGCTTTATTCTGAAACAAGACGCGGGTACAGTCATCAGAGGCATCGCAGACCCCCACGTGGCCTCTGTCCACGTTCCGTGGCACCGTCTGCAGACAGACCTAGAACCCTTTCAACGATCGGAAACCCACAGCGACAGCAGCAGATTCAAGTGACAGTGAAGGATACGGAACGTGCAGGTACGAACTGTCAGATCCTTCAAAGCCTAATTTCTCCAATCCCTCTCACCACCCCAAAACCCCCGGCTAAAGTAACACGCGAGCGACGGCTACCCCCTCGCGCCCGCGAGAATGAAACCATTTCCCCTTTCGTTTTGCTTGCAGCGTCCTGGTTAAAATGAGAACGATTTCAGAAAAGGTGTGTGCAGACAATTCTGGAAGCTGCTTCTGGAACACAGCCGAGTCTCCAGGTGTGTGTGGTGGTGGGCACGACGCCCTCCGGGAGTCTCGGGCTGGCGCTGAGTGGAGGCAGACGCGGGCTCTGGCCTCGAGGAGCTCACGGCCGGATGTAAGTGAGCTCCTGGAGGACAGGGAGAGCGGCTGTCAGAGCGGCTGTTCAGGGCGGCAGGGCTCCTGGCGGGGCACAGCTCCTGGGTGCAGGGTCCTGCACAACGTAGCGGGGCCTGCACACCCCTCTCGGAAGGCTTTTAGATGCAGGAAATGGAACACACGGGGCATGCGGGGCACAAACGGAACCCTTCATCAAAAGACCGTCGACACCACACGAACCCATCCGCGCGGGTCTGTCGTGCAACCGGGCAGGAGAGCCGAGTACAGGTGACGCCGGGAGCGGTCTCCACCCGTCACGTGCCAGGAAAGTGCCCGTGCCCTCCACACACCCTGCCAATGCCACCGTGGCCTGCCAACATTCACAGCGGAAATGCCAAAAGTCAGGAGAGACCGTGCAAATAGTGTTTCCTTAATCCAGGTTCAAACTCCCTGGGTCTGTAAGTCGGGGTGAAAAACACAACTGCAACCTGAGCCCACCTGCCCAGGCCTGCAGGTCCCCCACGACCCCGGAGACAGCCAGGCTCCTTCCCCACCCGGCTCTCGCCACCTAAACCCACCTGGCCTTGGAGGACGGACGTGATGAAAACCGCCGGACCCTCCTCCCAGAAACACACACCCAGGGACACACGTTAAGGAACAGACTCCAGGATCCCAGTGGCGGTGACCTCCTTGGTTGCCAGAAATGAGGAACTGGAGGGGTCAAGTCTTATCCACAGACGGTCACAGGTGGGAGGTGGGCAGGGACAGTGGCCCTTGGAGGACAGGCCAGTGCTCCGCAGAGGCTCTCCCATACGGGCATTCTTCAGAGCCATGGCCTGGGCTGTCGGTGGGACCTGCCGCCCAGTCCCGGCTTCCAGGGCCGTGGCACCACCCCCCTTGCTAGCACAGGCCCTGCGCACCAGACTCCCCAGAGCCAGGACGCCAGCAGAGGTGGAGAGCACTGGGCGGCCAGCCTGTGTTTCAGCACTAGGAGACTCGGTTTTTACTCTTGCTGTTGCTGCTTTCTTTTTAATATTTACTTCTGAGAGAAAGAGAAGAGAGAGAGAAAGAGGGAGAGACACAGAGAGACACGGGCGCAGCCCGAACAGGGGAAGGGCAGAGAGAGAGGGAGACACAGAACCCCCCCGATGCGGGGCTCAAACCCACGAACCGTGAGATCGTGACCTGGGCCGAAGTCGGACGCCCAACTGACTGAACCACCTGGGCGCCCCCACTTGCTTCTTTGAACCCCAGGACACAAACAGGAGTTTGCAGTGTGGGCGGAATGTGAAATTTGTGAGTGGCCGATACAGGTGCAGCGTCAGGGGGCTGCAGGAAGGCTGGAGAGGACCAGCCCCACAAAACCTCTCTTTGGTCCCTCACAGCTTCAGCCCGGGACAGAGTCAGGATGCCACATCTCTCGCAGGGCTGTGCGGGGACCAACCTCCTTTGCGGACAGGGTGGTCTCGAGCCAGCGAGGAGTCCCCCCTTGCACCCCCCCGCCACACTGGCAAAGCCAGGGTGAGTCACACGGCCCAGCCTCCTGCCTGCAATGTGACACTGTGGGTGTCCCACAGGGCTCTGTGGGTTCAGCTGGTGCCTTTGCCTGGGGACACAGGGAACCTCCAGCCCCGAGACGAGGACCAGATTTTTCTGGAGACAAAGTCCCTTGACCCTGCGAGGACTTTTTTTTTAGGGCACATTTACCCTTTCACAGCTGGCCTGTCCGTTCACCCCAAATCAGCATGTCCAGCTGTGTCCTGGGAGGGCCCGCTCTTGAGTGGAGGTAGACACGGGGACAGACAGAAAGAGCATACAGGCTAGACTTTTGGGGGAGGGATGGGGGTGGAGAAATCTCCCAGGGTCCTTTCCCGGAGGGACGTGTGCAGGTGGTGCCCGTGGGGCTGAGTGACTGATGGGGACAGCTACCTGGCAGACATCGGTGACCCCTTCCCCTGGCAGGTGTGGGGGGAGGTTCGGGGTACAACTCGGTCAGGCTCAGCGCCGGCTCTATGGGCACCATCTGGGACCATCATCCAGGGCAGAGCGCAGGCGCCTCAGGGGACACAGGTGAAGAGCAGCCCTGCTCTCAAGGAGCTCCAGGGGCACAGGGAACTAGGTGTGAACAGGATGAGCTGTGGCCGCGGCCCTGCCCCGAGCCCGTGGACACTGGCAGAAGACAGGAGAGGTGCGAGGAGGCCGAGCTGACAAGGGCTGTGGGAGAAGGGGACGGGGACTAGGAGGACGCCAGCTCCAGGGGCAGACGGGGGAGGCCAGGGGAGGAGCCGACTTGGTTTTGGCACAATTCACAGGACACGCGCTCAGATGTCAAACGTGGGTGTCCGCACAGGCTGGGAGAGGCTCGGGGACAGACAGTGTCCAGGGCCCTGAGGTCTTAGATCTGAGATGACAGGGCACATGCAAGAGGACGCATGGGGACAGGAAGACCGTTGAGTCCACCGAGAACAGAGCTAGGAAGCAGCCCCGCACTCTAGTTTCCAATTCTGGAGACACCCTGCTGAGCCGAGGGGGTTCACCTGGTCTGGCACACAAGCTCTGAAGGCCTTTGAGGGCAGGCGGGGTCCCCAGAGAGGCTGTGAGGGCCCCTCCTTTGGAGGCATCCGTCAGCCAGACCCAGGACGCGGTACTGGGCGAGGCACACCCCCAGCACCTCACAGCCACACACCAAGGCGTAGCCTCCGCCGCTAGAAAAGGAAACAGTTACCTGCTCGCCAGAGGTAGGGACCTACGGGGGTCTCCTAACTCCAAGGTGGGTCTTCCTAGACTGCAGACCCCAAGGGCACCACGTCCCTGCTGCCAGCCCTCACTGCCTTGGGGTGACTTTGCCTACATCGGGGGGTGGGGGGAAGGCACAGGCCCTGGCGGGCTCCCCCTGTGCGAGCTCTTTCACTTCCGAGAAGGACTGCCCACCGGCGGGGTTTAACGATCTAGACTCAGTAAACTTTTCCTCCATTACCAGCAGGCCAGCAAAGGCATGGAATCCAGCTGCATTGTGCGGTCAACAGCCCGACCGTGGAATGTCACAGTTATGGCTTCCAGGCACAGATGCCAGATCTAAGGCAAAGGTCACGTGCACAGTCACGCCTGTGTTCACGGCAGGCCGCTGAGCCCGCCCCCCCCAGCCACGCCCACCCCCTTCCTAGTAAACTCTGAATCTGCCTTCCTCTCGTTTCCGGAAACGTGTGACTGGCCAGAAATTGAAGGGTGCACTTTCACTTTAATCTGGAAATGCCATTCCGGCAGGTTGATGGCCAGAACGGGCAGAGCCAGGAGGAAAACGAAGTACAGGAATCGTAAATGGGTCTAAAAATAGCGTTTAACGCACAAAAAACATGCTTCTGGACAACTTCCAAGAAGTCCTGACCCGGCAGTGCTGAACTCGCCACGTTAACAGAAATCAGATTCCTAATAACGAAAGGCCAGTAGAAAACCGTAGAGACAGCTCCGTGCCACCCGAGTTCACGGGCCAGGGCGCTGGGAGCAGGCCCAGAACACAGGCTCTCCTGTGCGAAGCCCGCAGAGAGGCCGCCGGTTCCGCACAAGATTTTCCAATAGGTTTTCCTGCCTTTTCAGCTGCGGTCTGTGGGCTGCATTCTTCCTCAGGGGCTTTTGTGCCGAGGAAGCGGAAACGCCCTTGCCTTTGGGTAGAGAACACGACTATAGCCTCAGCTCCGGGGATCCCCTGCCTTCCGGGCCCTGTAGGCTGTGCAAGATCTGCAAACGGTCTGAGCTATGGGGAGAAACTGACACCACCACCTCACTGGCTCCAAAATGAACCAGCAACATCAAAACAAACGCTGCACGGGATGAATACAGCATATGATTAAATCAACTCCATCCATTGTTAAATATAATTTCCAAGATAATTCCACAGCTAGCATACGGAAACCATGGGTTAGCTTCTTCTCGCCTTGCCAGAATTCCCGAGCGTGCACCGTGAAAATTCACATTGCCAAATAATGTGTCAAAGCCAGAGACCTTCACAAGCAAAATGGTGATACCCCTGCAGGCCCTCCCCACTCCCCCAACAATGACGATGTGCCACGTGTGGGTGGGACTTGCTAAGATAATGTCGCCTTGGGCTATCTGTTCCCAGCAAAGGACAACACCCGTCCCAGGAGTGGAGAGAGCAAGGACGGACCAGTCCCCAGGTGCACAACGGGGACAAGGTTTAGTCCACTCCCCGGTTTTGCAGAGAAACAGGCTGGAGAGGCAGGGAACTCGCGTGTGGTCACATGGCCCGGGGATGAGACTAGAATCCGGGGTTCTGAACCAGCAATCGGAGGGGCTGCGAGCACCAGAGACCTTCCCCAAGGAAGAGCTGTTAAGGGCGCACAGCTGGAGGCCCCCTCAAGCCCTCCTCCCTAGTGTAGGACACAGCTCGGGGCCCCTCCCCTCTGGCACAGGGCACAGTTCGGAGCCCCCCGCCCCCCCCACCGACCTCCCCCTGGTGCGGGACACAGCTCGGAAGCCCCCATAACCTCCCCTCCCGGTGCAGGACACAGCTCAGAGTCTCCACGACCTCCCCCTGGTGCAGCACATAGCTGGGGCCCAACCCCCACGACCTCCCCCCACCCCCGCCCCCACCCCCCCGGTGCAGGACCCAACTCGGGCCCCATCCTCACCGTGCAGGACGTCGAGGCTGGGAAGCAGGGCGCTCCGGCCCCCTCCCCCCCCCACCCCCGACGAGGTAACCTCGGCGGCGGCGTGGGCCCACCCGCGCCCGACCCGAGGGGGAAGGGCGCCCCACCCGCAGGGTGAGCCGTCTTACCGGGGCCGGGACCTTCCCGGCCCCGGGCTTCCGCAGCACCCCCAACCGGGACACGCCCGGCCCTCCGCGCGGGCGCGCTCGTGCAGGGCGGGTCCCCCCACCCCCTCCCCGGGCCCCGATCGCGGGCTCGGCACACTGACCTCCGCGTCTCGGGCCGCCAGCGGGCCCCGGGCAGCCCGGCCGCAGCGCCCGCTCACTGCGCATGTCACGCCGGCCCGGCTCGGCTGGAACCGGATCCAGCCGGCCGGGCGGTGACGCAGGCGCGGGGGCGCTCGGGGGTGTGGGCGGGGCCCCGGGGCCTGCACGTGGGCGCGGACCCCAGCCCCAGCCCCAGCCCCAGCCGGGTCTGCGAAGCAGGCGGGAGACGCGAGGCGAGGCCCACGCAGGCTCCCGGTGGAAGGAGGTTGTCGCGAGCGGGAATGGAGGCTCGGGACGACTTGTCGGTGCCCGCCGCACCACCAGGTGGCAGCCACAGGGCCCTCGGAGGAAAACCACAGCTGCAGCGCCCCCAAGTGCTCCCCGTTTCTCTGCCCATCACATGGACCCACGCCCCCTGGCAGACTCTGGTTACCCCCCCTCCCAGGAGCTGGCCTCATTCCCACCCTTGGGCTCTGTGTACCGGGGCTGCTGTCTCCTCCCCAGGGCCTTTGCACACGCTCTTCTCTTAGCCCGGAGCCTCTCAACTAGCTCCCCCATCATCCTCAGAGTCAGGGAAACCTCTGCCTCACCTACTGAGCACCCTCCCAACAGCACGGCCCCCCCCAGCACCGTGAGCTCCAAGAGGGTCGGGCTGTGTCTGCTCACACCCCACGGACACTGCCCAGCAACACACCAGTGTTCGACTGAGGCCTGCTGAACAAATGAGTCACAAAGTCTTGCCCTCACCACGTGAACACCCTACGTCTCTTCTCCAGCTTGCACTCCCTCCAGTGAGACTGCAGGTGAATCTTCGGGTACAAGAGGAAACCACACGCGGCAGCTGGGAGCCCGGTCCACCCCAGGGCCTGTAGGAGGCTCTGCGGCAGGGCTGCTGGGGGAGGGGAGGGCTTCTGGCCCCCCCCCCCCCCCCCCCCCCCCCCCGTCTGGCAAAGGTCGGGGGCCAGGCGTCCCAGGACGCTCTGTACTCTGGCTGCGGACCCTTCACTGGCCCGCTGCGTGCTGGCTGGCGGGTGTCGCCGTGCCAGCTTCCCAGCCCGGTAGGGACCCCCAGGGCTCGGGAGCCAAGCTGGAATCTTTCTGTGCTTTCCCTGTCTGTCACCGTGACCGCGGGCTGCTCCACAGGGGCAACGGGGGCAGGCACCGGGGCATGGCAGGAGCCTGGGCCACAGCTGGACGGATGCAGGGGAGGGGAGGGCAGGGAGGAGCCCCGCCCGCCGGAGACCTCAGCCTCTGTGCCAGATGTCTTCCACCTGTGCTGTCTTGCTTCATCCCTGGGATGCAGGCATCAGCACCCCCGCTTTACAGGTAAGGAAACCCGGAAATGGTTTTTAAAAAGTTTCCAAGACTGCCGTTGGGGGACTTCTGAGTCCCAGAGGACCCACGTGCTGATTTTCTAGTGCATTCCGGCGTCACTACACAGCCTTCAGGCCCTCCGATTGATGGCTTTCTTCACACCAGTCTGCTTCCGGTGACTCCAGAGCAGCCCTGGCAGACCTGAGTGGGAAGGGGCGGGAGCCGGTCTGGCAGCAGGGAGGGCGGTGCCGCTGGGCGCACCACACGCAGGGCCGCGTGGCTGAGAGGGTGCCTTCGTGCCCTCCACTCGTCTCTCCCTCCCGGCCACCCTGTCCCCACGCTTCACAGGCGAGGAACCTGGGGCTCGGTGAGGGGGGCTGCCTACCCGCGACAGTGTCCCTTCTGGGCCCTGTGTGAGGCGCTCTGGCCCCCCGGGGGCACATGCGCGGGCCTCACGCTGGGCCCGTGGAAGCTCTACCCCAAGCAGGTGCTGCGAGGCCCGGCCTCCCGGCGGCTGTCTGGCCCCGGGCCTCGTCAGCAGCAGCAGGCACAGGGCCGCTGTCCTCGCGCCTGGTTCTGCACGGGACCTGGTGCAGCCAGAGAACCCTTGCGGACGGCCCAGCTGGTGGAAGGAGTGGCACCTGGCACCAGCTCTCCCGTCCCAAGGGACCCCAGAACTCCACCCCCACCCCCACCCCCGAAACTTGGCTCCTGGTTGGGAGGAGGGGTCGTCGGGCAACGTCTTCACACCGAAGGCTCCTCTGACTCTGATCGCGGGCTATGCTGTGGGCACAAAACAGACGAAAATGCCTGCAGCCACGGACCGAGTGTTGGCGTTTCCCCCAAATTCGTATGTTCAAACCTAATCCCTGGCGTGATGGTAGTTGGGGGTGGGACCCTGGGGAGGTGCCCGGGTCATGAGGGCAGAGCCTCGGGAATGGGACCGGTGCCTTCACAAGAGAGACCCAGAGAGCTCCCTCGCCCCTTCCACCGCGTGAGGACATGACCCGGACGTGGCCCTCCCGGAACCCGGACACCGGACACCAGCAGGCACGGCCCACAGAGCTCCCGCGCCGGCACCTCTGTCCCACTTGGCCTCCAGGGACAGGCCCGGCGTGGACAGAAACTGTGTGTGGAGGAGGGGGGGGGCGGGTAAGGCCCCAGGTAAAGAGGGTCTGCTGTCGGCCACGATTGATCGGGTGGCAGCCGAGCCAAGTACAGCCCAGGGCCTTCGGGGTGGCCTGGCGCCCCCCCACCCCCCCTGGCACGGCAGCGCCTTGCAAAGCGGAGCCCTGGGTCTCCTGCCCAGGGGAGTGGGGCTTCACTGGAATTCTGTTAACCACTGAGTCACCCAACTCCAGGAGGCTGGTCCCTCCCACGACACGGGAGAGGAGGGATCACTTCCCAGCACGACCACAAAGCCAGCACCGCCCTGACACCAAAACCAGGCAAAAACAGTACAGGACCAGCAAACTACAGACCCAGATCCCTCACAAATATATGTACAAAGACCCTAATCAGCAACAGATAAGAAGAATTGTACCTCACAACCGAGTGGGGCTTGTTCAATGAGGGATGCGAGGCCGATTCAACATTCAAGACCCAATCCGTAGAAGCCACCCTATCGACAGGCAAAAGACAAAGTATCACACAAGCGTATCGACCGACACAGAAAAAGCGTCTGACAAAATTCAAATGGCAGCAGTGATCTAAATCCTCAAGAAACTACTCGTGGCGGGAAGTCTTGTCCGCTTGATAAATAACGTCCGCGTCCCTCCCCTCCCCACGAGACCAGGGAAAGGGCACAGAGATCCTCTGGCCGCTGCTAGTGAGTTCTAGCCAGCACGATGAAGCGAGAAAAGGGAATCAAAGGCATGCAGGTTGGAAAAGAAGAAACACAACGGTCTGTGTTTGTAGACGGCACGGTGACCAACACACGAAGCCCAAGGAGCCTACAAGACAACTCCAAGCACTCATGAATTCGGCAGGATTGCAGGACGAGAGCAACGTGCGTGTGTCAACTGTGTTTCCGTGACTTGGCAGTCAACACACAGAAACTCAAACTCAAAATCCAGTGCCAACTACAACCGCTTCCAAAAAACCCACGAGGTCGTAAACCCAATGACACGCATACAGCATCTATGCGCTGAACACGGGAAAGGAAATCAGACGAAAAGAAATCAGAGAACGTCTAAATCAATGGAGACCTACTGTGTTCACGGACCGAACACAGCACAGTGAAGAGGTCTGTTCTCCACGAGACGAGACGCTGGTTCAATGCAAAACCCCAGCGAGACTTTCCGTGCAGGTGTACGAGATGACCCTAAAATTGCCACGGAAAAGAAAAGGGATATTTAGAAAAAGAATATTTAGAGCAATTTTGGAAAAGGAAGATAAAGTAGAAGAGTCCCTCTATTCGATTTCCACAATTATCACAGAGCTGCCACCATGAAGACCGTGTGTCCCCGACGGAGGGACAGGCGCACGAGTGAACGGAAGAGAACAGAGAACCCCAAACCACCTCATTAGCACTTTGAGTTTTGGCAAAGGTGTAGAGGTACTTCACTGGAGGAAAGAGTCTCTTCCACAAACAGTCCTGGACGGTCATAGGCAAAAAACAAACCTCGAACCACAGAAGAGGAACAGGGGGCAGGCACTCGGCGTCCTATCTCACACGCGCCTGTCAGAAGGGTCCACGACGCGGTGGCCGCCAGCGTGGACACGGAGCAGCGGGAATCTCCTGCCCCGCCCGTGGCAACGCGACGCGGTGCAGCCACTTTGCAGGCCGGTTTGGCCGTTTCTGACAAAATGCGCCTACTCTCACCCTGCGATCCAGTCATCCTGCTCCTTGCTACTTACCGAAAGGAACTGAGAAGTTACGTGCGCACCAAAACCTGCACCCAGACGTTTACGGCAGCTTTATTCACAACTGCCCACGTTTGGAAACAACCATGTTCTTCAGCGGGCGAGTGCGTAAACAGACCGTGGACCGTCCAGGCAAAGGAGTGTCGTTCGGCACTGAAAACTGAGCCGTCGAGCCATGAAGAGGCAGGGACTAGCCTTCAGTGCGTGTTACTGAGTGAAGGAAGGCAGTCTGAAAAGGTTTCGTGCTGAATGACTCCAACTCTAGGATGTTCTGGAAAAGGCAAAACTGTGGAGACGGTAGAAGACCGGTGGGTGCTGGGGGTTTTGTGGGCGGAGGACAGGGATGAGCGGGCAGGCCACGGAGGAATTTTCCAGCAGGGAGACTACTCTGTAGGACGCTGGAACGGTAGACAGCTGTCCTCGACGAAAAAAGACAAACAACCCAATTACAAAATGGGGAAGAACTCGGGGACGTGCCACCAAAGGGCTATGGGTGGCAAAGCACGGGACGCGGTGCGTGCCGTCACCAGGCATCAGGGCAGACGAGGCATCAGAGCAGGAGGTGGCCGCTCCACTCCCACCGGCGAGGAGGGCAGCTCAAACCAGCAGCGACAGCGCCCCGCGTGGACCTCACACACGGCTGGTAGGAACGCAGAACTGCTACACCCGCCCTGGAAAACGGTTTGGTTGGTTCTTTTTTTTTTTTTTCATGTTTATTTTTGACACACAGAGCACGAGCAGGGGAGGGACAGAGAGAGGGAGACACAGAATCCCAAGGAGGCTCCAGCTCCAAGCCGTCAGCACAAAGCCCGACGTGGGGCTCGAACCCACGAACTGTGAGATCATGACCTGAGCCGAAGTCGGACGGTTAACCCACGAAGCCGCCCAGGCGCCCCTTGGCTGGTTCTTAAACCGCACATGCACATAGCACGTGACCCAGCAACTGGGACCTGAAAACTTACTTCCACACAAAATCCTGTCACAACCGCTCAGCAGCTTTACCTGGAATAGTGCCAAACTGGCCTCTGACTGAACGACGGGGCACAAACTCTGTACCGCGGACTGCCGCGTGGAAGTAAAAAGGACGTCCGTTGATGGACAACAACAGCTTGAATCTCAGGACGTGAGGATCAGGAAAAGAGCCAGTCCCCAAAAGACACACACTGAGTGGCTCCGTGTATATAACATCCTCAAAAGGACATGATTACAGAGCAGATCCGCGGTTGCCAGGAAGAGGGAGGGGTGGCGTGACGGGGCAGCAGGGGTGGGGGTGGGGGCGCTCGGTGTCTGGATTAGGCGGTGGAGGTGGGACACACAATGTTTTGTGCAGAGTCGTGTAAAACATAGCCGTCAGGGCAAAGTGGGTGAAAGGTGCAAGCGACCCCTCCCTGCTATTTTTGCAACTTCCTGGGAATCTGTAATTATTTAAACATAAAAAGCCAAAAGGGAGAGAGTGCCCTCCAGAACAGAAACCGAACCTAAAACAGCAACGTCTGTGCCTCTAGTCTGGAGGGACTGGGTGTGGCTTGGACCAGGCGGCCCCACAGGAGCTCGTACAGCCCAAGCCAGGAAGGAGTGAGGGGACCCCGCCTGGCTCGGTGCTCGCCCAGCTCCAGGCCTGGACAGACGCCCCGCGGCCAAGCCCCCGGCCCCTCTGTCACGAGGGGGAACGGACAGGCATGGACAGGCTTGGACAGGCTGCGCCGGGGGAAGCAAGCAGGACAGTCACCCGGTCTTTTCGGAAGCCCCGGGCTGGCAGGACGCTGGCCGGATCCGGGGGCTGGGGTCCTTTGCCGTCGTGCAAACAGCAGCCCTCTGGCTTCAGCAGACAGCAGGCGGGGCCCAAGGGGCAGGTGGGCGCAGCCGGGGACGGGGGTGAGGGGTGGAGCTGACACCCAGGGGTGCTGTTCGAAGTGCGCCCACCCCTGTTCTGTGCAGGAAGTGCTTCCATATGCACTATCTTTAACACCGGTGAAAGGCTTGGGAGGAGAAAAAGCAAACAGCATCAAGATTCCTCCGTGCACCCACCGACCCCCACAGGGGCTCAGCGCCCACAGTCTGCACACCCACCAGGCCCCTTCCCGGGCCGAGGCTGGGACGTGGGGGGTGGGGGGCCGTCCCGGGGTCCCGGGGAGCCCTGCGGGGACCTGCGAGCCCGTGGAGCTGCGCCCAGGCCCGGCCCACGGGCAGCGGCACATTTTTGTTCGGCCCCCTCTTTTGGAAATTTTACAGGAGATTCGAACACACACAGGAGACCGTATACTGAATCGTCGCGCCTCCCCCTCCTGCCCTCGCCTCGGGCCTCTGCCTCGCCCCAAGCAAAGCCCGGGCATCGCATCCAGCCTCAGCACGTACTTCTGACCCCTAAGCACAGAGCTCCATCGTGTCCCAGGCCAATGAGGAGAGGAGCCCCAGGCTGGGCACCTGCCTGGCGGCAGGAGGAAGGAGGTTTCTCTCGGCAGCAGCCCAGCCAGTGAGAAGCCGCCCTCTGGCCTCCTCCGAGGGGCTCTCGTCCTGAGCAGCGCCCCCCCTTCCATTCTCAGACGCACTTGGGGGTCACCACGGTTTGCCCGTGGTGAGTGCGATTCCTTTGCCATTCTGGAATACGGAACGAGCTACTATTCTGGTAAAATAACTGGGGGTTCTGTTTTTAGGGTTAGTGTTACGTAAACGTGTGTGTGTTCAGTGTAAGATACGCAAAAAATCATAGAAATAACACATGCAGAACGACACAGAACAGCTTCTTCTGGGAAGACAGAGTGTCTTTACTGCTAAACTTGTGGCAGGAAAGTTTGATCAGATGAAATGCCAAGTTGGGCTCTGACTCTGGGGGCACGTGAGCCTGTGGGGAGGACACACAAACCGCCGTCCCGGGCTCTGCGCCGGCCGCCGGCCGCACGCCTCCCGCCTACACCACTGGCCTTTCCAGGCTGGGTCTCTCTCGCCAAGCCCTCCATGCTCCTTATCAGAGTCCACAGTTCGAGGGAGCCCTGAAGAACATTAACTTACATCAACAGAGCCACGAAGAAGTCCAGATAGAGAACCTTTCTCTAAACCAGACTCACAAGAACAAGTTAACTCCAAACATTCCTTGTCCCTGATCGACACATCACCTAGGACCAAATATCCAGTGTAAGCACATAATTATGAGAGAAGGGTCATCTCCAAAAGGAAGCTGGCCCTGCCATTTCAGCCAAGGCAGCTGTAACCCTCCACATCATCGTCTCCAGCCACCCCCCCCGCCCCCCCCCGAGAATGACCACATGCAAACAAACTCTGGGTAGCAGAGTCCCCTCAGTGTGGAATGCAGCCCGGCCCATCTTGTCTGCTGCCACTCCAGTCACCAGGAATACTTGCCAAGTCTCCAGAATGTGGTGAGCAAAGGGCCATTGTGATGTTTCTATAATCCGTGGAGAGGCGGCCCCGTGACCTCAGCAAAACACTGGGCTGCGGCCTCCCTCTTCGCTGCAGAGCGCGGTGCACAATTAGGGCACCGGCCTTGTGACCACAGGGAGAGCGGCTGCGGAAGCCCAGCCCTGGGGCCCGGGGGCACACAGCCCCTGCTCCTCAGGAACCCACACCAGCAGTCGGGGGACGGCTAACTCCGTGTGGTTTTCGAAAACGGACGCCTGAGCGTGAGGCGGTCAGAAACCCAGGAGGAATCAGGTCACGCTCGCACACCAACTCCGTCCGCCCAGGACGGTGGTGCTGTCCCCACAGACATTCGGCTCTTGCACAGCAATCGGCCAGAACAGTCAGGGAGCAGCTGCCAACAAGGCACAAAGCTGTCGCCCTCAGAGGGAGATTTACGTGAGCCAGCTAGAGAGTGCTAGAAGGTGCAGACCTTGGCTCAGCTGCAGGTGGGTGGCCCTGACACATGCACGGACACTGTGCTGTCCTTCCTGGCCCCGCTGGCATTCCTGGCAGAGGCCTTCTTTGCAGAGAAGGCAGCGTGGGTGACCTGACGCTAAGTGGCTTAGGTGGCACCTCATGTCAGCTCTCCCCAGTTGCAAACGGCTGCGGAACATCCTGTGGGCAGACCGCGTTATACCTGGCGTCCCGGGGACTGTGACCAGGAATTCTGCCAAGGCCGCTCATACGAAGGCGATAACGTTTACTTGGGTGCACTGGTAAGAGAACTCATCTGGGTTCACATCCTGACCCCACCAGGGGCTGAGTGACCTGAGTGAGGTTCCTTACGTTTTCTGAGCCTCAGTGCAACTTAAAATGGGAATCCTGCATTTCACTGCTACTAAAACACATTTTCTCTCTCACTTTAACACCTTTAAAAACAGGATGCTTCTTATAACCTGCAGTGTCAGAACTTAATTGTGGCAAGTTGTTTTCTTTTTAGTGGTTCATAAGACAAAGGCGCGGGTAGCACTAACGATGTCTTAAGAGCTGATAAAACGTGGCCTGAGGGCCTAGGGCAGGAGCTGGCAAAGAGGGGTCTCTCCAGCTGTCTGAGCCGAGTGCTGGACGACCGTGGCTGGTCGAGGCGTCGGGGGACGCGTGGCCCCCTCTCAGGCGGCTCTCTGCTATAAACCCACTTCTGGCGTTGGGCGGAGAAGCAAGGTAAGGCAGTGACGACAGGGCCAAGCGGGCGGTGGGGTCCACAAGTGACCTGGACTCTGCTCTGCCCTTTTACCACAGGGAGTCTGGTCCCCCGGCTGACCCCAACTTCCGTCTCTAATCCGTGGTCCGGAAGCTGACCTGTGAGGCGGGCGGGCCTGGGGTGGAGCCCTGAGCAAGCAGGCGGCCCTGGGATGCTAACTGCCTCGACCGCTCTCCCGTTCAACCCCCGGTCGCACCGCGGATCTTCATTAAATTAGAAGGCGCTAAGGTACTAATTACAGCAAAGTAAACCTCCTTGTTCTTTAAACTCTCCCGGCTTTTAATCGTGACCACAGCTACGAAATTCATGCGGCTGCAGACGGTACGCCGTGTCTCCCCGAGGCCGGCTCGGCTGGCAAATTCCTACGACCAGAAGTAAGGGGTGAACTTGGAGACAGCAGGCGCGCTTTGGGGAGGTGCAGGTGCGCCTGGAAGGACCAGATTACAGCCTTCGGAGGGAGGGGGGGGCGCTGTCCCCTGCAGATTAGAGCGCGTTCTGACTCGGCGGTACGACCAGCACCAGCGCTTTGGGGGAGCCCACCTCAGCGCCCGGGGTTCGCGTCCCGCACCCGGCTGACCTCGGGTCACAGGACGTGCTCCGCCCCGCCCCCCGCCCCGCGCGGCGGGAGTGCGGCGCGAGCCCGGGGGGCGGGGCGGGGCCGGCCGGGGGCGGGGCGGGCGGCGGTCACGTGTGTACACAGGCCCGCGCGGCGTGCGCGCCTTGAGCCCCGCCGCCTCGGAGCCCGGAGCTGCCCGCCCCGCGGCCCAGCGAGCCGGTGAGTGGGCGCCCAACGCGGGGTCGAGCGGCGGTCATGCTCGGGGGCTCGGCCCGCGCGGACAGCGAGCCCCGGGCTGTGGCGGCCCCTCTCGGCCAGTGCTCCGCTGGGACTTTCGGGTGCCTCGGCCCCGCCCTGGCGCTGTCCTCTTGGGGAGGGGGGGGGTTGCCGTCCTTTGGGGGGCTGGAGGCGCCGTCTCCCAGGGGTTTGGGGGCACTGTCCCCTTGTGGGGTGGAGGCGTTGTTCCCCAGAGGTCTGGGGGCACCGGCCCACTTGCGGGCGGGGTGGGGGCGCTGTCCCCAGCCTGGGGCAGCCCTCCCGCTGAGCTAACCGGGCAGCCGCCCTGCGGTCATTAACCTGTGGAGGGTTCCTCCGGTGTCCTGCGGGGAGGGGGAGGGGGAGGGGGAGGGGAGGGGGTGAGAGGGAAAGGAGGCTGACGGCTGACCGTGCTTATAGCTTCCCTCCTCTTTGTGATTACACAATTTTTAGTAAGTTCTGGAACTACGTCTGAGTGCAGTTATCAAGTCTGTTGCCGACTGTCTCGGACACTTGCTGAAAACGTGACTCCCCTGGGTATGGAAAGGCTCCCGCAAAACTTCCTAGGAAGGCAGTGGCCCCCAGCCTTTGAACACCCACCTGCTCTGCGGGCAGCAAGTGCTGCCGGGACACCTCAGCTCTGGTCCCGAGGCTGGGCCTCGTCTCTCGGGGGGAGCCTGAGGGAGCCTGCGCATGTGATGTCCCCTCACCGGAGAGGCCCTCCTCTGAGATCTCCCAGCTTTAAGCTGAGCAGCCAGCAGAGCGGGAGGCTGGAAGCCGGTTGCACAGACCTCTGCAAACACAAGAGTAGGACTAAAATGGCTCCGACCCTGTTCCCAGGCTGCTCATGCACGGTGACCAGATCCTCCACTGTCCCCACCGGGTCTAGCTGGGGCACGGCTGGGAGCGAACAGAGGCGCTATTAATAATTACGCACAGCGTACGGCCACCGTCTGTGGCCCGCGGCAGAGCTCCTAAAGGAACTGCTGTGGGGCCCGGCTCTCCAGACCAGAACCTCTGCTCTCTCCCCGAACGAAGCAGGCCTCTCGACACCTAGCTTCTAAAAACTGGAGCTCGTATTTGGGGAGTGCTTACCAGGCCCCTCGACACAGGAAGCTGGGCCAGAGCGGAAAGCCCGTGGCCCGGGGCCACACGCCGCTCTCTGACCACGGGGTGTCCTGCCTCTCCAGTCAGGATGGAAACCTCCAGGGGATAGAGGGACGCGGCTCGAGGCCAGGACGTAACTGTCAGCGTTGACCTGGCGTTCCCGCAAGTCAGAGCACATGGTAGGTTGATGGAAGCCAAGGTACGTCCACCTGATGTGGGTCATGTGGGCTGCGGAGACTGACTGTACCTATTACATAGCGAGAAAGTGACATCCTTGCCGAGATCGCTGTTGGGAAATCCGCTTGTTTGATTTACAGGTGGGAAGAGGGCTGTGCTGCCTCCGGGGGCCGGGGGAGGGGGGTCCTGGGG
Source organism: Prionailurus bengalensis (assembly GCF_016509475.1). Taxonomy (NCBI): domain Eukaryota; kingdom Metazoa; phylum Chordata; class Mammalia; order Carnivora; family Felidae; genus Prionailurus; species Prionailurus bengalensis. The sequence continues at coordinate 1,495,921 of NC_057357.1, forward strand.
CTGCTGCACCCGTCCACGGCCCTAGGATGTCATTTGGAATCCTGAGAAAACAGCTGCCACCTGGCCCTTAAGGAGCCAACCACATAGCAGGGCCACGTCTTGGGGGCTGCTAGCAGGGGGGTGGGGGGGTGAGCTCCTCCACTCCACGTTCGTGCGCGTGACAACACCGTGCTCCTTCTTCCTTAAACAGTGTTTCCTGGTTATTTCCTCTTGCTTGCTGCTGGCTCAAAGCCTAAAGCCACTTGTATAACTGGGCAGCCTCAGGCCGCGTGTGCCCACGGGGGTCTCAGGCCTAGGACCCAAATTACCACCTGGGCATCAGTCCTCAGTCTAGATAAGAAAAAGGCTGGTTTTCCCTCTAACTGGAGATGCTGAGACACAGCCCCACTGGGGAGCAGAGTCCTGTCCCCTGGGGGCCCCATGTGCAAGCAGAACGTCCTGGAGTAGCAGGACAGGGTGAAATGGGCCAGGTGTCCTGTGTGTCCCCCAGCAGGCCTGGCCTGGTCCCCTTCCTCCCATACCTGCCGGGGGGGGGGGGGCGTGCCCAAGGGCTTCCCAGTTTTAATTAGAACCCAGCACACCAGGAAGCAACTCTGAGTACAGACAGCCAGCTGGTTGCTCCCTCGGCAATGACTGCAGGCGGTGATCAGATGAGGGGCTCTGAGCAACCCCCCCCCCCCGCCCCCGCCCAGGTAAGAGCACACCTAGTTAATAGCTAGGGGAGGTCGGGAACCCAGATGGGGTCCCAGGCCTGCCCAGAGTCTGAAATGGGAGACTTGGTCTGTTCTCAGGCCTTTGAATTTCTGAGCGAGTCTCTGTGTTTCCCCCTGGCCTGGGGTACCTGGAAGGAGCTTGAGCCGCAAACCACGTCAGTCAGGGAACAAAACAGCCCAAGAAACTAGTGCTCCCGTAGACAAAAGAGTGTGTGTCCCATCTCCTTCCAGGGAAAGGAAGCCTGTGGCCTGTACAGGCGCCCCGCTGGCCCGGACCGGGCGGCCTGGTCTCAGCCCCCCACAGCCCTTCCTGAGCTGGCAGACAAGCCTGCTCTCTTCCAGGGAGAGGGAGGCGGCTCTTTGTTTATGCGGCTCAGCCAGGTTGCCTGGCCCACTCACTGCTCTGCAATTGAGAGCAGTAAAAAGCAAAAAGCTATAAAATTCAAAACAACCCATCTGTAGAAGAACAGCTTCTTATCACACCCCAGGAAGGCGCAGCGTTTGCGATAGGAATCAGTATGTGCAAGCCCTCTACATTGAAAACCTATGAAAACATCAGCCTTTCCGGAGTGTCTGGCTCCTGCCAGCTGGATGTTAATTGTAGCTGAAGCCTCTGCCCGTTATTACAAAAGGAAATAAACATTCGGGAGTCATTTTCAAAGCATTCTGATTGTTCTAGAACATTCATCTGAAGTTGAGTCTCACGGTGCACAGCGGGTCTGTGTCAGATAGAAACAACCCACAGGACCATCAGCCCGGCCGGGCCGTCTGCCCAAGCAGGGTGCACTGCCCGGGCCTCGCAGCCCTGTGTCCCCCTCAAGCAGCTCTCCCACTCTCTGCTGTCCCTTCTCCTACATGGGGTTCTGGTGCTCACCTTGGGGAGGAGCCTGCGACCTAACGGTCCTCCTCCCCAGCCAGCCAGCCAGCCAGCCAGCCAGGCTTCTGGCACAAATCACCCTCCCCGCCCCCCTGCCGTTTAGAGAGCTTAGAGAGCTCAGAGAGCTCTCAGCAGGACTGGCTGGGGGGTGGGGACAGCAGTCAGGGAGGGCTCCCCGGGGCGTTGATGCCAAAATAAAACTTCAGGAGTGAGTTAGCACTTCACAAAGGAACGGAGAATCGAGGAAAGGCAGTCTAGGCAAGGGACCAGTGTGGGCATACAGCAGTGGACGAGGGACGAGGGAAGCTGTGTTCGTTCACCCCGGCCGGCCCCGGCAGGGGGTGGGGGGGCAGGTGCCCGGCCCAGATGGGCCCCACACCAGAGGACAGGATTTCCTGATAACAAAGCAAGGAAACCAGGTAAGGTTTTAGAGAGACCAGCTCAGCTACCTTTCAACAGCGTGACTCCTCTTTGCTGGTTTTTCACGTCTGCCGGGTCTGTGCGCGTGCAGGCAGGGTTCCCAGCAGGCGTGACCCCTGCCCGTCCCTGCAGCAGCTCAGCCACCCCCCACCCATGCTGCTTGGACCCACTCCTGGCACCGGTCTGCACGGAGATCACTCTGCGCCTCAGCCAAGTGCATTCCCATTGCTTACAGACGTGCGGTTTTGATGGGCTGGTTTATACCATCTTGTCTTCTTTGAAAAGGCACAGAAAGCAAGCCGCCGATGTCTTGCCTCAAAATGCTTCTAACAGGCCGCCTAACGGGCGGGCGGGCCTTGCCAGCAGTGAAGAGGAGGGCCAGTCGCTGCGGACAGACCTCTCCGGCGTCCTCCTAAGGGAGGGCTGGAAAAGAACGGACCAGAGCCGTCCTGCATCCCGGCTTGTCTGCACGCAGTGAGCGCACGCGAGGGAAGCACACGCTTACTTATGCCCCAGTTGAATGTGAGTGCAACACCAGGAAAATCGCTGTGTGTCACCAAAGCCCTAACCCAGCCCGCAGAGCCTGTGAACTCGCTCCTGTCCCCCGACAGCCCCGCTGGGCCTGCGACTGGTGGTCACGCACTCACACCTCCCTCCCGGTGGGTTTCCTCTCGCCGTGTCTCAGGTGACCGATTCGGAGCGCAGGTTCACGCACCAGCGTTCTGGGCACCCAGCGCGCCTGGGGAGGAGGGTGCGGGCTCAGATCCTCCTCGTCCCCATGCCGGGGACTCACCCAGGCCCACCCGGTCGCGCTCCAGGTACCTGAGCTCCTAAGCTGGGGAAACTGAGGCAGCACAGAACCTGCGTCACGGGCACCACCCGGTGGGTGAGCAGAGCCTCACCCCGGAGGCTCCACAGGGCTGTCCTGAGAGCTCGCTGAGCCAGGTCACGGGCACTAACTGAGCCCCCTCTGCAAGGCTCAAGTCTCCGCGTAAGTGGCCTCCTGTACCGTGGAGGTCCCGCTGCAAAGTCTCCTGTGCAGGACAGGAGTTGGCCAGGGCAGTGCCTGAAAGCAGAGGCATCGAGGACCGGTGCTCTCCTGCTCCAGGCAGCCTACCTGCAGCCCCGCTGTGCTGTCCCCGTCTGTCCCCCTCTGTCACCCAGGCCTGGCCATCACCCCTGCTGCTCTGGACACTAGGCCACCGCTGCCACTGTGCACCTGCTCTCGCAGCAGGGCCTCACGGTTGTCTGCAGAGTGACCCCTACGGAGGCGGCATGTTCAGGGCCCACGGGCCGCCAGGCCAGCGCCAGACGTGCGCCCCCCCCCCCCCCCCCGCCCCGTCAGGGCCTCCAGGTCTGTGAGTCGCTTGGCCTTGTCCAGCTGCTCGTGCCCCAGGCGGGGGACAGACAGCCCTTGGACACTCATGTGCTGAGCTGGCAGTCCAGCCAAAGAACCTCCTGACCCAGCACGGGGGGGGCCCTCGGCTCGAGGGCGACCCCCCCACGTGACCAGGAGCGGCCGGGACACCTCCTGGGCCTGGAAATGGCAAGTCCAGGAAAGCACCTTCGTGAAAAATAATTATTGAAGCCCAGAGGTGGTCTTGGAAGTAAATGGCTTTTCTTTTCTACCTGAGAGCATTTGCAGTAAATGACTGTCACCCAGCTGAGGACACACAGGCCTCTGTAGGGGATGCAGGGAGACAGAGGGCTCCGGAAACTAAGTCCCTAGAAATGCTGAGACACCTGCACACCCTCTCGCTCCATCCTCCACAAGCGCTAGGCAGGCCTCCCCTGCCCTGCCAGGGGTGGCTGCCGTATTACTGCGCCCTCTGAGAGGCTGGCCTGAGGTCACCCCGTGAGCCCGCAGAGAGGCCTGGATGGCAAAGCCGTGGCACCAAGTCCACAAATGGAATGCCAGCTTTGACCAAGAAACCCTGCCCTTGTGGACCTCGGCCTCGCTCTCCTCTACGGGTCCCAGAGGTGGCCCCTCCACGCTGCAGCGTCGAGCACAGCCTCGTTCCCTCCGAAGGGTTCCCGCCGCACAGCCAGCCTCGTGCAGGGGTGCCCCCT